>NW_026961183.1:301983-603967 GCF_963924245.1 Chroicocephalus ridibundus | reverse complement strand
ATTTAGAACAAGGCATAGTTTTCCCTGCTGGCTCTTTGGGCGTGGGACCAACCTCCAGACATATGGCCATTTTTGTGCCTGGCGTGACGCCATGTGGGAAAGGGTGGTTTTGAGGCTGAAGGCAGCAGGAAAGCCTGCAGCCCGCAGGTGGGTGGGCCTACGAAAGCGGTTCGCAAAGAGGTTTAGAACAAGGCATAGTTTTCCCTGCTGGCTCTTTGGGCGTGGGACCAGTCTCCAGACATATGGCCATTTTTGGGCCTGGCGTGGCGCCAAGTGGGAAAGGGTGGTTTTGAGGCTGAAGGCAGCAGGAAAGCTTGTAGCCCCCAGGTCTGTGGGGCCACGCAAGCGGTTCCCAAAGAGCTTTAGAACAAGGCATCGTTTTCCGTGCTGGCTCTTTGGGCGTGGAACAAATCTCCAGATATATGGCCATTTTTGTGCCTGGCTTGGCGCCATGTGGGAAAGGGTGGTTTTGAGGCTGAAGGCAGCAGGAAAGCCTGCAGCCCCCAGGTGTGTGGGGCTACGCAAGCGGTTCCCAAAGAGCTTTAGAACAAGGCATAGTTTTCCCTGCTGGCTCTTTGGGCGTGGAACAAATCTCCAGATATATGGCCATTTTTGGGCCTGGAGCGGCGCCATGTGGGAAAGGGTCGTTTTGAGGCTGAAGGCAGCAGGAAAGCCTGCAGCCCCCAGGTGTGTGGGGCTACGCAAGCGGTTCCCAAAGAGCTTTAGAACAAGGCATAGTTTTCCCTGCTGGCTCCTTGGGCGTGGGACCAGTCTCCAGACATATGGCCATTTTTGGGCCTGGCGTGACGCCATGTGGGAAAGGGTGGTTTTGAGGCTGAAGGTGCCAGAAAAGCCTGCAGCCCCCAGGTGTGTGGGGCTACGCAAGCGGTTCCCAAAGAGCTTTAGAACAAGGCATAGTTTTCCCTGCTGGCTCTTTGGGCGTGGGACCAGTCTCCAGACATATGGCCATTTTTGGGCCTGGCGCGGCGCCAAGTGGGAAAGGGTGGTTTTGAGGCTGAAGGCAGCAGGAAAGCCTGCAGCCCCCAGGTCTGTGGGGCTACGCAAGCGGTTCCTAAAGAGCTTTAGAACAAGGCATAGTTTTCCCTGCTGGCTCTTTGGGCGTGGGACCAGTCTCCAGACATATGGCCATTTTTGGGCCTGACTTGGCGCCATGTGGGAAAGGGTGGTTTTGAGGCTGAAGGCAGCAGGAAAGCCTGCAGCCCCCAGGTGTGTGGGGCTACGCAAGCGGTTCCCAAAGAGCTTCAGTACAAGGTATAATTTTCCCTGCTGGCTCTTTGGGCGTGGGACCAATCTCCAGACATATGGCCATTTTTGGGCCTGGCGTGACGCCAGTTGGGAAAGGGTGGTTTTGAGGCTGAAGGCAGCAGGAAAGCCTGCAGCCCGCAGGTGTGTGGGCCTACGCAAGCGGTTCGCAAAGAGGTTTAGAACAAGGCATAGTTTTCCCTGCTGGCTCTTTGGGCGTGGGACCAGTCTCCAGACATATGGCCATTTTTGGGCCTGGCGTGGCGCCAAGTGGGAAAGGGTGGTTTTGAGGCTGAAGGCAGCAGGAAAGCCTGCACCCCCCAGGTCTGTGGGGCCACGCAAGCGGTTCCCAAAGAGCTTTAGAACAAGGCATAGTTTTCCCTGCTGGCTCTTTGGGCGTGGAACAAATCTCCAGATATATGGCCATTTTTGGGCCTGGCTTGGCGCCAAGTGGGAAAGGGTGGTTTTGAGGCTGAAGGCAGCAGGAAAGCCTGCAGCCCCCAGGTGTGTGGGGCTACGCAAGCGGTTCCCAAAGAGCTTTAGAACAAGGCATAGTTTTCCCTGCTGACTCTTTGGGCGTGGGACCAGTCTCCAGACATATGGCCATTTTTGTGCCTGGCGCGGGGCCAAGTGGGAAAGGGTGGTTTTGAGGCTGAAGGCAGCAGGAAAGCCTGGAGCCCCCAGGTGTGTGGGGCTACGCAAGCGGTCCCCAAAGAGCTTTAGAACAAGGCATAGTATTCCCTTCTGGCTCTTTAGGCGTGGGACCAACCTCCAGACATATGGCGATTTTTGGGCCTGGCGTGACGCCATGTAGGAAAGGGTGGTTTTGAGGCTGAAGGCAACAGGAAAGCCTGCAGCCCCCAGGTCTGTGGGGCTACGCAAGCGGTTCCCAAAGAGCTTTAGAACAAGGCATAGTTTTCCCTGCTGGCTCTTTGGGCGTGGGACCAGTCTCCAGACATATGGCCATTTTTGGGCCTGGCGTGATGCCAAGTGGGAAAGGGTGGTTTTGAGGCTGAAGGCAGCAGGAAAGCCTGCAGCCCCCAGGTCTGTGGGGCTACGCAAGCAGTTCCCAAAGAGCTGTAGAACAAGGCATCGTTATCCCTGCTGGCTCTTTGGGCGTGGGACCAGTCTCCAGACATATGGCCATTTTTGGGCCTGGCTTGGCGCCAAGTGGGAAAGGGTGCTTTTGAGGCTGAAGGCAGCAGGAAAGCCTGCAGCCCCCAGGTCTGTGGGGCTACGCAAGCGGTTCCTAAAGAGCTTTAGAACAAGGCATAGTTTTCCCTGCTGGCTCTTTGGGCGTGGGACCAGTCTCCAGACATATGGCCATTTTTGGGCCTGACTTGGCGCCATGTGGGAAAGGGTGGTTTTGAGGCTGAAGGCAGCAGGAAAGCCTGCAGCCCCCAGGTGTGTGGGGCTACGCAAGCGGTTCCCAAAGAGCTTCAGTACAAGGTATAATTTTCCCTGCTGGCTCTTTGGGCGTGGGACCAATCTCCAGACATATGGCCATTTTTGGGCCTGGCGTGACGCCATGTGGGAAAGGGTGGTTTTGAGGCTGAAGGCAGCAGGAAAGCCTGCAGCCCGCAGGTGTGTGGGCCTACGCAAGCGGTTCGCAAAGAGGTTTAGAACAAGGCATAGTTTTCCCTGCTGGCTCTTTGGGCGTGGGACCAGTCTCCAGACATATGGCCATTTTTGGGCCTGGCGTGGCGCCAAGTGGGAAAGGGTGGTTTTGAGGCTGAAGGCAGCAGGAAAGCTTGCAGCCCCCAGGTCTGTGGGGCCACGCAAGCGGTTCCCAAAGAGCTTTAGAACAAGGCATCGTTTTCCGTGCTGGCTCTTTGGGCGTGGAACAAATCTCCAGATATATGGCCATTTTTGTGCCTGGCTTGGCGCCATGTGGGAAAGGGTGGTTTTGAGGCTGAAGGCAGCAGGAAAGCCTGCAGCCCCCAGGTGTGTGGGGCTACGCAAGCGGTTCCCAAAGAGCTTTAGAACAAGGCATAGTTTTCCCTGCTGGCTCTTTGGGCGTGGAACAAATCTCCAGATATATGGCCATTTTTGGGCCTGGAGCGGCGCCATGTGGGAAAGGGTCGTTTTGAGGCTGAAGGCAGCAGGAAAGCCTGCAGCCCGCAGGTGTGTGGGGCTACGCAAGCGGTTCCCAAAGAGCTTTAGAACAAGGCATAGTTTTCCCTGCTGGCTCCTTGGGCGTGGGACCAGTCTCCAGACATATGGCCATTTTTGGGCCTGGCGTGACGCCATGTGGGAAAGGGTGGTTTTGAGGCTGAAGGTGCCAGAAAAGCCTGCAGCCCCCAGGTCTTTGGGGCTACGCAAGCGGTTCCCAAAGAGCTTTAGAACAAGGCATAGTTTTCCCTGCTGGCTCTTTGGGCGTGGGACCAGTCTCCAGACATATGGCCATTTTTGGGCCTGGCGCGGCGCCAAGTGGGAAAGGGTGGTTTTGAGGCTGAAGGCAGCAGGAAAGCCTGCAGCCCCCAGGTGTGTGGGGCTACGCAAGCGGTTCCCAAAGAGCTTTAGAACAAGGCATAGTTTTCCCTGCTGGCTCTTTGGGCGTGGGACCAACCTCCAGACATATGGCCATTTTTGTGCCTGGCGTGACGCCATGTGGGAAAGGGTGGTTTTGAGGCTGAAGGCAGCAGGAAAGCCTGCAGCCCGCAGGTCTCTGGGGCCACGCAAGCTGTTTCCAAAGAGCTTTAGAACAAGGCATAGTTTTCCCTGCTGGCTCTTTGGGCGTGGGACCAAACTCCAGACATATGGCCATTTTTGGGCCTGGCGCGGGGCCAAGTGGGAAAGGGTGGTTTTGAGGCTGAAGGCAGCAGGAAAGCCTGCACCCCCCAGGTCTGTGGGGCCACACAAGCGGTTCCCAAACAGATTTAGAACAAGGCATAGTTTTCCCTGCTGGCTCTTTGGGCGTGGGACCAACCTCCAGACATATGGCCATTTTTGTGCCTGGCGTGACGCCATGTGGGAAAGGGTGGTTTTGAGGCTGAAGGCAGCAGGAAAGCCTGCAGCCCGCAGGTGGGTGGGCCTACGAAAGCGGTTCGCAAAGAGGTTTAGAACAAGGCATAGTTTTCCCTGCTGGCTCTTTGGGCGTGGGACCAGTCTCCAGACATATGGCCATTTTTGGGCCTGGCGTGGCGCCAAGTGGGAAAGGGTGGTTTTGAGGCTGAAGGCAGCAGGAAAGCTTGCAGCCCCCAGGTCTGTGGGGCCACGCAAGCGGTTCCCAAAGAGCTTTAGAACAAGGCATCGTTTTCCGTGCTGGCTCTTTGGGCGTGGAACAAATCTCCAGATATATGGCCATTTTTGTGCCTGGCTTGGCGCCATGTGGGAAAGGGTGGTTTTGAGGCTGAAGGGAGCAGGAAAGCCTGCAGCCCCCAGGTGTGTGGGGCTACGCAAGAGGTTCCCAAAGAGCTTTAGAACAAGGCATAGTTTTCCCTGCTGGCTCTTTCGGCGTGGGACCAGTCTCCAGACATATGGCCATTTTTGTGCCTGGCGCGGGGCCAAGTGGGAAAGGGTGGTTTTGAGGCTGAAGGCAGCAGGAAAGCCTGGAGCCCCCAGGTGTGTGGGGCTACGCAAGCGGTCCCCAAAGAGCTTTAGAACAAGGCATAGTATTCCCTTCTGGCTCTTTAGGCGTGGGACCAACCTCCAGACATATGGCCATTTTTGGGCCTGGCGTGACGCCATGTAGGAAAGGGTGGTTTTGAGGCTGAAGGCAACAGGAAAGCCTGCAGCCCCCAGGTCTGTGGGGCTACGCAAGCGGTTCCCAAAGAGGTTTAGAACAAGGCATAGTTTTCCCTGCTGGCTCTTTGGGCGTGGGACCAGTCTCCAGACATATGGCCATTTTTGGGCCTGGCGTGACGCCAAGTGTGAAAGGGTGGTTTTGAGGCTGAAGGCAGCAGGAAAGCCTGCAGCCCCCAGGTCTGTGGGGCTACGCAAGCAGTTCCCAAAGAGCTGTAGAACAAGGCATCGTTATCCCTGCTGGCTCTTTGGGCGTGGGAGCAATCTCCAGACATATGGCCATTTTTGGGCCTGGCGTGACGCCAGTTGGGAAAGGGTGGTTTTGAGGCTGAAGGCAGCAGGAAAGCCTGCAGCCCGCAGGTGTGTGGGCCTACGCAAGCGGTTCGCAAAGAGGTTTAGAACAAGGCATAGTTTTCCCTGCTGGCTCTTTGGGCGTGGGACCAGTCTCCAGACATATGGCCATTTTTGGGCCTGGCGTGGCGCCAAGTGGGAAAGGGTGGTTTTGAGGCTGAAGGCAGCAGGAAAGCCTGCACCCCCCAGGTCTGTGGGGCCACGCAAGCGGTTCCCAAAGAGCTTTAGAACAAGGCATAGTTTTCCCTGCTGGCTCTTTGGGCGTGGAACAAATCTCCAGATATATGGCCATTTTTGGGCCTGGCTTGGCGCCATGTGGGAAAGGGTGCTTTTGAGGCTGAAGGCAGCAGGAAAGCCTGCAGCCCCCAGGTGTGTGGGGCTACGCAAGCGGTTCCCAAAGAGCTTTAGAACAAGGCATAGTTTTCCCTGCTGGCTCTTTGGGCGTGGGACCAGTCTCCAGACATATGGCCATTTTTGTGCCTGGCGCGGGGCCAAGTGGGAAAGGGTGGTTTTGAGGCTGAAGGCAGCAGGAAAGCCTGGAGCCCCCAGGTGTGTGGGGCTACGCAAGCGGTCCCCAAAGAGCTTTAGAACAAGGCATAGTATTCCCTTCTGGCTCTTTAGGCGTGGGACCAACCTCCAGACATATGGCGATTTTTGGGCCTGGCGTGACGCCATGTAGGAAAGGGTGGTTTTGAGGCTGAAGGCAACAGGAAAGCCTGCAGCCCCCAGGTCTGTGGGGCTACGCAAGCGGTTCCCAAAGAGCTTTAGAACAAGGCATAGTTTTCCCTGCTGGCTCTTTGGGCGTGGGACCAGTCTCCAGACATATGGCCATTTTTGGGCCTGGCGTGACGCCAAGTGGGAAAGGGTGGTTTTGAGGCTGAAGGCAGCAGGAAAGCCTGCAGCCCCCAGGTCTGTGGGGCTACGCAAGCAGTTCCCAAAGAGCTGTAGAACAAGGCATCGTTATCCCTCCTGGCTCTTTGGGCGTGGGACCAGTCTCCAGACATATGGCCATTTTTGGGCCTGGCTTGGCGCCAAGTGGGAAAGGGTGCTTTTGAGGCTGAAGGCAGCAGGAAAGCCTGCAGCCCCCAGGTCTGTGGGGCTACGCAAGCGGTTCCTAAAGAGCTTTAGAACAAGGCATAATTTTCCCTGCTGGCTCTTTGGGCGTGGGACCAGTCTCCAGACATATGGCCATTTTTGGGCCTGACTTGGCGCCATGTGGGAAAGGGTGGTTTTGAGGCTGAAGGCAGCAGGAAAGCCTGCAGCCCCCAGGTGTGTGGGGCTACGCAAGCTGTTTCCAAAGAGCTTTAGAACAAGGCATAGTTTTCCCTGCTGGCTCTTTCGGTGTAGGACCAATCTCCAGACATATGGCCATTTTTGGGCCTGGCGCGGGGCCAAGTGGGAAAGGGTGGTTTTGAGGCTGAAGGCAGCAGGAAAGCCTGCACCCCCCAGGTCTGTGGGGCCACACAAGCGGTTCCCAAACAGATTTAGAACAAGGCATAGTTTTCCCTGCTGGCTCTTTGGGCGTGGGACCAACCTCCAGACATATGGCCATTTTTGTGCCTGGCGTGACGCCATGTGGGAAAGGGTGGTTTTGAGGCTGAAGGCAGCAGGAAAGCCTGCAGCCCGCAGGTGGGTGGGCCTACGAAAGCGGTTCGCAAAGAGGTTTAGAACAAGGCATAGTTTTCCCTGCTGGCTCTTTGGGCGTGGGACCAGTCTCCAGACATATGGCCATTTTTGGGCCTGGCGTGGCGCCAAGTGGGAAAGGGTGGTTTTGAGGCTGAAGGCAGCAGGAAAGCTTGTAGCCCCCAGGTCTGTGGGGCCACGCAAGCGGTTCCCAAAGAGCTTTAGAACAAGGCATCGTTTTCCGTGCTGGCTCTTTGGGCGTGGAACAAATCTCCAGATATATGGCCATTTTTGTGCCTGGCTTGGCGCCATGTGGGAAAGGGTGGTTTTGAGGCTGAAGGCAGCAGGAAAGCCTGCAGCCCCCAGGTGTGTGGGGCTACGCAAGCGGTTCCCAAAGAGCTTTAGAACAAGGCATAGTTTTCCCTGCTGGCTCTTTGGGCGTGGAACAAATCTCCAGATATATGGCCATTTTTGGGCCTGGAGCGGCGCCATGTGGGAAAGGGTCGTTTTGAGGCTGAAGGCAGCAGGAAAGCCTGCAGCCCCCAGGTGTGTGGGGCTACGCAAGCGGTTCCCAAAGAGCTTTAGAACAAGGCATAGTTTTCCCTGCTGGCTCCTTGGGCGTGGGACCAGTCTCCAGACATATGGCCATTTTTGGGCCTGGCGTGACGCCATGTGGGAAAGGGTGGTTTTGAGGCTGAAGGTGCCAGAAAAGCCTGCAGCCCCCAGGTGTGTGGGGCTACGCAAGCGGTTCCCAAAGAGCTTTAGAACAAGGCATAGTTTTCCCTGCTGGCTCTTTGGGCGTGGGACCAGTCTCCAGACATATGGCCATTTTTGGGCCTGGCGCGGCGCCAAGTGGGAAAGGGTGGTTTTGAGGCTGAAGGCAGCAGGAAAGCCTGCAGCCCCCAGGTGTGTGGGGCTACGCAAGCGGTTTGCAAAGAGCTTTAGAACAAGGCATAGTTTTCCCTGCTGGCTCTTTGGGCGTGGGACCAACCTCCAGACATATGGCCATTTTTGTGCCTGGCGTGACGCCATGTGGGAAAGGGTGCTTTTGAGGCTGAAGGCAGCAGGAAAGCCTGGAGCCCCCAGGTGTGTGGGGCTACGCAAGCGGTTCCCAAAGAGCTTTAGAACAAGGCATAGTTTTCCCTGCTGGCTCTTTGGGCGTGGGACCAGTCTCCAGACATATGGCCATTTTTGGGCCTGGCGCGGCGCCAAGTGGGAAAGGGTGGTTTTGAGGCTGAAGGCAGCAGGAAAGCTTGCAGCCCCCAGGTCTGTGGGGCCACGCAAGCGGTTCCCAAAGAGCTTTAGAACAAGGCATCGTTTTCCCTGCTGGCTCTTTGGGCGTGGAACAAATCTCCAGATATATGGCCATTTTTGGGCCTGGCGCGGCGCCATGTGGGAAAGGGTTGTTTTGAGGCTGAAGGCAGCAGGAAAGCCTGCAGCCCCCAGGTGTGTGGGGCTACGCAAGCAGTTCCCAAAGAGCTTTAGAACAAGGCATCGTTTTCCCTGCTGGCTCTTTGGGCGTGGAACAAATCTCCAGATATATGGCCATTTTTGGGCCTGGCGCGGCGCCATGTGGGAAAGGTTTGTTTTGAGGCTGAAGGCAGCAGGAAAGCCTGCAGCCCCCAGGTGTGTGGGGCTACGCAAGCGGTTCCCAAAGAGCTTTAGAACAAGGCATAGTATTCCCTTCTGGCTCTTTAGGCGTGGGACCAACCTCCAGACATATGGCGATTTTTGGGCCTGGCGTGACGCCATGTAGGAAAGGGTGGTTTTGAGGCTGAAGGCAACAGGAAAGCCTGCAGCCCCCAGGTCTGTGGGGCTACGCAAGCGGTTCCCAAAGAGCTTTAGAACAAGGCATAGTTTTCCCTGCTGGCTCTTTGGGCGTGGGACCAGTCTCCAGACATATGTCCATTTTTGTGCCTGGCGTGACGCCAAGTGGGAAAGGGTGGTTTTGAGGCTGAAGGCAGCAGGAAAGCCTGCAGCCCCCAGGTCTGTGGGGCTACGCAAGCAGTTCCCAAAGAGCTGTAGAACAAGGCATCGTTATCCCTGCTGGCTCTTTGGGCGTGGGACCAGTCTCCAGACATATGGCCATTTTTGGGCCTGACTTGGCGCCATGTGGGAAAGGGTGGTTTTGAGGCTGAAGGCAGCAGGAAAGCCTGCAGCCCCCAGGTGTGTGGGGCTACGCAAGCGGTTCCCAAAGAGCTTCAGTACAAGGTATAATTTTCCCTGCTGGCTCTTTGGGCGTGGGACCAATCTCCAGACATATGGCCATTTTTGGGCCTGGCGTGACGCCATGTGGGAAAGGGTGGTTTTGAGGCTGAAGGCAGCAGGAAAGCCTGCAGCCCGCAGGTGTGTGGGCCTACGCAAGCGGTTCGCAAAGAGGTTTAGAACAAGGCATAGTTTTCCCTGCTGGCTCTTTGGGCGTGGGACCAGTCTCCAGACATATGGCCATTTTTGGGCCTGGCGTGGCGCCAAGTGGGAAAGGGTGGTTTTGAGGCTGAAGGCAGCAGGAAAGCTTGCAGCCCCCAGGTCTGTGGGGCCACGCAAGCGGTTCCCAAAGAGCTTTAGAACAAGGCATCGTTTTCCGTGCTGGCTCTTTGGGCGTGGAACAAATCTCCAGATATATGGCCATTTTTGTGCCTGGCTTGGCGCCATGTGGGAAAGGATTGTTTTGAGGCTGAAGGCAGCAGGAAAGCCTGCAGCCCCCAGGTGTGTGGGGCTACGCAAGCGGTTCCCAAAGAGCTTTAGAACAAGGCATAGTTTTCCCTGCTGGCTCCTTGGGCGTGGGACCAGTCTCCAGACATATGGCCATTTTTGGGCCTGGCATGACGCCATGTGGGAAAGGGTGGTTTTGAGGCTGAAGGTGCCAGAAAAGCCTGCAGCCCCCAGGTGTGTGGGGCTACGCAAGCGGTTCCCAAAGAGCTTTAGAACAAGGCATAGTTTTCCCTGCTGGCTCTTTGGGCGTGGGACCAGTCTCCAGACATATGGCCATTTTTGGGCCTGGCGCGGCGCCACGTGGGAAAGGGTGGTTTTGAGGCTGAAGGCAGCAGGAAAGCCTGCAGCCCCCAGGTGTGTGGGGCTACGCAAGCGGTTCCCAAAGAGCTTTATAACAAGGCATAGTTTTCCCTGCTGGCTCTTTGGGCGTGGGACCAACCTCCAGACATATGGCCATTTTTGTGCCTGGCGTGACGCCATGTGGGAAAGGGTTGTTTTGAGGCTGAAGGCAGCAGGAAAGCCTGCAGCCCCCAGGTGTGTGGGGCTACGCAAGCGGTTCCCAAAGAGCTTTAGAACAAGGCATCGTTTTCCCTGCTGGCTCTTTGGGCGTGGAACAAATCTCCAGATATATGGCCATTTTTGGGCCTGGCGCGGCGCCATGTGGGAAAGGTTTGTTTTGAGGCTGAAGGCAGCAGGAAAGCCTGCAGCCCCCAGGTGTGTGGGGCTACGCAAGCGGTTCCCAAAGAGCTTTAGAACAAGGCATAGTTTTCCCTGCTGGCTCTTTGGGCGTGGGACCAGTCTCCAGACATATGGCCATTTTTGTGCCTGGCGCGGGGCCAAGTGGGAAAGGGTGGTTTTGAGGCTGAAGGCAGCAGGAAAGCCTGGAGCCCCCAGGTGTGTGGGGCTACGCAAGCGGTCCCCAAAGAGCTTTAGAACAAGGCATAGTATTCCCTTCTGGCTCTTTGGGCGTGGGACCAACCTCCAGACATATGGCGATTTTTGGGCCTGGCGTGACGCCATGTAGGAAAGGGTGGTTTTGAGGCTGAAGGCAACAGGAAAGCCTGCAGCCCCCAGGTCTGTGGGGCTACGCAAGCGGTTCCCAAAGAGCTTTAGAACAAGGCATAGTTTTCCCTGCTGGCTCTTTGGGCGTGGGACCAGTCTCCAGACATATGGCCATTTTTGGGCCTGGCGTGACGCCAAGTGGGAAAGGGTGGTTTTGAGGCTGAAGGCAGCAGGAAAGCCTGCAGCCCCCAGGTCTGTGGGGCTACGGAAGCAGTTCCCAAAGAGCTGTAGAACAAGGCATCGTTATCCCTGCTGGCTCTTTGGGCGTGGGACCAGTCTCCAGACATATGGCCATTTTTGGGCCTGGCTTGGCGCCAAGTGGGAAAGGGTGCTTTTGAGGCTGAAGGCAGCAGGAAAGCCTGCAGCCCCCAGGTCTGTGGGGCTACGCAAGCGGTTCCTAAAGAGCTTTAGAACAAGGCATAGTTTTCCCTGCTGGCTCTTTGGGCGTGGGACCAGTCTCCAGACATATGGCCATTTTTGGGCCTGACTTGGCGCCATGTGGGAAAGGGTGGTTTTGAGGCTGAAGGCAGCAGGAAAGCCTGCAGCCCCCAGGTGTGTGGGGCTACGCAAGCGGTTCCCAAAGAGCTTCAGTACAAGGTATAATTTTCCCTGCTGGCTCTTTGGGCGTGGGACCAATCTCCGGACATATGGCCATTTTTGGGCCTGGCGTGACGCCATGTGGGAAAGGGTGGTTTTGAGGCTGAAGGCAGCAGGAAAGCCTGCAGCCCGCAGGTGGGTGGGCCTACGAAAGCGGTTCGCAAAGAGGTTTAGAACAAGGCATAGTTTTCCCTGCTGGCTCTTTGGGCGTGGGACCAGTCTCCAGACATATGGCCATTTTTGGGCCTGGCGTGGCGCCAAGTGGGAAAGGGTGGTTTTGAGGCTGAAGGCAGCAGGAAAGCTTGCAGCCCCCAGGTCTGTGGGGCCACGCAAGCGGTTCCCAAAGAGCTTTAGAACAAGGCATCGTTTTCCGTGCTGGCTCTTTGGGCGTGGAACAAATCTCCAGATATATGGCCATTTTTGTGCCTGGCTTGGCGCCATGTGGGAAAGGGTGGTTTTGAGGCTGAAGGCAGCAGGAAAGCCTGCAGCCCCCAGGTGTGTGGGGCTACGCAAGCGGTTCCCAAAGAGCTTTAGAACAAGGCATAGTTTTCCCTGCTGGCTCTTTGGGCGTGGAACAAATCTCCAGATATATGGCCATTTTTGGGCCTGGAGCGGCGCCATGTGGGAAAGGGTCGTTTTGAGGCTGAAGGCAGCAGGAAAGCCTGCAGCCCCCAGGTGTGTGGGGCTACGCAAGCGGTTCCCAAAGAGCTTTAGAACAAGGCATAGTTTTCCCTGCTGGCTCCTTGGGCGTGGGACCAGTCTCCAGACATATGGCCATTTTTGGGCCTGGCGTGACGCCATGTGGGAAAGGGTGGTTTTGAGGCTGAAGGTGCCAGAAAAGCCTGCAGCCCCCAGGTCTGTGGGGCTACGCAAGCGGTTCCCAAAGAGCTTTAGAACAAGGCATAGTTTTCCCTGCTGGCTCTTTGGGCGTGGGACCAGTCTCCAGACATATGGCCATTTTTGGGCCTGGCGCGGCGCCAAGTGGGAAAGGGTGGTTTTGAGGCTGAAGGCAGCAGGAAAGCCTGCAGCCCCCAGGTGTGTGGGGCTACGCAAGCGGTTTGCAAAGAGCTTTAGAACAAGGCATAGTTTTCCCTGCTGGCTCTTTGGGCGTGGGACCAACCTCCAGACATATGGCCATTTTTGTGCCTGGCGTGACGCCATGTGGGAAAGGGTGCTTTTGAGGCTGAAGGCAGCAGGAAAGCCTGCAGCCCCCAGGTCTGTGGGGCTACGCAAGCGGTTCCCAAAGAGCTTTATAACAAGGCATAGTTTTCCCTGCTGGCTCTTTGGGCGTGGGACCAGTCTCCAGACATATGGCCATTTTTGGGCCTGGCGCGGCGCCAAGTGGGAAAGGGTGGTTTTGAGGCTGAAGGCAGCAGGAAAGCTTGCAGCCCCCAGGTCTGTGGGGCCACGCAAGCGGTTCCCAAAGAGCTTTAGAACAAGGCATCGTTTTCCCTGCTGGCTCTTTGGGCGTGGAACAAATCTCCAGATATATGGCCATTTTTGGGCCTGGCGCGGCGCCATGTGGGAAAGGGTTGTTTTGAGGCTGAAGGCAGCAGGAAAGCCTGCAGCCCCCAGGTGTGTGGGGCTACGCAAGCAGTTCCCAAAGAGCTTTAGAACAAGGCATCGTTTTCCCTGCTGGCTCTTTGGGCGTGGAACAAATCTCCAGATATATGGCCATTTTTGGGCCTGGCGCGGCGCCATGTGGGAAAGGTTTGTTTTGAGGCTGAAGGCAGCAGGAAAGCCTGCAGCCCCCAGGTGTGTGGGGCTACGCAAGCGGTTCCCAAAGAGCTTTAGAACAAGGCATAGTATTCCCTTCTGGCTCTTTAGGCGTGGGACCAACCTCCAGACATATGGCGATTTTTGGGCCTGGCGTGACGCCATGTAGGAAAGGGTGGTTTTGAGGCTGAAGGCAACAGGAAAGCCTGCAGCCCCCAGGTCTGTGGGGCTACGCAAGCGGTTCCCAAAGAGCTTTAGAACAAGGCATAGTTTTCCCTGCTGGCTCTTTGGGCGTGGGACCAGTCTCCAGACATATGGCCATTTTTGGGCCTGGCGTGACGCCAAGTGGGAAAGGGTGGTTTTGAGGCTGAAGGCAGCAGGAAAGCCTGCAGCCCCCAGGTCTGTGGGGCTACGCAAGCAGTTCCCAAAGAGCTGTAGAACAAGGCATCGTTATCCCTGCTGGCTCTTTGGGCGTGGGACCAGTCTCCAGACATATGGCCATTTTTGGGCCTGACTTGGCGCCATGTGGGAAAGGGTGGTTTTGAGGCTGAAGGCAGCAGGAAAGCCTGCAGCCCCCAGGTGTGTGGGGCTACGCAAGCGGTTCCCAAAGAGCTTCAGTACAAGGTATAATTTTCCCTGCTGGCTCTTTGGGCGTGGGACCAATCTCCAGACATATGGCCATTTTTGGGCCTGGCGTGACGCCATGTGGGAAAGGGTGGTTTTGAGGCTGAAGGCAGCAGGAAAGCCTGCAGCCCGCAGGTGTGTGGGCCTACGCAAGCGGTTCGCAAAGAGGTTTAGAACAAGGCATAGTTTTCCCTGCTGGCTCTTTGGGCGTGGGACCAGTCTCCAGACATATGGCCATTTTTGGGCCTGGCGTGGCGCCAAGTGGGAAAGGGTGGTTTTGAGGCTGAAGGCAGCAGGAAAGCTTGCAGCCCCCAGGTCTGTGGGGCCACGCAAGCGGTTCCCAAAGAGCTTTAGAACAAGGCATCGTTTTCCGTGCTGGCTCTTTGGGCGTGGAACAAATCTCCAGATATATGGCCATTTTTGTGCCTGGCTTGGCGCCATGTGGGAAAGGATTGTTTTGAGGCTGAAGGCAGCAGGAAAGCCTGCAGCCCCCAGGTGTGTGGGGCTACGCAAGCGGTTCCCAAAGAGCTTTAGAACAAGGCATAGTTTTCCCTGCTGGCTCCTTGGGCGTGGGACCAGTCTCCAGACATATGGCCATTTTTGGGCCTGGCATGACGCCATGTGGGAAAGGGTGGTTTTGAGGCTGAAGGTGCCAGAAAAGCCTGCAGCCCCCAGGTGTGTGGGGCTACGCAAGCGGTTCCCAAAGAGCTTTAGAACAAGGCATAGTTTTCCCTGCTGGCTCTTTGGGCGTGGGACCAGTCTCCAGACATATGGCCATTTTTGGGCCTGGCGCGGCGCCACGTGGGAAAGGGTGGTTTTGAGGCTGAAGGCAGCAGGAAAGCCTGCAGCCCCCAGGTGTGTGGGGCTACGCAAGCGGTTCCCAAAGAGCTTTATAACAAGGCATAGTTTTCCCTGCTGGCTCTTTGGGCGTGGGACCAACCTCCAGACATATGGCCATTTTTGTGCCTGGCGTGACGCCATGTGGGAAAGGGTTGTTTTGAGGCTGAAGGCAGCAGGAAAGCCTGCAGCCCCCAGGTGTGTGGGGCTACGCAAGCGGTTCCCAAAGAGCTTTAGAACAAGGCATCGTTTTCCCTGCTGGCTCTTTGGGCGTGGAACAAATCTCCAGATATATGGCCATTTTTGGGCCTGGCGCGGCGCCATGTGGGAAAGGTTTGTTTTGAGGCTGAAGGCAGCAGGAAAGCCTGCAGCCCCCAGGTGTGTGGGGCTACGCAAGCGGTTCCCAAAGAGCTTTAGAACAAGGCATAGTTTTCCCTGCTGGCTCTTTGGGCGTGGGACCAGTCTCCAGACATATGGCCATTTTTGTGCCTGGCGCGGGGCCAAGTGGGAAAGGGTGGTTTTGAGGCTGAAGGCAGCAGGAAAGCCTGGAGCCCCCAGGTGTGTGGGGCTACGCAAGCGGTTCCCAAAGAGCTTTAGAACAAGGCATAGTTTTCCCTGCTGGCTCTTTGGGCGTGGAACAAATCTCCAGATATATGGCCATTTTTGGGCCTGGAGCGGCGCCATGTGGGAAAGGGTCGTTTTGAGGCTGAAGGCAGCAGGAAAGCCTGCAGCCCCCAGGTGTGTGGGGCTACGCAAGCGGTTCCCAAAGAGCTTTAGAACAAGGCATAGTTTTCCCTGCTGGCTCCTTGGGCGTGGGACCAGTCTCCAGACATATGGCCATTTTTGGGCCTGGCGTGACGCCATGTGGGAAAGGGTGGTTTTGAGGCTGAAGGTGCCAGAAAAGCCTGCAGCCCCCAGGTCTGTGGGGCTACGCAAGCGGTTCCCAAAGAGCTTTAGAACAAGGCATAGTTTTCCCTGCTGGCTCTTTGGGCGTGGGACCAACCTCCAGACATATGGCCATTTTTGTGCCTGGCGTGACGCCATGTGGGAAAGGGTGCTTTTGAGGCTGAAGGCAGCAGGAAAGCCTGCAGCCCCCAGGTCTGTGGGGCTACGCAAGCGGTTCCCAAAGAGCTTTATAACAAGGCATAGTTTTCCCTGCTGGCTCTTTGGGCGTGGGACCAGTCTCCAGACATATGGCCATTTTTGGGCCTGGCGCGGCGCCAAGTGGGAAAGGGTGGTTTTGAGGCTGAAGGCAGCAGGAAAGCTTGCAGCCCCCAGGTCTGTGGGGCCACGCAAGCGGTTCCCAAAGAGCTTTAGAACAAGGCATCGTTTTCCCTGCTGGCTCTTTGGGCGTGGAACAAATCTCCAGATATATGGCCATTTTTGGGCCTGGCGCGGCGCCATGTGGGAAAGGGTTGTTTTGAGGCTGAAGGCAGCAGGAAAGCCTGCAGCCCCCAGGTGTGTGGGGCTACGCAAGCAGTTCCCAAAGAGCTTTAGAACAAGGCATCGTTTTCCCTGCTGGCTCTTTGGGCGTGGAACAAATCTCCAGATATATGGCCATTTTTGGGCCTGGCGCGGCGCCATGTGGGAAAGGTTTGTTTTGAGGCTGAAGGCAGCAGGAAAGCCTGCAGCCCCCAGGTGTGTGGGGCTACGCAAGCGGTTCCCAAAGAGCTTTAGAACAAGGCATAGTATTCCCTTCTGGCTCTTTAGGCGTGGGACCAACCTCCAGACATATGGCGATTTTTGGGCCTGGCGTGACGCCATGTAGGAAAGGGTGGTTTTGAGGCTGAAGGCAACAGGAAAGCCTGCAGCCCCCAGGTCTGTGGGGCTACGCAAGCGGTTCCCAAAGAGCTTTAGAACAAGGCATAGTTTTCCCTGCTGGCTCTTTGGGCGTGGGACCAGTCTCCAGACATATGGCCATTTTTGGGCCTGGCGCGGCGCCAAGTGGGAAAGGGTGGTTTTGAGGCTGAAGGCAGCAGGAAAGCCTGCAGCCCCCAGGTGTGTGGGGCTACGCAAGCGGTTTGCAAAGAGCTTTAGAACAAGGCATAGTTTTCCCTGCTGGCTCTTTGGGCGTGGGACCAACCTCCAGACATATGGCCATTTTTGTGCCTGGCGTGACGCCATGTGGGAAAGGGTGCTTTTGAGGCTGAAGGCAGCAGGAAAGCCTGCAGCCCCCAGGTCTGTGGGGCTACGCAAGCGGTTCCCAAAGAGCTTTATAACAAGGCATAGTTTTCCCTGCTGGCTCTTTGGGCGTGGGACCAGTCTCCAGACATATGGCCATTTTTGGGCCTGGCGCGGCGCCAAGTGGGAAAGGGTGGTTTTGAGGCTGAAGGCAGCAGGAAAGCTTGCAGCCCCCAGGTCTGTGGGGCCACGCAAGCGGTTCCCAAAGAGCTTTAGAACAAGGCATCGTTTTCCCTGCTGGCTCTTTGGGCGTGGAACAAATCTCCAGATATATGGCCATTTTTGGGCCTGGCGCGGCGCCATGTGGGAAAGGGTTGTTTTGAGGCTGAAGGCAGCAGGAAAGCCTGCAGCCCCCAGGTGTGTGGGGCTACGCAAGCAGTTCCCAAAGAGCTTTAGAACAAGGCATCGTTTTCCCTGCTGGCTCTTTGGGCGTGGAACAAATCTCCAGATATATGGCCATTTTTGGGCCTGGCGCGGCGCCATGTGGGAAAGGTTTGTTTTGAGGCTGAAGGCAGCAGGAAAGCCTGCAGCCCCCAGGTGTGTGGGGCTACGCAAGCGGTTCCCAAAGAGCTTTAGAACAAGGCATAGTATTCCCTTCTGGCTCTTTAGGCGTGGGACCAACCTCCAGACATATGGCGATTTTTGGGCCTGGCGTGACGCCATGTAGGAAAGGGTGGTTTTGAGGCTGAAGGCAACAGGAAAGCCTGCAGCCCCCAGGTCTGTGGGGCTACGCAAGCGGTTCCCAAAGAGCTTTAGAACAAGGCATAGTTTTCCCTGCTGGCTCTTTGGGCGTGGGACCAGTCTCCAGACATATGGCCATTTTTGGGCCTGGCGTGACGCCAAGTGGGAAAGGGTGGTTTTGAGGCTGAAGGCAGCAGGAAAGCCTGCAGCCCCCAGGTCTGTGGGGCTACGCAAGCAGTTCCCAAAGAGCTGTAGAACAAGGCATCGTTATCCCTGCTGGCTCTTTGGGCGTGGGACCAGTCTCCAGACATATGGCCATTTTTGGGCCTGACTTGGCGCCATGTGGGAAAGGGTGGTTTTGAGGCTGAAGGCAGCAGGAAAGCCTGCAGCCCCCAGGTGTGTGGGGCTACGCAAGCGGTTCCCAAAGAGCTTCAGTACAAGGTATAATTTTCCCTGCTGGCTCTTTGGGCGTGGGACCAATCTCCAGACATATGGCCATTTTTGGGCCTGGCGTGACGCCATGTGGGAAAGGGTGGTTTTGAGGCTGAAGGCAGCAGGAAAGCCTGCAGCCCGCAGGTGTGTGGGCCTACGCAAGCTGTTCGCAAAGAGGTTTAGAACAAGGCATAGTTTTCCCTGCTGGCTCTTTGGGCGTGGGACCAGTCTCCAGACATATGGCCATTTTTGGGCCTGGCGTGGCGCCAAGTGGGAAAGGGTGGTTTTGAGGCTGAAGGCAGCAGGAAAGCTTGCAGCCCCCAGGTCTGTGGGGCCACGCAAGCGGTTCCCAAAGAGCTTTAGAACAAGGCATCGTTTTCCGTGCTGGCTCTTTGGGCGTGGAACAAATCTCCAGATATATGGCCATTTTTGTGCCTGGCTTGGCGCCATGTGGGAAAGGATTGTTTTGAGGCTGAAGGCAGCAGGAAAGCCTGCAGCCCCCAGGTGTGTGGGGCTACGCAAGCGGTTCCCAAAGAGCTTTAGAACAAGGCATAGTTTTCCCTGCTGGCTCCTTGGGCGTGGGACCAGTCTCCAGACATATGGCCATTTTTGGGCCTGGCATGACGCCATGTGGGAAAGGGTGGTTTTGAGGCTGAAGGTGCCAGAAAAGCCTGCAGCCCCCAGGTGTGTGGGGCTACGCAAGCGGTTCCCAAAGAGCTTTAGAACAAGGCATAGTTTTCCCTGCTGGCTCTTTGGGCGTGGGACCAGTCTCCAGACATATGGCCATTTTTGGGCCTGGCGCGGCGCCACGTGGGAAAGGGTGGTTTTGAGGCTGAAGGCAGCAGGAAAGCCTGCAGCCCCCAGGTGTGTGGGGCTACGCAAGCGGTTCCCAAAGAGCTTTATAACAAGGCATAGTTTTCCCTGCTGGCTCTTTGGGCGTGGGACCAACCTCCAGACATATGGCCATTTTTGTGCCTGGCGTGACGCCATGTGGGAAAGGGTTGTTTTGAGGCTGAAGGCAGCAGGAAAGCCTGCAGCCCCCAGGTGTGTGGGGCTACGCAAGCGGTTCCCAAAGAGCTTTAGAACAAGGCATCGTTTTCCCTGCTGGCTCTTTGGGCGTGGAACAAATCTCCAGATATATGGCCATTTTTGGGCCTGGCGCGGCGCCATGTGGGAAAGGTTTGTTTTGAGGCTGAAGGCAGCAGGAAAGCCTGCAGCCCCCAGGTGTGTGGGGCTACGCAAGCGGTTCCCAAAGAGCTTTAGAACAAGGCATAGTTTTCCCTGCTGGCTCTTTGGGCGTGGGACCAGTCTCCAGACATATGGCCATTTTTGTGCCTGGCGCGGGGCCAAGTGGGAAAGGGTGGTTTTGAGGCTGAAGGCAGCAGGAAAGCCTGGAGCCCCCAGGTGTGTGGGGCTACGCAAGCGGTCCCCAAAGAGCTTTAGAACAAGGCATAGTATTCCCTTCTGGCTCTTTAGGCGTGGGACCAACCTCCAGACATATGGCGATTTTTGGGCCTGGCGTGACGCCATGTAGGAAAGGGTGGTTTTGAGGCTGAAGGCAACAGGAAAGCCTGCAGCCCCCAGGTCTGTGGGGCTACGCAAGCGGTTCCCAAAGAGCTTTAGAACAAGGCATAGTTTTCCCTGCTGGCTCTTTGGGCGTGGGACCAGTCTCCAGACATATGGCCATTTTTGGGCCTGGCGTGACGCCAAGTGGGAAAGGGTGGTTTTGAGGCTGAAGGCAGCAGGAAAGCCTGCAGCCCCCAGGTCTGTGGGGCTACGGAAGCAGTTCCCAAAGAGCTGTAGAACAAGGCATCGTTATCCCTGCTGGCTCTTTGGGCGTGGGACCAGTCTCCAGACATATGGCCATTTTTGGGCCTGGCTTGGCGCCAAGTGGGAAAGGGTGCTTTTGAGGCTGAAGGCAGCAGGAAAGCCTGCAGCCCCCAGGTCTGTGGGGCTACGCAAGCGGTTCCTAAAGAGCTTTAGAACAAGGCATAGTTTTCCCTGCTGGCTCTTTGGGCGTGGGACCAGTCTCCAGACATATGGCCATTTTTGGGCCTGACTTGGCGCCATGTGGGAAAGGGTGGTTTTGAGGCTGAAGGCAGCAGGAAAGCCTGCAGCCCCCAGGTGTGTGGGGCTACGCAAGCGGTTCCCAAAGAGCTTCAGTACAAGGTATAATTTTCCCTGCTGGCTCTTTGGGCGTGGGACCAATCTCCAGACATATGGCCATTTTTGGGCCTGGCGTGACGCCATGTGGGAAAGGGTGGTTTTGAGGCTGAAGGCAGCAGGAAAGCCTGCAGCCTCCAGGTCTGTGGGCCTACGCAAGCGGTTCGCAACGAGGTTTAGAACAAGGCATAGTTTTCCCTGCTGGCTCTTTGGGCGTGGGACCAGTCTCCAGACATATGGCCATTTTTGGGCCTGGCGTGGCGCCAAGTGGGAAAGGGTGGTTTTGAGGCTGAAGGCAGCAGGAAAGCTTGCAGCCCCCAGGTCTGTGGGGCCACGCAAGCGGTTCCCAAAGAGCTTTAGAACAAGGCATCGTTTTCCGTGCTGGCTCTTTGGGCGTGGAACAAATCTCCAGATATATGGCCATTTTTGTGCCTGGCATGACGCCATGTGGGAAAGGGTGGTTTTGAGGCTGAAGGCAGCAGGAAAGCCTGCAGCCCCCAGGTGTGTGGGGCTACGCAAGCGGTTCCCAAAGAGCTTTAGAACAAGGCATAGTTTTCCCTGCTGGCTATTTGGGCGTGGAACAAATCTCCAGATATATGGCCATTTTTGGGCCTGGAGCGGCGCCATGTGGGAAAGGGTCGTTTTGAGGCTGAAGGCAGCAGGAAAGCCTGCAGCCCGCAGGTGTGTGGGGCTACGCAAGCGGTTCCCAAAGAGCTTTAGAACAAGGCATAGTTTTCCCTGCTGGCTCCTTGGGCGTGGGACCAGTCTCCAGACATATGGCCATTTTTGGGCCTGACTTGGCGCCATGTGGGAAAGGGTGGTTTTGAGGCTGAAGGTGCCAGAAAAGCCTGCAGCCCCCAGGTCTGTGGGGCTACGCAAGCGGTTCCCAAAGAGCTTTAGAACAAGGCATAGTTTTCCCTGCTGGCTCTTTGGGCGTGGGACCAGTCTCCAGACATATGGCCATTTTTGGGCCTGGCGCGGCGCCAAGTGGGAAAGGGTGGTTTTGAGGCTGAAGGCAGCAGGAAAGCCTGCAGCCCCCAGGTGTGTGGGGCTACGCAAGCGGTTCCCAAAGAGCTTTAGAACAAGGCATAGTTTTCCCTGCTGGCTCTTTGGGCGTGGGACCAACCTCCAGACATATGGCCATTTTTGTGCCTGGCGTGACGCCATGTGGGAAAGGGTGGTTTTGAGGCTGAAGGCAGCAGGAAAGCCTGCAGCCCCCAGGTCTGTGGGGCTACGCAAGCGGTTCCCAAAGAGCTTTATAACAAGGCATAGTTTTCCCTGCTGGCTCTTTGGGCGTGGGACCAGTCTCCAGACATATGGCCATTTTTGGGCCTGGCGTGGCGCCAAGTGGGAAAGGGTGGTTTTGAGGCTGAAGGCAGCAGGAAAGCTTGCAGCCCCCAGGTGTGTGGGGCTACGCAAGCGGTTCCCAAAGAGCTTTAGAACAAGGCATCGTTTTCCCTGCTGGCTCTTTGGGCGTGGAACAAATCTCCAGATATATGGCCATTTTTGGGCCTGGCTTGGCGCCAAGTGGGAAAGGGTGGTTTTGAGGCTGAAGGCAGCAGGAAAGCCTGCAGCCCCCAGGTGTGTGGGGCTACGCAAGCGGTTCCCAAAGAGCTTTAGAACAAGGCATCGTTTTCCCTGCTGGCTCTTTGGGCGTGGAACAAATCTCCAGATATATGGCCATTTTTTGGCCTGGCGCGGCGCCATGTGGGAAAGGTTTGTTTTGAGGCTGAAGGCAGCAGGAAAGCCTGCAGCCCCCAGGTGTGTGGGGCTACGCAAGCGGTTCCCAAAGAGCTTTAGAACAAGGCATAGTTTTCCCTGCTGGCTCTTTGGGCGTGGGACCAGTCTCCAGACATATTGCCATTTTTGTGCCTGGCGCGGGGCCAAGTGGGAAAGGGTGGTTTTGAGGCTGAAGGCAGCAGGAAAGCCTGGAGCCCCCAGGTGTGTGGGGCTACGCAAGCGGTCCCCAAAGAGCTTTAGAACAAGGCATAGTATTCCCTTCTGGCTCTTTAGGCGTGGGACCAACCTCCAGACATATGGCGATTTTTGGGCCTGGCGTGACGCCATGTAGGAAAGGGTGGTTTTGAGGCTGAAGGCAACAGGAAAGCCTGCAGCCCCCAGGTCTGTGGGGCTACGCAAGCGGTTCCCAAAGAGCTTTAGAACAAGGCATAGTTTTCCCTGCTGGCTCTTTGGGCGTGGGACCAGTCTCCAGACATATGGCCATTTTTGGGCCTGGTGAGACGCCAAGTGGGAAAGGGTGGTTTTGAGGCTGAAGGCAGCAGGAAAGCCTGCAGCCCCCAGGTCTGTGGGGCTACGCAAGCAGTTCCCAAAGAGCTGTAGAACAAGGCATAGTTTTCCCTGCTGGCTCTTTGGGCGTGGGACCAGTCTCCAGACATATGGCCATTTTTGGGCCTGGCGTGACGCCATGTGGGAAAGGGTGGTTTTGAGGCTGAAGGTGGCAGAAAAGCCTGCAGCCCCCAGGTGTGTGGGGCTACGCAAGCGGTTCCCAAAGAGCTTTAGAACAAGGCATAGTTTTCCCTGCTGGCTCTTTGGGCGTGAGACCAGTCTCCAGACATATGGCCATTTTTGGGCCTGGTGCGGGGCCAAGTGGGAAAGGGTGGTTTTGAGGCTGAAGGCAGCAGGAAAGCCTGCAGCCCCCAGGTGTGTGGGGCTACGCAAGCAGTTCCCAAAGAGCTTTAGAATAAGGCATAGTTTTCCCTGCTGGCTATTTGGGCGTGGAACAAATCTCCAGATATATGGCCATTTTTGGGCCTGGCGCGGCGCCATGTGGGAAAGGGTCGTTTTGAGGCTGAAGGCAGCAGGAAAGCCTGCAGCCCCCAGGTCTGTGGGGCTACGCAAGCGGTTCCCAAAGAGCTTTAGAACAAGGCATAGTTTTCCCTGCTGGCTCTTTGGGCGTGGGACCAGTCTCCAGACATATGGCCATTTTTGTGCCTGGCGTGACGCCAAGTGGGAAAGGGTGGTTTTGAGGCTGAAGGTGCCAGAAAAGCCTGCAGCCCCCATGGGTGTGGGGCTACGCAAGCGGTTCCCAAAGAGCTTTAGAACAAGGCATCGTTTTCCCTGCTGGCACTTTGGGCGTGAGACCAGTCGCCAGACATATGGCCATTTTTGTGCCTGGCTTGGCGCCAAGTGGGAAAGGGTGGTTTTGAGGCTGAAGGCAGCAGGAAAGCCTGCAGCCCCCAGGTCTGTGGGGCTGCGCAAGCGGTTCCCAAAGAGCTTTAGAACAAGGCATCGTTTTCCCTGCTGGCTCTTTGGGCGTGGGACCAGACTCCAGCCATATGGCCATTTTTGGGCCTGGCGCGGCGCCAAGTGGGAAAGGGTGGTTTTGAGGCTGAAGGCAGCAGGAAAGCCTGCAGCCCCCAGGTGTGTGGAGCCACGCAAGCGGTTCCCAAAGATCTTTAGAACAAGGCATCATTTTCCCTGCTGGCTCTTTTTGCGTGGAACCAATCTCCAGATATATGGCCATTTTTGGGCCTAGGGCTTCGCCATGTGGGAAAGGGTGGTTTTGAGGCTGAAGGCAGCAGAAAAGCCTGCAGCCCCCAGGTCTGTGGGGCTACGCAAGCGGTTCCCAAAGAGCTTTAGAACAAGGCATAGTTTTCCCTGCTGGCTCTTTGGGCGTGGGACCAATCTCCAGACATATGGCCATTTTTGTGCCTGGCGTGACGCCATGTGGGAAAGGGTGGTTTTGAGGCTGAAGGCAGCAGGAAAGCCTGCAGCCCCCAGGTCTGTGGGGCTACGCAAGCGGTTCCCAAAGAGCTTTAGAACAAGGCATAATTTTCCCTGCTGGCTCTTTGGGCGTGGGACCAATCTCCAGACATATGGCCATTTTTGTGCCTGGCGCGGGGCAAAGTGCGAAAGGGTGCCTTTGAGGCTCAAGGCAGCAGGAAAGCCTGCAGCCCCCAGGTGTGTGGGGCTACGCAAGCGGTTCCCAAAGAGCTTTAGCACAAGGCATAGTTTTCACTGCTGGCTCTTCCGGCGTGGGACCAGTCTCCAGCCATATGGCCATTTTTGTGCCTGGCGCGACGCCATGTGGGAAAGGGTGGTTTTGAGGCTGAAGGCAGCAGGAAAGTCTGCAGCCCGCAGGTCTGTGGGGCCACGCAAGCGGTTCCCAAAGAGCTTTAGAATAAGGCATCGAAATGAAAAAGCCTGGAAGGAACGTTGGGGCTTCTTCTCATTGTCTCTGATATGGGGTTTCACTGTCCCGGGAAAGTCTCTGCTACCACCCTGCAGAGCGCTGTGCCCAATATACAGAAACGTCTTGCAGTGTCTCCTACAGGGAAAGTGCCAGGAGGGAAAAGTGAGGATTATGCTTAGACTTTCTTGGAACTGCTTCAAATCAACTGGATATCTTTGTGCTGTAAATCTCCCAACAGCCAAACGCAAAAGCAGCAAACATCTCGCTGTATGTCCCACATCCAAAGTGCCAAGAGAGAGCTTGCTCTCCCTGTCTTTGAGTACTGTTTGCACTGTCCCGATTACCTCTTTGCTAACATTCTCTTCAGAGCTGCAGTGAAACCAGGAACCACGTGGAGAAGGCACCCACACTGAAAATGCCTGGAAGGAACGTTGGGGCTTCTTCTCAGTGTCTCTGATATAGGGTTTCACTGTCCCGGGAAAGTCTCTGCTAACACCCTGCAAAGCGCTGTGCCCAATATACAGAAACGTCTTGAGGTATCTCCTACAGGGAAAGTGCCAGGAGGGAAAAGTGAGGATTATGTTTAGACTTTCTCGGAACTGCTTCAAATCAACTAGATATCTTTGTGCTGTAAATCTCCCAACAGCCAAATGTAAAACAGCAAACATCTCGCTGTATGTCCCACATCCAAAATGCCAAGAGAGAGCTTGCTCTCCCTGTCTTTGAGTACTGTTTGCACTGTCCCGATTACCTCTTTGCTAACATTCTCTTCAGAGCTGCAGTGAAACCAGGAACCACGTGGAGAAGGCACCCACACTGAAAGTGCCTGGAGGGAACATTGGGGCTTCTTCTCAGTGTCTCTGACATAGGGTTTCACTGTCCCGGGAAAGTCTCTGCTAACACCCTGCAGAGTGCTGTGCCCAATATACAGAAACGTCTTGCAGTGTCTCCTACAGGGAAAGTGCCAGGAGGAATTGTGGAGCTTGGTCTCAGTGTCTCTGAGAATTGCTCTGATTATCCCTGTGACCTTTTTGCTAAGACTCTCCAGAAAGCCGTCCTCAAAACCAACACACATCTTGACATATCTCCCACATTGATCGCAGTGTCTCCAGAAACGGCATTCAAGGAGCCAGGAACTTTTCTGCCCACACTGTCCGGGGACAGATCCTAAAACCAATATACATCCTGCTATATCTCCCACATGGAAAGTGCCAGGAGGGAAAAGTGAGGATTATGCGTAGACTTTCTCGGAACTGCTTCAAATCAACTGGATATCTTTGTGCTGTAAATCTCCCAACAGCCAAACGCAAAAGCAGCAAACATCTCGCTGTATATCCCACATCCAAAGTGCCAAGAGAGTAATGTAGAGCTTGCTCTCCCTGTCTTTGAGTACTGTTTGCACTGTCCCGATTACCTCTTTGCTAACATTCTCTTCAGAGCTGCAGTGAAACCAGGAACCACGTGGAGAAGGCACCCACACTGAAAATGCCTGGAAGGAACGTTGGGGCTTCTTCTCAGTGTCTCTGATATAGGGTTTCACTGTCCCGGGAAAGTCTCTGCTAACACCCTGCAAAGCGCTGTGCCCAATATACAGAAACGTCTTGAGGTATCTCCTACAGGGAAAGTGCCAGGAGGGAAAAGTGAGGATTATGTTTAGACTTTCTCGGAACTGCTTCAAATCAACTAGATATCTTTGTGCTGTAAATCTCCCAACAGCCAAATGTAAAACAGCAAACATCTCGCTGTATGTCCCACATCCAAAATGCCAAGAGAGAGCTTGCTCTCCCTGTCTTTGAGTACTGTTTGCACTGTCCCGATTACCTCTTTGCTAACATTCTCTTCAGAGCTGCAGTGAAACCAGGAACCACGTGGAGAAGGCACCCACACTGAAAGTGCCTGGAGGGAACATTGGGGCTTCTTCTCACTGTCTCTGACATAGGGTTTCACTGTCCCGGGAAAGTCTCTGCTAACACCCTGCAGAGTGCTGTGCCCAATATACAGAAACGTCTTGCAGTGTCTCCTACAGGGAAAGTGCCAGGAGGAATTGTGGAGCTTGGTCTCAGTGTCTCTGAGAATTGCTCTGATTATCCCTGTGACCTTTTTGCTAAGACTGTCCAGAAAGCCGTCCTCAAAACCAACACACATCTTGACATATCTCCCACATTGATCGCAGTGTCTCCAGAAACGGCATTCAAGGAGCCAGGAACTTTTCTGCCCACACTGTCCGGGGACAGTTCCTAAAACCAATATACATCCTGCTATATCTCCCACATGGAAAGTGCCAGGAGGGAAAAGTGAGGATTATGCTTAGACTTTCTCGGAACTGCTTCAAATCAACTGGATATCTTTGTGCTGTAAATCTCCCAACAGCCAAACGAAAAGCAGCAAAAATCTCGCTGTATGTCCCACATCCAAAGTGCCAAGAGAGTAATGTAGAGCTTGCTCTCCCTGTCTTTGAGTACTGTTTGCACTGTCCAGGTTACCTCTTTGCTAACATTCTCTTCAGAGAGGCAGTGAAACCAGAACCACGTGGAGAAGGCACCCACACTGAAAATGCCTGGAAGGAACGTTGGGGCTTCTTCTCAGTGTCTCTGACATAGGGTTTCACTGTCCCGGGAAAGTCTCTACTAACACCCTGCAGAGCGCTGTGCCCAAAATACAGAAATCTCTTGCGGTATCCCCTATAGGGAAAGTGCCAGGAGGGAAAAGTGAGGATTATGTTCAGACTTTCTCTGAACTGCTTCAAATCAACTAGATATCTTTGTGCTGTAAATCTCCCAACAGCCAAACGCCAAAGCAGCAAACATCTCGCTGTATGTCCCACATCCAAAGTGCCAAGAGTGAGCTCTTTGGGAACCGCTTGCGTTGCCCCACACACCTGGGGGCTGCAGACTTTCCTGCTGCCTTCAGCCTCAAAACCATTGTCTTCAACTTGGCGTGCCGCCAGGCACAAAAATGGCCATATGTCTGGAGATTGGTCCTACACCGAAAGAGCCAGCAGGGAAAACTATGCCTTGTTCTAAAGCTCTTTAGGAACCGCTTGCGTGGCCCCAGAGAC
The DNA here is from genome assembly GCF_963924245.1 of Chroicocephalus ridibundus. Lineage (NCBI taxonomy): Eukaryota > Metazoa > Chordata > Aves > Charadriiformes > Laridae > Chroicocephalus > Chroicocephalus ridibundus. The sequence continues at coordinate 576,770 of NW_026961183.1, read as the reverse complement.
CTGGGGGCTGCAAGCTTTCCTGCTGCCTTCAGCCTCAAAACCACCCTTTCCCACTTGGCGCAGCGCCAGTCCCAAAAATGGCCATATGTCTGGAGACTGGTCCCACGCCCAAAGAGCCATCAGGGAAAACTATGCCTTGTTCTAAAGCTCTTTGGGAACCGCTTGCGTAGCCCCACACACCTGGGGGCTGCAGGCTTTCCTGCTGCCTTCAGCCTCAAAACCACCCTTTCCCACTTGGCGCCGCGCCAGGCCCAAAAATGGCCATATGTCTGGAGACTGGTCCCACGCCCAAAGAGCCAGCAGGGAAAACTATGCCTTGTTTTAAACCTCTTTGGGAACGGCTTGCGTAGCCCCACAGACCTGGGGGCTGCAGGCTTTCCTGCTGCCTTCAGCCTCAAAACCACCCTTTCCCACTTGGCGCCGCACCAGGCCCAAAAATGGCCATATGTCTGGAGACTGGTCCCACGCCCAAAGAGCCAGCAGGGAAAACTATGCCTTGTTCTAAAGCTCTTTGGGAACCGCTTGCGTAGCCCCACAGACCTGGGGGCTGCAGGCTTTCCTGCTGCCTTCAGCCTCAAAACCACCCTTTCCCACTTGGGCCCACGCCAGGCCCAAAAATGGCCATATGTCTGGAGACTGGTCCCACGCCCAAAGAGCCAGCAGGGAAAACTATGCCTTGTTCTAAAGCTCTTTGGGAACCGCTTGCGTAGCCCCACACACCTGCGGGCTGCAAGCTTTCCTGCTGCCTTCAGCCTCAAAACCACCCTTTCCCACTTGGCCCCACGCCAGGCACAAAAATGGCCATATGTCTGGCGACTGGTCTCACGCCCAAAGAGCCAGCAGGGAAAACTATGCCTTGTTCTAAAGCTCTTTGGGAACCGCTTGCGTAGCCCCACACACCTGCAGGTCGCAGGCCTTCCTGCTGCCTTCAGCCTCAAAACCACCCTTTCCCACATGGCGTCACGCCAGGCCCAAAAATGGCCATATGTCTGGAGACTGGTCCCACGCCCAAAGAGCCAGCAGGGAAAACTATGCCTTGTTCTAAAGCTCTTTGGGAACCGCTTGCGTAGCCCCACAGACCTGGGGGCTGCAGGCTTTCCTGCTGCCTTCAGCCTCAAAACCACCCTTTCCCACATGGCGTCGCTCAAGGTAAAAAAATGGCCATATGTCTGGAGACTGGTCCCACGCCCAAAGAGCCAGCAGGGAAAACTATGCCTTGTTCTAAAGCTCTTTGGGAACCGCTTGCGTAGCCCCACACACCTGGGGGCTGCAGGCTTTCCTGCTGCCTTCAGCCTCAAAACCACCCTTTCCCACATGGCCCCAAGCCAGGCACAAAAATGGCCATATGTCTGGAGACTGGTCCCACGCCCAAAGAGCCAGCAGGGAAAACTATGCCTTATTCTAAAGCTCTTTGGGAACCGCTTGCGTAGCCCCACAGACCTGGGGGCTGCAGGCTTTTCTGGCACCTTCAGCCTCAAAACCACCCTTTCCCACATGGCGCCGCGCCAGGCACAAAAATGGCCATATGTCTGGAGGTTGGTCCCACGCCCAAAGAGCCAGCAGGGAAAACTATGCCTTGTTCTAAAGCTCTTTGGGAACTGCTTGCGTAGCCCCACAGACCTGCGGGCTGCAGGCTTTCCTGCTGCCTTCAGCCTCAAAACCACCCTTTCCCACATGGCGTCATGCCAGGCACAAAAATGGCCATATGTCTGAATGTTTGGTCCCACGCCCAAAGAGCCAGCAGGGAAAACTATGCCTTGTTCTAAAGCTCTTTGGGAACCGCTTGCGTAGCCCCACACACCTGGGGGCTGCAGGCTTTCCTGCTGCCTTCAGCCTCAAAACCACCCTTTCCCACATGGCGCCAAGCCAGGCACAAAAATGGCCATATGTCTGGAGACTGGTCCCACGCCCAAAGAGCCAGCAGGGAAAACTATGCCTTGTTCTAAAGCTCTTTGGGAACCGCTTGCGTAGCCCCACAGACCTGGGGGCTGCAAGCTTTCCTGCTGCCTTCAGCCTCAAAACCACCCTTTCCCACTTGGCGTCGCGCCAGGCACAAAAATGGCCATATGTCTGGAGACTGGTCCCACGCCCAAAGAGCCAGCAGGGAAAACTATGCCTTGTTCTAAAGCTCTTTGGGAACCGCTTGCGTAGCCCCACACACCTGGGGGCTGCAGGCTTTCCTGCTGCCTTCAGCCTCAAAACCACCCTTTCCCACTTGGCGCCACGCAAGGCACAAAAATGGCCATATGTCTGGAGACTGGTCCCACGCCCAAAGAGCCAGCAGGGAAAGCTATGCCTTGTTCTAAATCTCTTTGGGAACCGCTTGCGTAGCCCCACAGACCTGGGGGCTGCAGGCTTTCCTGCTGCCTTCAGCCTCAAAACCACCCTTTCCCACTTGGCACTGCGCCAGGCCCAAAAATGGCCATGTGTCTGGAGGTTGGTTCCACGCCCAAAGAGCCAGCAGGGAAAACTATGCCTTGTTCTAAAGCTCATTGGGAACCGCTTGCGTAGCCCCTCACACCTGGGGGCTGCAGGCTTTCCTGCTGCCTTCAGCCTCAAAACCACCCTTTCCCACATGGCGCCGCGCCAGTCCCAAAAATGGCCATATGGCTGGAGTTTGGTCCCACGTCCAAAGAGCCAGCAGGGAAAATTATGCCTTGTTCTAAAGCTCTTTGGGAACAGCTTGCGTGGCCCCACAGACCTGCGGGCTGCAGGCTTTCCTGCTGCCTTCAGCCTCAAAACAACCCTTTCCCACTTGGCGTCGCGCCAGGCACAAAAATGGCTATATTTCTGGAGACTGGTCCCTTTCCCAAAGAGCCAGCAGGGAAAACTATGCCTTGTTCTAAAGCTCTGTGGGAACCGCTTGCGTAGCCCCACACACCTGGGGGCTGCAGACTTTCCTGCTGCCTTCAGCCTCAAAACCATCCTCTGCAACTTGGCGTGCCGCCAGGCACAAAAATGGCCATATGTCTGGAGATTGGTCCTACACCGAAAGAGCCAGCAGGGAAAACTATGCCTTGTTCTAAAGCTCTTTGGGAACCGCTTGCGTAGCCCCACACACCTGCGGGCTGCAGGCTTTTCTGGCACCTTCAGCCTCAAAACCACCCTTTCCCACATGGCGTCACGCCAGGCACAAAAATGGCCATATGTCTGGAGACTGGTCCCACGCCCAAATAGCCAGCAGGGAAAACTGTGCCTTGTTCTAAAGCTCTTTGGGAACCGCTTGCGTAGCCCCACAGACCTGGGGGCTGCAGGCTTTCTTGCTGCCTTCAGCCTCAAAACTACCCTTTCCCACTTGGCCCCGCGCCAGGCCCAAAATGGCCATATGTCTGGAGGTTGGTCCCACGCCCAAATAGCCAGCAGGGAAAACTATGCCTTGTTCTAAAGCTCTTTGGGAACCGCTTGCGTAGCCCCACACACCTGGGGGCTGCAGGCTTTTCTAGCACCTTCAGCCTCAAAACCACCCTTTCCCACATGGCGTCACGCCAGGCACAAAAATGGCCATATGTCTGGAGGTTGGTCCCACGCCCAAAGAGCCAGAAGGGAATACTATGCCTTGTTCTAAAGCTCTTTGGGAACCGCTTGCGTAGCCCCACACACCTGGGGGCTGCAGGCTTTCCTGCTGCCTTCAGCCTCAAAACCACCCTTTCTCACATGGCGCCGCGCCAGGCCCAAAAATGGCCATATATCTGGAGATTTGTTCCACGCCCAAATAGCCGGCAGGGAAAACGATGCCTTGTTCTAAAGCTCTTTGGGAACCGCTTGCGTAGCCCCACACACCTGGGGGCTGCAGGCTTTCCTGCTGCCTTCAGCCTCAAAACAACCCTTTCCCACATGGCGCCGCGCCAGGCCCAAAAATGGCCATATATCTGGAGATTTGTTCCACGCCCAAAGAGCCAGCAGGGAAAACTATGCCTTGTACTAAAGCTCTTTGGGAACCGCTTGCGTGGCCACAGAGACCTGGGGGCTGCAAGCTTTCCTGCTGCCTTCAGCCTCAAAACCACCCTTTCCCACATGGCGCCACGCCAGGCCCAAAAATGGCCATATGTCTGGAGACTGGTCCCACGCCCAAAGAGCCAGCAGGGAAAACTATGCCTTGTTCTAAAGCTCTTTGGGAACCGCTTGCGTAGCCCCACACACCTGGGGGCTGCAGGCTTTCCTGCTGCCTTCAGCCTCAAAACCACCCTTTCCCACATGGCGCCAAGCCAGGCACAAAAATGGCCATATGTCTGGAGACTGGTCCCACGCCCAAAGAGCCAGCAGGGAAAACTATGCCTTGTTCTAAAGCTCTTTGGGAACCGCTTGCGTAGCCCCACACACCTGGGGGCTGCAGACTTTTCTGGCATCTTCAACCTCAAAACCACCCTTTCCCACATGGCGTCACGCCAGGCACAAAAATGGCCATATGTCTGGAGGTTGGTCCCACGCCCAAAGAGCCAGCAGGGAAAACTATGCCTTGTTCTAAAGCTCTTTGGGAACCGCTTGTGTAGCCCCACAGACCTCGGGGCTGCAGGCTTTCCTGCTGCCTTCAGCCTCAAAACCACTCTTTCCCACTTGGCCCCGTGCCAGGCACAAAAATGGCCATATGTCTGGAGACTGGTCCCACGCCCAAAGAGCCAGCAGGGAAAACTATGCCTTGTTCTAAAGCTCTTTGGGAACCGCTTGCGTAGCCCCACAGACCTGGGGGCTGCAGGCTTTTCTGGCACCTTCAGCCTCAAAACCACCCTTTCCCACATGGCGTCACGCCAGGCACAAAAATGGCCATATGTCTGGAGGTTGGTCCCACGCCCAAAGAGCCAGCAGGGAAAACTATGCCTTGTTCTAAAGCTCTTTGGGAACCGCTTGCGTAGCCCCACACACCTGGGGGCTGCAGGCTTTCCTGCTGCCTTCAGCCTCAAAACCACCCTTTCCCACATGGCGCCGCGCCAGGCCCAAAAATGGCCATATATCTGGAGATTTGTTTCACGCCCAAATAGCCAGCAGGGAAAACGATGCCTTGTTCTAAAGCTCTTTGGGAACCGCTTGCGTAGCCCCACACACCTGGGGGCTGCAGGCTTTCCTGCTGCCTTCAGCCTCAAAACAACCCTTTCCCACATGGCGCCGCGCCAGGCCCAAAAATGGCCATATATCTGGAGATTTGTTCCACGCCCAAAGAGCCAGCAGGGAAAACGATGCCTTGTACTAAAGCTCTTTGGGAACCGCTTGCGTGGCCCCACACACCTGGGGGCTGCAAGCTTTCCTGCTGCCTTCAGCCTCAAAACCACCCTTTCCCACATGGCGCCAAGCCAGGCCCAAAAATGGCCATATGTCTGGAGACTGGTCCCACGCCCAAAGAGCCAGCAGGGGAAACTATGCCTTGTTCTAAAGCTCTTTGGGAACGGCTTGCGTAGCCCCACAGACCTGGGGCTGCAGGCTTTCCTGCTGCCTTCAGCCTCAAAAGCACCCTTTCCCACTTGGCCCCACGCCAGGCACAAAAATGGCCATATATCTGGAGATTGGTTCCACGCCCAAAGAACCAGCAGGGAAAACTATGCCTTGTTCTAAAGCTCTTTGGGAACTGCTTGCGTAGCCCCACAGACCTGGGGGCTGCAGGCTTTTCTAGCACCTTCAGCCTCAAAACCACCCTTTCCCACATGGCGTCACGCCAGGCACAAAAATGGCCATATGTCTGGAGACTGGTCCCACGCCCAAAGAGCCAGCAGGGAAAACTATGCCTTGTTCTAAAGCTCTTTGGGAACCGCTTGCGTAGCCCCACACACCTGGGGGCTGCAGGCCTTCCTGCTGCCTTCAGCCTCAAAACCACCCTTTCCCACTTGGCGTCATGCCAGGCACAAAAATGGCCATATGTCTGGAGGTTGGTCCCACGCCCAAAGAGCCAGCAGGGGAAACTATGCCTTGTTCTAAAGCTCTTTGGGAACGGCTTGCGTAGCCCCACACACCTGGGGGCTGCAGGCTTTCCTGCTGCCTTCAGCCTCAAAACCACCCTTTCCCACTTGGCCCCTCGCCAGGAACAAAAATGGCCATATATCTGGAGATTGGTTCCACGCCCAAAGAGCCAGCAGGGAAAACTATGCCTTGTTCTAAAGCTCTTTGGGAACTGCTTGCGTAGCCCCACAGACCTGGGGGCTGCAGGCTTTTCTGGCACCTTCAGCCTCAAAACCACCCTTTCCCAACTGGCGTCACGCCAGGCACAAAAATGGCCATATGTCTGGAGACTGGTCCCACGCCCAAAGAGCCAGCAGGGAAAACTATGCCTTGTTCTAAAGCTCTTTGGGAACCGCTTGCGTAGCCCCACACACCTGGGGGCTGCAGGCTTTCCTGCTGCCTTCAGCCTCAAAACAACCCTTTCCCACATGGCGCCGCGCCAGGCCCAAAAATGGCCATATATCTGGAGATTTGTTCCACGCCCAAAGAGCCAGCAGGGAAAACTATGCCTTGTACTAAAGCTCTTTGGGAACCGCTTGCGTGGCCACAGAGACCTGGGGGCTGCAAGCTTTCCTGCTGCCTTCAGCCTCAAAACCACCCTTTCCCACATGGCGCCACGCCAGGCCCAAAAATGGCCATATGTCTGGAGACTGGTCCCACGCCCAAAGAGCCAGCAGGGGAAACTATGCCTTGTTCTAAAGCTCTTTGGGAACCGCTTGCGTAGCCCCACACACCTGGGGGCTGCAGGCTTTCCTGCTGCCTTCAGCCTCAAAACCACCCTTTCCCACATGGCGCCAAGCCAGGCACAAAAATGGCCATATGTCTGGAGACTGGTCCCACGCCCAAAGAGCCAGCAGGGAAAACTATGCCTTGTTCTAAAGCTCTTTGGGAACCGCTTGCGTAGCCCCACACACCTGGGGGCTGCAGACTTTTCTGGCATCTTCAACCTCAAAACCACCCTTTCCCACATGGCGTCACGCCAGGCACAAAAATGGCCATATGTCTGGAGGTTGGTCCCACGCCCAAAGAGCCAGCAGGGAAAACTATGCCTTGTTCTAAAGCTCTTTGGGAACCGCTTGTGTAGCCCCACAGACCTCGGGGCTGCAGGCTTTCCTGCTGCCTTCAGCCTCAAAACCACTCTTTCCCACTTGGCCCCGTGCCAGGCACAAAAATGGCCATATGTCTGGAGACTGGTCCCACGCCCAAAGAGCCAGCAGGGAAAACTATGCCTTGTTCTAAAGCTCTTTGGGAACCGCTTGCGTAGCCCCACACACCTGGGGGCTGCAGGCTTTTCTGGCACCTTCAGCCTCAAAACCACCCTTTCCCACATGGCGTCACGCCAGGCACAAAAATGGCCATATGTCTGGAGGTTGGTCCCACGCCCAAAGAGCCAGCAGGGAAAACTATGCCTTGTTCTAAAGCTCTTTGGGAACCGCTTGCGTAGCCCCACACACCTGGGGGCTGCAGGCTTTCCTGCTGCCTTCAGCCTCAAAACCACCCTTTCCCACATGGCGCCGCGCCAGGCACAAAAATGGCCATATATCTGGAGATTTGTTCCACGCCCAAATAGCCAGCAGGGAAAACGATGCCTTGTTCTAAAGCTCTTTGGGAACCGCTTGCGTAGCCCCACACACCTGGGGGCTGCAGGCTTTCCTGCTGCCTTCAGCCTCAAAACAACCCTTTCCCACATGGCGCCGCGCCAGGCCCAAAAATGGCCATATATCTGGAGATTTGTTCCACGCCCAAAGAGCCAGCAGGGAAAACGATGCCTTGTACTAAAGCTCTTTGGGAACCGCTTGCGTGGCCCCACACACCTGGGGGCTGCAAGCTTTCCTGCTGCCTTCAGCCTCAAAACCACCCTTTCCCACATGGCGCCAAGCCAGGCCCAAAATTGGCCATATGTCTGGAGACTGGTCCCACGCCCAAAGAGCCAGCAGGGGAAACTATGCCTTGTTCTAAAGCTCTTTGGGAACGGCTTGCGTAGCCCCACAGACCTGGGGGCTGCAGGCTTTCCTGCTGCCTTCAGCCTCAAAAACACCCTTTCCCACTTGGCCCCGCGCCAGGCACAAAAATGGCCATATATCTGGAGATTGGTTCCACGCCCAAAGAACCAGCAGGGAAAACTATGCCTTGTTCTAAAGCTCTTTGGGAACTGCTTGCGTAGCCCCACAGACCTGGGGGCTGCAGGCTTTTCTAGCACCTTCAGCCTCAAAACCACCCTTTCCCAACTGGCGTCACGCCAGGCACAAAAATGGCCATATGTCTGGAGACTGGTCCCACGCCCAAAGAGCCAGCAGGGAATACTATGCCTTGTTCTAAAGCTCTTTGGGAACCGCTTGCGTAGCCCCACACACCTGGGGGCTGCAGGCTTTCCTGCTGCCTTCAGCCTCAAAACCACCCTTTCCCACTTGGCGCCACGCAAGGCACAAAAATGGCCATATGTCTGGAGGTTGGTCCCACGCCCAAAGAGCCAGCAGGGAAAACTATGCCTTGTTCTAAAGCTCTTTGGGAACCGCTTGCGTAGCTCCACAGACCTGCGGGCTGCAGGCCTTCCTGCTGCCTTCAGCCTCAAAACCACCCTTTCCCACTTGGCGTCATGCCAGGCACAAAAATGGCCATATGTCTGGAGGTTGGTCCCACGCCCAAAGAGCCAGCAGGGGAAACTATGCCTTGTTCTAAAGCTCTTTGGGAACCGCTTGCGTAGCCCCACACACCTGGGGGCTGCAGGCTTTCCTGCTGCCTTCAGCCTCAAAACCACCCTTTCCCACTTGGCCCCTCGCCAGGAACAAAAATGGCCATATATCTGGAGATTGGTTCCACGCCCAAAGAGCCAGCAGGGAAAACTATGCCTTGTTCTAAAGCTCTTTGGGAACTGCTTGCGTAGCCCCACAGACCTGGGGGCTGCAGGCTTTTCTGGCACCTTCAGCCTCAAAACCACCCTTTCCCAACTGGCGTCACGCCAGGCACAAAAATGGCCATATGTCTGGAGACTGGTCCCACGCCCAAAGAGCCAGCAGGGAAAACTATGCCTTGTTCTAAAGCTCTTTGGGAACCGCTTGTGTAGCCCCACAGACCTCGGGGCTGCAGGCTTTCCTGCTGCCTTCAGCCTCAAAACCACTCTTTCCCACTTGGCCCCGTGCCAGGCACAAAAATGGCCATATGTCTGGAGACTGGTCCCACGCCCAAAGAGCCAGCAGGGAAAACTATGCCTTGTTCTAAAGCTCTTTGGGAACCGCTTGCGTAGCCCCACACACCTGGGGGCTGCAGGCTTTTCTAGCACCTTCAGCCTCAAAACCACCCTTTCCCACATGGCGTCACGCCAGGCACAAAAATGGCCATATGTCTGGAGGTTGGTCCCACGCCCAAAGAGCCAGCAGGGAAAAGTATGCCTTGTTCTAAAGCTCTTTGGGAACCGCTTGCGTAGCCCCACACACCTGGGGGCTGCAGGCTTTCCTGCTGCCTTCAGCCTCAAAACCACCCTTTCTCACATGGCGCCGCGCCAGGCCCAAAAATGGCCATATATGTGGAGATTTGTTCCACGCCCAAATAGCCGGCAGGGAAAACGATGCCTTGTTCTAAAGCTCTTTGGGAACCGCTTGCGTAGCCCCACACACCTGGGGGCTGCAGGCTTTCCTGCTGCCTTCAGCCTCAAAACAACCCTTTCCCACATGGCGCCGCGCCAGGCCCAAAAATGGCCATATATCTGGAGATTTGTTCCACGCCCAAAGAGCCAGCAGGGAAAACGATGCCTTGTACTAAAGCTCTTTGGGAACCGCTTGCGTGGCCCCACACACCTGGGGGCTGCAAGCTTTCCTGCTGCCTTCAGCCTCAAAACCACCCTTTCCCACATGGCGCCAAGCCAGGCCCAAAAATGGCCATATGTCTGGAGACTGGTCCCACGCCCAAAGAGCCAGCAGGGAAAACTATGCCTTGTTCTAAAGCTCTTTGGGAACCGCTTGCGTAGCCCCACACACCTGGGGGCTGCAGGCTTTCCTGCTGCCTTCAGCCTCAAAACCACCCTTTCCCACTTGGCGCCACGCAAGGCACAAAAATGGCCATATGTCTGGAGGTTGGTCCCACGCCCAAAGAGCCAGCAGGGAAAACTATGCCTTGTTCTAAAGCTCTTTGGGAACCGCTTGCGTAGCTCCACAGACCTGCGGGCTGCAGGCCTTCCTGCTGCCTTCAGCCTCAAAACCACCCTTTCCCACTTGGCGTCATGCCAGGCACAAAAATGGCCATATGTCTGGAGGTTGGTCCCACGCCCAAAGAGCCAGCAGGGGAAACTATGCCTTGTTCTAAAGCTCTTTGGGAACGGCTTGCGTAGCCCCACACACCTGGGGGCTGCAGGCTTTCCTGCTGCCTTCAGCCTCAAAACCACCCTTTCCCACTTGGCCCCTCGCCAGGAACAAAAATGGCCATATATCTGGAGATTGGTTCCACGCCCAAAGAGCCAGCAGGGAAAACTATGCCTTGTTCTAAAGCTCTTTGGGAACTGCTTCCGTAGCCCCACAGACCTTGGGGCTGCAGGCTTTTCTGGCACCTTCAGCCTCAAAACCACCCTTTCCCAACTGGCGTCACGCCAGGCACAAAAATGGCCATATGTCTGGAGACTGGTCCCACGCCCAAAGAGCCAGCAGGGAAAACTATGCCTTGTTCTAAAGCTCTTTGGGAACCGCTTGCGTAGCCCCACACACCTGGGGGCTGCAGGCTTTCCTGCTGCCTTCAGCCTCAAAACCACCCTTTCCCACATGGCGCCAAGCCAGGCACAAAAATGGCCATATGTCTGGAGACTGGTCCCACGCCCAAAGAGCCAGCAGGGAAAACTATGCCTTGTTCTAAAGCTCTTTGGGAACCGCTTGCGTAGCCCCACAGACCTGGGGGCTGCAGGCTTTCCTGCTGCCTTCAGCCTCAAAACCACCCTTTCCCACTTGGCGCCGCGCCAGGCACAAAAATGGCCATATGTCTGGAGGTTGGTCCCACGCCCAAAGAGCCAGCAGGGAAAACTATGCCTTGTTCTAAAGCTCTTTGGGAACCGCTTGCGTAGCCCCACAGACCTGCGGGCTGCAGGCTTTCCTGCTGCCTTCAGCCTCAAAACCACCCTTTCCCACATGGCGTCATGCCAGGCACAAAAATGGCCATATGTCTGAATGTTTGGTCCCACGCCCAAAGAGCCAGCAGGGAAAACTATGCCTTGTTCTAAAGCTCTTTGGGAACCACTTGCGTAGCCCCACACACCTGGGGGCTGCAGGCTTTCCTGCTGCCTTCAGCCTCAAAACCACCCTTTCCCACATGGCGTCACGCCAGGCACAAAAATGGCCATATGTCTGGAGACTGGTCCCACGCCCAAAGAGCCAGCAGGGAAAACTATGCCTTGTTCTAAACCTCTTTGGGAACGGCTTGCGTAGCCCCACAGACCTGGGGGCTGCAGGCTTTCCTGCTGCCTTCAGCCTCAAAACCACCCTTTCCCACTTGGCGCTTTAGGCTGAAGGCAGCAGGAAAGCCTGCAGCCCCCAGGTCTGTGGGGCTACGCAAGCGGTTCCCAAAGAGCTTTAGAACAAGGCATAGTTTTCCCTGCTGGCTCTTTGGGCGTGGGCCCAAACTCCAGCCATATGGCCATTTTTGGGACTGGCTTGGCGCCATGTGGGAAAGGGTGGTTTTGAGGCTGAAGGCAGCAGGAAAGCTTGCAAGCCCGCAGGTCTCTGGGGCCACGCAAGCGGTTCCCAAAGAGCTTTAGAACAAGGCATCGTTTTCCCTGCTGGCTCTTTGGGCGTGGAACAAATCTCCCCATATATGGCCATTTTTGGGCCTGGCGCGGCGCCATGTGGGAAAGGATTGTTTTGAGGCTGAAGGCAGCAGGAAAGCCTGCAGCCCCCAGGTGTGTGGGGCTACGCAAGCGGTTCCCAAAGAGCTTTAGAACAAGGCATAGTTTTCCCTGCTGGCTCTTTGGGCGTGGGACCAGTCTCCAGACATATGGCCATTTTTGTGCCTGGCGCGGCGCCATGTGGGAAAGGGTTGTTTTGAGGCTGAAGGCAGCAGGAAAGCCTGCAGCCCCCAGGTGTGTGGGGCTACGCAAGTGGTTCCCAAAGAGCTTTAGAACAAGGCATAGTTTTCCCTGCTGGCTCTTTGGGCGTGGGACCAACCTCCAGACATATGGCCATTTTTGTGCCTGGCATGACGCCATGTGGGAAAGGGTGGTTTTGAGGCTGAAGGCAGCAGGAAAGCCTGCAGCCCCCAGGTGTGTGGGGCTACGCAAGTGGTTCCCAAAGAGCTTTAGAACAAGGCATAGTTTTCCCTGCTGGCTCTTTGGGCGTGGGACCAACCTCCAGACATATGGCCATTTTTGTGCCTGGCGCGGCGCCAAGTGGGAAAGGGTGGTTTTGAGGCTGAAGGCAGCAGGAAAGCCTGCAGCCCCCAGGTGTGTGGGGCTACGCAAGCGGTTCCCAAAGAGCTTTAGAACAAGGCATAGTTTTCCCTGCTGGCTCTTTGGGCGTGGGACCAGTCTCCAGACATATGGCCATTTTTGTGCCTGGCTTGGCGCCATGTGGGAAAGGGTGGTTTTGAGGCTGAAGGCAGCAGGAAAGCCTGCAGCCCCCAGGTGTGTGGGGCTACGCAAGCGGTTCCCAAAGAGCTTTAGAACAAGGCATAGTTTTCCCTGCTGGCTCTTTGGGCGTGGGACCAGTCTCCAGACATATGGCCATTTTTGTGCCTTGCGTGGCGCCAAGTGGGAAAGGGTGGTTTTGAGGCTGAAGGGAGCAGGAAAGCCTGCAGCCCCCAGGTCTGTGGGGCTACGCAAGCGGTTCCCAAAGAGCTTTAGAACAAGGCATAGTTTTCCCTGCTGGCTCTTTGGGCGTGGGACCAGTCTCCAGACATATGGCCATTTTTGTGCCTGGCGCGGCGCCATGTGGGAAAGGGTGGTTTTGAGGCTGAAGGCAGCAGGAAAGCCTGCAGCCCCCAGGTGTGTGGGGCTACGCAAGCGGTTCCCAAAGAGCTTTAGAACAAGGCATAGTTTTCCCTGCTGGCTCTTTGGGCGTGGGACCAGTCTCCAGACATATGGCCATTTTTGGGCCTGGCGTGACGCCATTTGGTAAAGGGTGGTTTTGAGGCTGAAGGTGCCAGAAAAGCCTGCAGCCCCCAGGTCTGTGGGGCTACGCAAGCGGTTCCCAAAGAGCTTTAGAACAAGGCATAGTTTTCCCTGCTGGCTCTTTGGGCGTGGAACCAATCTCCAGATATATGGCCATTTTTGTGCCTGGCGCGGGGCCAAGTGGGAAAGGGTGGTTTTGAGGCTGAAGGCAGCAGGAAAGCCTGCAGCCCCCAGGTCTGTGGGGCCACGCAAGCCGTTCCCAAAGAGCTTTAGAACAAGGCATAGTTTCCCCTGCTGGCTCTTTGGGCGTGGGACCAGTCTCCAGACATATGGCCATTTTTGGGCCTGGCTTGGCGCCATGTGGGAAAGGGTGGTTTTGAGGCTGAAGGCAGCAGGAAAGCTTGCAGCCCCCAGGTCTCTGTGGCCACGCAAGCGGTTCCAAAAGAGCTTTAGTACAAGGCATCGTTTTCCCTGCTGGCTCTTTGGGCGTGGAACAAATCTCCAGATATATGGCCATTTTTGGGCCTGGCGCGGCGCCCTGTGGGAAAGGGTTGTTTTGAGGCTGAAGGCAGCAGGAAAGCCTGCAGCCCCCAGGTGTGTGGGGCTACGCAAGCGGTTCCCAAAGAGCTTTAGAACAAGGCATCGTTTTCCCTGCTGGCTCTTTGGGCGTGGAACAAATCTCCAGATATATGGCCATTTTTGGGCCTGGCGCGGCGCCATGTGGGAAAGGGTGGTTTTGAGGCTGAAGGCAGCAGGAAAGCCTGCAGCCCCCAGGTGTGTGGGGCTACGCAAGCGGTTCCCAAAGAGCTTTAGAACAAGGCATAGTTTTCCCTGCTGGCTCTTTGGGCGTGGGACCAACCTCCAGACATATGGCCATTTTTGTGCCTGGCGTGACGCCATGTGGGAAAGGGTGGTTTTGAGGCTGAAGGTGCCAGAAAAGCCTGCAGCCCCCAGGTCTGTGGGGCTACGCAAGCGGTTCCCAAAGAGCTTTAGAACAAGGCATAGTTTTCCCTGCTGGCTCTTTGGGCGTGGGACCAGTCTCCAGACATATGGCCATTTTTGTGCCTGGCACAGGGCCAAGTGGGAAAGAGTGGTTTTGAGGCTGAAGGCAGCAGGAAAGCCTGCAGCCCCCAGGTGTGTGGGGCTACGCAAGCGGTTCCCAAAGAGCTTTAGAACAAGGCATAATTTTCCCTGCTGGCTCTTTGGGTGTGGGACCAACCTCCAGACATATGGCCATTTTTGTGCCTGGCGTGGCGCCAAGTGGGAAAGGGTGGTTTTGAGGCTGAAGGCAGCAGGAAAGCCTGCAGCCCCCAGGTGTGTGGGGCTACGCAAGCGGTTCCCAAAGAGCTTTAGAACAAGGCACAGTTTTCCCTGCTGGCTCTTTGGGCGTGGGACCAACCTCCAGACATATGGCCATTTTTGGGCCTGGCTTGGCGCCAAGTGGGAAAGGGTGCTTTTGAGGCTGAAGGCAGCAGGAAAGCCTGCAGCCCCCAGGTGTGTGGGGCTATGCAAGCGGTTCCCAAAGAGCTTTAGAACAAGGCATAGTTTTCCCTGCTGGCTCTTTGGGCGTGGGACCAGTCTCCAGACATATGGCCATTTTTGTGCCTGGCGTGACGCCATGTGGGAAAGGGTGGTTTTGAGGCTGAATGTGCCAGAAAAGCCTGCAGCCCGCAGGTGTGTGGGGCTACGCAAGCGGTTCCCAAAGAGCTTTAGAACAAGGCATAGTTTTCCCTGCTGGCTCTTTCGGTGTAGGACCAACCTCCAGACATATGGCCATTTTTGTGCCTGGCGGCACGCCAAGTTGCAGAGGATGGTTTTGAGGCTGAAGGCAGCAGGAAAGTCTGCAGCCCGCAGGTGTGTGGGGCTACGCAAGCGGTTCCCAAAGAGCTTTAGAACAAGGCATCGTTTTCCCTGCTGGCTCTTTGGGCGTGGAACAAATCTCCAGATATATGGCCATTTTTGGGCCTGGCGCGGCGCCATGTGGGAAAGGATTGTTTTGAGGCTGAAGGCAGCAGGAAAGCCTGCAGCCCGCAGGTGTGTGGGGCTACGCAAGCGGTTCCCAAAGAGCTTTAGAACAAGGCATCGTTTTCCCTGCTGGCTCTTTGGGCGTGGAACAAATCTCCAGACATATGGCCATTTTTGGGCCTGGCGCGGCGCCAAGTGGGAAAGGGTGGTTTTGAGGCTGAAGGCAGCAGGAAAGCCTGCAGCCCCCAGGTCTGTGGGGCTACGCAAGCGGTTCCCAAAGAGCTTTAGAACAAGGCATAGTTTTCCCTGCTGGCTCTTTCGGCGTGGGACCAGTCTCCAGACATATGGCCATTTTTGTGCCTGGCTTGGCGCCATATGGGAAAGGGTGGTTTTGAGGCTGAAGGCAGCAGGAAAGCCTGCAGCCCCCAGGTGTGTGGGGCTACGCAAGCGGTTCCCAAAGAGCTTTAGAACAAGGCATAGTTTCCCCTGCTGGCTCTTTGAGCGTGGGACCAATCTCCAGACATATGGCCATTTCTGGGCCTGGCGGCACGCCAAGTTGCACAGGATGGTTTTGAGGCTGACGGCAGCAGGAAAGTCTGCAGCCCCCAGGTGTGTGGGGCTACGCAAGTGGTTCCCAAAGAGCTTTAGAACAAGGCATAGTTTTCCCTGCTGGCTCTTTGGGCGTGGGACCAAACTCCAGCAATATGGCCATTTTTGGTACTGGCGCGGCGCCATGTGGGAAAGGGTGGTTTTGAGGCTGAAGGCAGCAGGAAAGCCTGCAGCCCGCAGGTCTGTGGGGCCAACGAAGCGGTTCCCAAAGAGCTTTAGAACAAGGCATAGTTTTCCCTGACGGCTCTGTGGGCATGGGACCAGTCTCCAGACATATGGCCATTTTTGTGCCTGGCGCGGCGCCAAGTGGGAAAGGGTGGTTTTGAGGCTGAAGGCAGCAGGAAAGCCTGCAAGCCCCCAGGTCTCTGGGGCCACGCAAGCGGTTCCCAAATAGCTTTAGAACAAGGCATCGTTTTCCCTGCTGGCTCTTTGGGCGTGGAACAAATCTCCAGATATATGGCCATTTTTGGGCCTGGCGCGGCGCCATGTGGGAAAGGATTGTTTTGAGGCTGAAGGCAGCAGGAAAGCCTGCAGCCCCCAGGTCTGTGGGGCTACGCAAGCGGTTCCCAGAGAGCTTTAGAACAAGGCATAGTATTCCCTTCTGGCTCTTTAAGCGTGGGACCAACCTCCAGACATATGGCCATTTTTGTGCCTTGCGTGGCGCCAAGTGGGAAAGGGTGGTTTTGAGGCTGAAGGCAGCAGGAAAGCCTGCAGCCCCCAGGTGTGTGGGGCTACGCAAACGGTTCCCAAAGAGCTTTAGAACAAGGCATAGTTTTCCCTGCTGGCTCTTTGGGCGTGGGACCAGTCTCCAGACATATGGCCATTTTTGTGCCTGGCTTGGCGCCATGTGGGAAAGGGTGGTTTTGAGGCTGAAGGCAGCAGGAAAGCCTGCAGCCCCCAGGTGTGTGGGGCTACGCAAGCGGTTCCCAAAGAGCTTTAGAACAAGGCATAGTTTTCCCTGCTGGCTCTTTGGGCGTGGGACCAGTCTCCAGACATATGGCCATTTTTGGGCCTGGCGTGACGCCATTTGGTAAAGGGTGGTTTTGAGGCTGAAGGTGCCAGAAAAGCCTGCAGCCCCCAGGTCTGTGGGGCTACGCAAGCAGTTCCCAAAGAGCTTTAGAACAAGGCATAGTTTTCCCTGCTGGCTCTTTGGGCGTGGAACCAATCTCCAGATATATGGCCATTTTTGTGCCTGGCGCGGGGCCAAGTGGGAAAGGGTGGTTTTGAGGCTGAAGGCAGCAGGAAAGCCTGCAGCCCCCAGGTCTGTGGGGCCACGCAAGCCGTTCCCAAAGAGCTTTAGAACAAGGCATAGTTTCCCCTGCTGGCTCTTTGGGCGTGGGACCAGTCTCCAGACATATGGCCATTTTTGGGCCTGGCTTGGCGCCATGTGGGAAAGGGTGGTTTTGAGGCTGAAGGCAGCAGGAAAGCTTGCAGCCCCCAGGTCTCTGTTGCCACGCAAGCGGTTCCAAAAGAGCTTTAGTACAAGGCATCGTTTTCCCTGCTGGCTCTTTGGGCGTGGAACAAATCTCCAGATATATGGCCATTTTTGGGCCTGGCGCGGCGCCCTGTGGGAAAGGGTTGTTTTGAGGCTGAAGGCAGCAGGAAAGCCTGCAGCCCCCAGGTGTGTGGGGCTACGCAAGCGGTTCCCAAAGAGCTTTAGAACAAGGCATCGTTTTCCCTGCTGGCTCTTTGGGCGTGGAACAAATCTCCAGATATATGGCCATTTTTGGGCCTGGCGCGGCGCCATGTGGGAAAGGGTGGTTTTGAGGCTGAAGGCAGCAGGAAAGCCTGCAGCCCCCAGGTGTGTGGGGCTACGCAAGCGGTTCCCAAAGAGCTTTAGAACAAGGCATAGTTTTCCCTGCTGGCTCTTTGGGCGTGGGACCAACCTCCAGACATATGGCCATTTTTGTGCCTGGCGTGACGCCATGTGGGAAAGGGTGGTTTTGAGGCTGAAGGTGCCAGAAAAGCCTGCAGCCCCCAGGTCTGTGGGGCTACGCAAGCGGTTCCCAAAGAGCTTTAGAACAAGGCATAGTTTTCCCTGCTGGCTCTTTGGGCGTGGGACCAGTCTCCAGACATATGGCCATTTTTGTGCCTGGCACAGGGCCAAGTGGGAAAGAGTGGTTTTGAGGCTGAAGGCAGCAGGAAAGCCTGCAGCCCCCAGGTCTGTGGGGCTACACAAGCGGTTCCCAAAGAGCTTTAGAACAAGGCATAATTTTCCCTGCTGGCTCTTTGGGCGTGGGACCAACCTCCAGACATATGGCCATTTTTGGGCCTGGCGTGGCGCCAAGTGGGAAAGGGTGGTTTTGAGGCTGAAGGCAGCAGGAAAGCCTGCAGCCCCCAGGTGTGTGGGGCTACGCAAGCGGTTCCCAAAGAGCTTTAGAACAAGGCACAGTTTTCCCTGCTGGCTCTTTGGGCGTGGGACCAACCTCCAGACATATGGCCATTTTTGGGCCTGGCTTGGCGCCAAGTGGGAAAGGGTGCTTTTGAGGCTGAAGGCAGCAGGAAAGCCTGCAGCCCCCAGGTGTGTGGGGCTATGCAAGCGGTTCCCAAAGAGCTTTAGAACAAGGCATAGTTTTCCCTGCTGGCTCTTTGGGCGTGGGACCAGTCTCCAGACATATGGCCATTTTTGTGCCTGGCGTGACGCCATGTGGGAAAGGGTGGTTTTGAGGCTGAAGGTGCCAGAAAAGCCTGCAGCCCGCAGGTGTGTGGGGCTACGCAAGCGGTTCCCAAAGAGCTTTAGAACAAGGCATAGTTTTCCCTGCTGGCTCTTTCGGTGTAGGACCAACCTCCAGACATATGGCCATTTTTGTGCCTGGCGGCACGCCAAGTTGCAGAGGATGGTTTTGAGGCTGAAGGCAGCAGGAAAGTCTGCAGCCCCCAGGTGTGTGGGGCTACGCAAGCGGTTCCCACAGAGCTTTAGGACAAGGCATCGTTTTCCCTGCTGGCTCTTTGGGCGTGGAACAAATCTTCAGATATATGGCCATTTTGGGGCCTGGCGCGGCGCCATGTGGGAAAGGATTGTTTTGAGGCTGAAGGCAGCAGGAAAGCCTGCAGCCCGCAGGTGTGTGGGGCTACGCAAGCGGTTCCCAAAGAGCTTTAGAACAAGGCATAGTTTTCCCTGCTGGCTCTTTGGGCGTGGGACCAGTCTCCAGACATATGGCCATTTTTGTGCCTGGCGCGACGCCAAGTGGGAAAGGGTGGTTTTGAGGCTGAAGGCAGCATGAAAGCCTGCAGCCCCCAGGTGTGTGGGGCTACGCAAGCGGTTCCCAAAGAGCTTTAGAACAAGGCATAGTTTTCCCTGCTGGCTCTTTGGGCGTGGGACCAGTCTCCAGACATATGGCCATTTTTGGGCCTGGCTTGGCGCCAAGTGGGAAAGGGTGCTTTTGAGGCTGAAGGCAGCAGGAAAGCCTGCAGCCCCCAGGTCTGTGGGGCTACGCAAGCGGTTCCCAAAGAGCTTTAGAACAAGGCATAGTTTTCCCTGCTGGCTCTTTCGGCGTGGGACCAGTCTCCAGACATATGGCCATTTTTGTGCCTGGCTTGGCGCCATATGGGAAAGGGTGGTTTTGAGGCTGAAGGCAGCAGGAAAGCCTGCAGCCCCCAGGTGTGTGGGGCTACGCAAGCGGTTCCCAAAGAGCTTTAGAACAAGGCATAGTTTCCCCTGCTGGCTCTTTGAGCGTGGGACCAATCTCCAGACATATGGCCATTTCTGGGCCTGGCGGCACGCCAAGTTGCACAGGATGGTTTTGAGGCTGACGGCAGCAGGAAAGTCTGCAGCCCGCAGGTGTGTGGGGCTACGCAAGTGGTTCCCAAAGAGCTTTAGAACAAGGCATAGTTTTCCCTGCTGGCTCTTTGGGCGTGGGACCAAACTCCAGCAATATGGCCATTTTTGGTACTGGCGCGGCGCCAAGTGGGAAAGGGTGGTTTTGAGGCTGAAGGCAGCAGGAAAGCCTGCAGCCCCCAGGTCTGTGGGGCCAAGCAAGCGGTTCCCAAAGAGCTTTAGAACAAGGCATAGTTTTCCCTGCTGGCTCTTTGGGCGTGGGACCAGTCTCCAGACATATGGCCATTTTTGTGCCTGGCGTGACGCCATGTGGGAAAGGGTGGTTTTGAGGCTGAAGGCAGCAGGAAAGCCTGCAGCCCCCAGGTGTGTGGGGCTACGCAAGCGGTTCCCAAAGAGCTTTAGAACAAGGCATAGTTTTCCCTGCTGGCTCTTTCGGTGTAGGACCAATCTCCAGACATATGGCCATTTTTGTGCCTGGCGGCACGCCAAGTTGAATACGATGGTTTTGAGGCTGAAGGCAGCAGGAAAGTCTGCAGCCCCCAGGTCTGTGGGGCTACGCAAGCGGTTCCCAAAGAGCTTTAGAACAAGGCATAGTTTTCCCTGCTGGCTCTTTCGGTGTAGGACCAATCTCCAGACATATGGCCATTTTTGGGCCTTGCTTGGCGCCATGTGGGAAAGGGTGGTTTTGAGGCTGAAGGCAGCAGGAAAGTCTGCAGCCCCCAGGTGTGTGGGGCTACGCAAGCGGTTCCCAAAGAGCTTTAGAACAAGGCATAGTTTTCCCTGCTGGCTCTTTGGGAAAGGGACCAGTCTCCAGAAATATAGACATTATTGTGCATGGCGCGACGCCAAGTGGGAAAGGGTGGTTTTGAGGCTGAAGGCAGCAGGAAAGCCTGCAGCCCGCAGGTCTGTGGGGCCACGCAAGCGGTTCCCAAAGAGCTTTAGAACAAGGCATAGTTTTCCCTGCTGGCTCTTTGGGCGTGGGACCAAACTCCAGACATATGGCCATTTTTGTGCCTTGCGCGGGGCCAAGTGGGAAAGGGTGGTTTTGAGGCTGAAGGCAGCAGGAAAGCCTGCAGCCCGCAGGTCTGTGGGGCCACGCAAGCGGTTCCCAAAGAGCTTTAGAACAAGGCATAGTTTTCCCTGCTGGCTCTTTGGGCGTGGGACCAATCTCCAGACATATGGCCATTTTTGTGCCTGGCGCAGCGCCATGTGGGAAAGGGTAGTTTTGAGGCTGAAGGCAGCAGGAAAGCATGCAGCCCGCAGGTCTGTGGGGCTACGCAAGCGGTTCCCAAAGAGCTTTAGAACAAGGCATAGTTTTCCCTGCTGGCTCTTTGGGCGTGGGACCAATCTCCAGCCATATGGACATTTTTGGGCCTGGCGCGGCGCCAAGTGGGAAAGGGTGGTTTTGAGGCTGAAGGCAGCAGGAAAGCCTGCAGCCCGCAGGTCTGTGGGGCCAACGAAGCGGTTCCCAAAGAGCTTTAGAACAAGGCATAGTTTTCCCTGCTGGCTCTTTGGGCGTGGGACCAGTCTCCAGATATATGGCAATTTTTGGGCCTGGCACGGCGCCAAGTGGGAAATGGTGGTTTTGAGGCTGAAGGCAGCAGGAAAGCCTGCAGCCCCCAGGTCTGTGGGGCTACGCAAGCGGTTCCCAAAGAGCTTTAGAACAAGGCATATTTTTCCCTGCTGGCTCTTTGGGCGTGGGACCAACCTCCAGACATATGGCCATTTTTGGGCCTGGCACGGCGCCAAGTGGGAAAGGGTGGTTTTGAGGCTGAAGGCAGCAGGAAAGTCTGCAGCCCCCAGGTGTGTGGGGCTACGCAAGCGGTTCCCAAAGAGCTTTAGAACAAGGCATAGTTTTCCCTGCTGGCTCTTTGGGCGTGGGACCAGTCTCCAGACATATGGCCATTTTTGGGCCTGGCGCAGCGCCAAGTGGGAAAGGGTGGTTTTGAGGCTGAAGGCAGCAGGAAGGCTTCCAAGCCCCCAGGTCTCTGGGGCCACGCAAGCGGTTCCAAAAGAGCTTTAGAACAAGGCATCGTTTTCCCTGCTGGCTCTTTGGGCGTGGAACAAATCTCCAGATATATGGCCATTTTTGGGCCTGGCGCGGCGCCATGTGGGAAAGGATTGTTTTGAGGCTGAAGGCAGCAGGAAAGCCTGCAGCCCCCAGGTCTGTTGGGCTACGCAAGCGGTTCCCAAAGAGCTTTAGAACAAGGCTTAGTATTCCCTTCTGGCTCTTTGGGCGTGGGACCAACCTCCAGACATATGGCCATTTTTGTGCCTTGCGTGGCGCCAAGTGGGAAAGGGTGGTTTTGAGGCTGAAGGCAGCAGGAAAGCCTGCAGCCCCCAGGTGTGTGGGGCTACGCAAGCGGTTCCCAAAGAGCTTTAGAACAAGGCATAGTTTTCCCTGCTGGCTCTTTGGGCGTGGGACCAGTCTCCAGACATATGGCCATTTTTGTGCCTGGCGCGGGGCCAAGTGGGAAAGGGTGGTTTTGAGGCTGAAGGCAGCAGGAAAGCCTGCAGCCTCCAGGTGTGTGGGGCTACGCAAGTGGTTCCCAAAGAGCTTTAGAACAAGGCATAGTTTTCCCTGCTGGCTCTTTGGGCGTGGGACCAACCTCCAGACATATGGCCTTTTTGGTGCCTAGCGTGACGCCATGTGGGAAAGGGTGGTTTTGAGGCTGAAGGCAGCAGGAAAGCCTGCAGCCCCCAGGTGTGTGGGGCTACGCAAGCGGTTCCCAAAGAGCTTTAGAACAAGGCATAGTTTTCCCTGCTGGCTCTTTGGGCGTGGGACCAACCTCCAGACATATGGCCATTTTTGTGCCTTGCGTGGCGCCAAGTGGGAAAGGGTGGTTTTGAGGCTGAATGCAGCAGGAAAGCCTGCAGCCCCCAGGTGTGTGGGGCTACGCAAGCGGTTCCCAAAGAGCTTTAGAACAAGGCATAGTTTTCCCTGCTGGCTCTTTGGGAAAGGGACCAATCTCCAGACATATTGCCATTTTTGGGCCTAGCGCGGCGCCAAGTGGGAAAGGGTGGTTTTGAGGCTGAAGGCAGCAGGAAAGCCTGCAGCCTCCAGGTGTGTGGGGCTACGCAAGTGGTTCCCAAAGAGCTTTAGAACAAGGCATAGTTTTCCCTGCTGGCTCTTTGGGCGTGGGACCAGTCTCCAGACATATGGCCATTTTTGGGCCTGGCGCGGCGCGAAGTGGGAAAGGCTGGTTTTGAGGCTGAAGGCAGCAGGAAAGCCTGCAGCCCGCAGGTGTGTGGGGCTACGCAAGCGGTTCCCAAAGAGCTTTAGAACAAGGCATAGTTTTCCCTG
Source organism: Chroicocephalus ridibundus (assembly GCF_963924245.1). Classification (NCBI taxonomy): domain Eukaryota; kingdom Metazoa; phylum Chordata; class Aves; order Charadriiformes; family Laridae; genus Chroicocephalus; species Chroicocephalus ridibundus. The sequence continues at coordinate 554,108 of NW_026961183.1, read as the reverse complement.
CTGGCTCTTTCGGTGTAGGACCAATCTCCAGACATATGGCCATTTTTGGGCCTGGCGTGACGCCATGTGGGAAAGGGTGGTTTTGAGGCTGAAGGTGCCAGAAAAGCCTGCAGCCCCCAGGTGTGTGGGGCTACACAAGCGGTTCCCAAAGAGCTTTAGAACAAGGCATAGTTTTCCCTGCTGGCTCTTTGGGCGTGAGACCAGTCTCCAGACATATGGCCATTTTTGTGCCTGGCGTGGGGCCAAGTGGGAAAGGGTGGTTTTGAGGCTGAAGGCAGCAGGAAAGCTTGCAGCCCCCAGGTCTGTGGGGCTACGCAAGCGGTTCCCAAAGAGCTTTAGAACAAGGCATATTTTTCCCTGCTGGCTCTTTGGGCGTGGGACCAGTCTCCAGACATATGGCCATTTTTGTGCCTGGCGTGGCGCCAAGTGGGAAAGGGTGGTTTTGAGGCTGAAGGCAGCAGGAAAGCCTGCAGCCTCCAGTTGTGTGGGGCTACGCAAGTGGTTCCCAAAGAGCTTTAGAACAAGGCATAGTTTTCCCTGCTGGCTCTTTGGGCGTGGGACCAACCTCCAGACATATGGCCATTTTTGTGCCTGGCGTGACGCCATGTGGGAAAGGGTGGTTTTGAGGCTGAAGGCAGCAGGAAAGCCTGCAGCCCCCAGGTGTGTGGGGCTACGCAAGCGGTTCCCAAAGAGCTTTAGAACAAGGCATAGTTTTCCCTGCTGGCTCTTTGGGAAAGGGACCAGTCTCCAGAAATATAGCCATTTTTGTGCCTGGCGCGACGGCAAGTGGGAAAGGGTGGTTTTTGAGGCTGAAGGCAGCAGGAAAGCCTGCAGCCTCCAGGTGTGTGGGGCTACGCAAGCGGTTCCCAAAGAGCTTTAGAACAAGGCATAGTTTTCCCTGCTGGCTCTTTGGGCGTGGGACCAGTCTCCAGCCATATGGCCATTTTTGGGCCTGGCGCTGCGCCAAGTGGGAAAGGGTGGTTTTGAGGCTGAAGGCAGCAGGAAAGCCTGCAGCCCCCAGGTCTGTGGGGCTACGCAAGCGGTTCCCAAAGAGCTTTAGAACAAGGCATAGTTTTCCCTGATGGCTCTTTGGGCGTGGGACCAGTCTCCAGCCATATGGCCATTTTTGGGCCTGGCGCAGCGCCAAGTGGGAAAGGGTGGTTTTGAGGCTGAAGGCAGCAGGAAAGCTTGCAAGCCCCCAGGTCTCTGGGGCCACGCAAGCGGTTCCCAAAGAGCTTTAGAACAAGGCATAGTTTTCCCTGCTGGCTCTTTGGGCGTGGAACAAATCTCCAGACATATGGCCATTTTTGGGCCTGCCGCGGCGCCATGTGGGAAAGGGTGATTTTGAGGCTGAAGGCAGCAGGAAAGCCTGCAGCCCCCAGGTCTGTGGGGCTACGCAAGCGGTTCCCAAAGAGCTTTAGAACAAGGCATAGTATTCCCTTCTGGCTCTTTGGGCGTGGGACCAACCTCCAGACATATGGCCATTTTTGTGCCTTGCGTGGCGCCAAGTGGGAAAGGGTGGTTTTGAGGCTGAAGGCAGCAGGAAAGCCTGCAGCCCCCAGGTGTGTGGGGCTACGCAAGTGGTTCCCAAAGAGCTTTAGAACAAGGCATAGTTTTCCCTGCTGGCTCTTTGGGCGTGGGACCAGTCTCCAGACATATGGCCATTTTTGTGCCTGGCGCGGCGCCAAGTGGGAAAGGGTGGTTTTGAGGCTGAAGGCAGCAGGAAAGCCTGCAGCCTCCAGGTGTGTGGGGCTACGCAATTGGTTCCCAAAGAGCTTTAGAACAAGGCTTAGTATTCCCTTCTGGCTCTTTGGGCGTGGGACCAACCTCCAGACATATGGCCATTTTTGTGCCTTGCGTGGCGCCAAGTGGGAAAGGGTGGTTTTGAGGCTGAAGGCAGCAGGAAAGCCTGCAGCCCCGAGGTGTGTGGGGCTACGCAAGCGGTTCCCAAAGAGCTTTAGAACAAGGCATAGTTTTCCCTCCTGGCTCTTTGGGTAAGGGACCAATCTCCAGACATATTGCCATTTTTGGGCCTAGCGCGGCGCCAAGTGGGAAAGGGTGGTTTTGAGGCTGAAGGCAGCAGGAAAGCCTGCAGCCTCCAGGTGTGTGGGGCTACGCAAGTGGTTCCCAAAGAGTTTTAGAACAAGGCATAGTTTTCCCTGCTGGCTCTTTGGGCGTGGGACCAGTCTCCAGACATATGGCCATTTTTGGGCCTGGCGCGGCGCGAAGTTTGAAAGGCCGGTTTTGAGGCTGAAGGCAGCAGGAAAGCCTGCAGCCCGCAGGTGTGTGGGGCTACGCAAGCGGTTCCCAAAGAGCTTTAGAACAAGGCATAGTTTTCCCTGCTGGCTCTTTCGGTGTAGGACCAATCTCCAGACATATGGCCATTTTTGTGCCTGGCGTGACGCCATGTGGGAAAGGGTGGTTTTGAGGCTGAAGGCAGCAGGAAAGCCTGCAGCCCCCAGGTGTGTGGGGCTACGCAAGCGGTTCCCAAAGAGCTTTAGAACAAGGCATAATTTTCCCTGCTGGCTCTTTGGGAAAGGGACCAGTCTCCAGAAATATAGCCATTTTTGTGCATTGCGCGACGCCAAGTGGGAAAGGGTGGTTTTGAGGCTGAAGGCAGCAGGAAAGCCTGCAGCCCGCAGGTCTGTGGGGCCACGCAAGCGGTTCCCAAAGAGCTTTAGAACAAGGCATAGTTTTCCCTGCTGGCTCTTTGGGCGTGGGACCAGTCTCCAGACATATGGCCATTTTTGTGCCTGGCGTGACGCCATGTGGGAAAGGGTGGTTTTGAGGCTGAAGGCAGCAGGAAAGCCTGCAGCCCCCAGGTGTGTGGGGCTACGCAAGCGGTTCCCAAAGAGCTTTAGAACAAGGCATCGTTTTCCCTGCTGGCTCTTTCGGTGTAGGACCAATCTCCAGACATATGGCCATTTTTGTGCCTGGCGGCACGCCAAGTTGAATACGATGGTTTTGAGGCTGAAGGCAGCAGGAAAGTCTGCAGCCCCCAGGTCTGTGGGGCTACGCAAGCGGTTCCCAAAGAGCTTTAGAACAAGGCATAGTTTTCCCTGCTGGCTCTTTCGGTGTAGGACCAATCTCCAGACATATGGCCATTTTTGGGCCTTGCTTGGCGCCATGTGGGAAAGGGTGGTTTTGAGGCTGAAGGCAGCAGGAAAGTCTGCAGCCCCCAGGTGTGTGGGGCTACGCAAGCGGTTCCCAAAGAGCTTTAGAACAAGGCATAGTTTTCCCTGCTGGCTCTTTGGGAAAGGGACCAGTCTCCAGAAATATAGACATTTTTGTGCATGGCGCGACGCCAAGTGGGAAAGGGTGGTTTTGAGGCTGAAGGCAGCAGGAAAGCCTGCAGCCCGCAGGTCTGTGGGGCCACGCAAGCGGTTCCCAAAGAGCTTTAGAACAAGGCATAGTTTTCCCTGCTGGCTCTTTGGGCGTGGGACCAAACTCCAGACATATGGCCATTTTTGTGCCTGGCGCGGGGCCAAGTGGGAAAGGGTGGTTTTGAGGCTGAAGGCAGCAGGAAAGCCTGCAGCCCGCAGGTCTGTGGGGCCACGCAAGCGGTTCCCAAAGAGCTTTAGAACAAGGCATAGTTTTCCCTGCTGGCTCTTTGGGCGTGGGACCAATCTCCAGACATATGGCCATTTTTGTGCCTGGCGCAGCGCCATGTGGGAAAGGGTAGTTTTGAGGCTGAAGGCAGCAGGAAAGCATGCAGCCCGCAGGTCTGTGGGGCTACGCAAGCGGTTCCCAAAGAGCTTTAGAACAAGGCATAGTTTTCCCTGCTGGCTCTTTGGGCGTGGGACCAATCTCCAGCCATATGGACATTTTTGGGCCTGGCGCGGCGCCAAGTGGGAAAGGGTGGTTTTGAGGCTGAAGGCAGCAGGAAAGCCTGCAGCCCGCAGGTCTGTGGGGCCAACGAAGCGGTTCCCAAAGAGCTTTAGAACAAGGCATAGTTTTCCCTGCTGGCTCTTTGGGCGTGGGACCAGTCTCCAGATATATGGCAATTTTTGGGCCTGGCACGGCGCCAAGTGGGAAATGGTGGTTTTGAGGCTGAAGGCAGCAGGAAAGCCTGCAGCCCCCAGGTCTGTGGGGCTACGCAAGCGGTTCCCAAAGAGCTTTAGAACAAGGCATAGTATTCCCTTCTGGCTCTTTGGGCGTGGGACCAACCTCCAGACATATGGCCATTTTTGTGCCTTGCGTGGCGCCAAGTGGGAAAGGGTGGTTTTGAGGCTGAAGGCAGCAGGAAAGTCTGCAGCCCCCAGGTGTGTGGGGCTACGCAAGCGGTTCCCAAAGAGCTTTAGAACAAGGCATAGTTTTCCCTGCTGGCTCTTTGGGCGTGGGACCAGTCTCCAGACATATGGCCATTTTTGGGCCTGGCTTGGCGCCAAGTGGGAAAGGGTGGTTTTGAGGCTGAAGGCAGCAGGAAGGCTTCCAAGCCCCCAGGTCTCTGGGGCCACGCAAGTGGTTCCAAAAGAGCTTTAGAACAAGGCATCGTTTTCCCTGCTGGCTCTTTGGGCGTGGAACAAATCTCCAGATATATGGCCATTTTTGGGCCTTGCGTGGCGCCAAGTGGGAAAGGGTGGTTTTGAGGCTGAAGGCAGCAGGAAAGCCTGCAGCCCCCAGGTGTGTGGGGCTACGCAAGCGGTTCCCAAAGACCTTTAGAACAAGGCATAGTTTTCCCTGCTGGCTCTTTGGGCGTGGGACCAACCTCCAGACATATGGCCATTTTTGTGCCTTGCGTGGCGCCAAGTGGGAAAGGGTGGTTTTGAGGCTGAATGCAGCAGGAAAGCCTGCAGCCCCCAGGTCTGTGGGGCTACGCAAGCGGTTCCCAAAGAGCTTTAGAACAAGGCATAGTTTTCCCTGCTGGCTCTTTGGGAAAGGGACCAATCTCCAGACATATTGCCATTTTTGGGCCTAGCGCGGCGCCAAGTGGGAAAGGGTGGTTTTGAGGCTGAAGGCAGCAGGAAAGCCTGCAGCCTCCAGGTGTGTGGGGCTACGCAAGTGGTTCCCAAAGAGCTTTAGAACAAGGCATAGTTTTCCCTGCTGGCTCTTTGGGCGTGGGACCAGTCTCCAGACATATGGCCATTTTTGGGCCTGGCGCGGCGCGAAGTGGGAAAGGCTGGTTTTGAGGCTGAAGGCAGCAGGAAAGCCTGCAGCCCCCAGGTCTGTGGGGCTACGCAAGCGGTTCCCAAAGAGCTTTAGAACAAGGCATAGTTTTCCCTGCTGGCTCTTTCGGTGTAGGACCAATCTCCAGACATATGGCCATTTTTGGGCCTGGCGTGACGCCATGTGGGAAAGGGTGGTTTTGAGGCTGAAGGTGCCAGAAAAGCCTGCAGCCCCCAGGTGTGTGGGGCTACACAAGCGGTTCCCAAAGAGCTTTAGAACAAGGCATAGTTTTCCCTGCTGGCTCTTTGGGCGTGAGACCAGTCTCCATACATATGGCCATTTTTGTGCCTGGCGTGGGGCCAAGTGGGAAAGGGTGGTTTTGAGGCTGAAGGCAGCAGGAAAGCTTGCAGCCCCCAGGTGTGTGGGGCTACGCAAGCGGTTCCCAAAGAGCTTTAGAACAAGGCATAGTTTTCCCTGCTGGCTCTTTGGGCGTGGGACCAGTCTCCAGACATATGGCCATTTTTGGGCCTGGCGTGGCGCCAAGTGGGAAAGGGTGGTTTTGAGGCTGAAGGCAGCAGGAAAGCCTGCAGCCTCCAGTTGTGTGGGGCTACGCAAGTGGTTCCCAAAGAGCTTTAGAACAAGGCATAGTTTTCCCTGCTGGCTCTTTGGGCGTGGGACCAACCTCCAGACATATGGCCATTTTTGTGCCTGGCGTGACGCCATGTGGGAAAGGGTGGTTTTGAGGCTGAAGGCAGCAGGAAAGCCTGCAGCCCCCAGGTCTGTGGGGCTACGCAAGCGGTTCCCAAAGAGCTTTAGAACAAGGCATAGTTTTCCCTGCTGGCTCTTTGGGCGTGGGACCAACCTCCAGACATATGGCCATTTTTGTGCCTTGCGTGGCGCCAAGTGGGAAAGGGTGGTTTTGAGGCTGAAGGCAGCAGGAAAGCCTGCAGCCCCCAGGTGTGTGGGGCTACGCAAGCGGTTCCCAAAGAGCTTTAGAACAAGGCATAGTTTTCCCTGCTGGCTCTTTGGGCGTGGGACCAGTCTCCAGACATATTGCCATTTTTGGGCCTGGCGCTGCGCCAAGTGGGAAAGGGTGGTTTTGAGGCTGAAGGCAGCAGGAAAGCCTGCAGCCCCCAGGTCTGTGGGGCTACGCAAGCGGTTCCCAAAGAGCTTTAGAACAAGGCATAGTTTTCCCTGATGGCTCTTTGGGCGTGGGACCAGTCTCCAGCCATATGGCCATTTTTGGGCCTGGCGCAGCGCCAAGTGGGAAAGGGTGGTTTTGAGGCTGAAGGCAGCAGGAAAGCTTGCAAGCCCCCAGGTCTCTGGGGCCACGCAAGCGGTTCCCAAAGAGCTTTAGAACAAGGCATAGTTTTCCCTGCTGGCTCTTTGGGCGTGGAACAAATCTCCAGATATATGGCCATTTTTGGGCCTGGCTTGGCGCCATGTGGGAAAGGGTGATTTTGAGGCTGAAGGCAGCAGGAAAGCCTGCAGCCCCCAGGTCTGTGGGGCTACGCAAGCGGTTCCCAAAGAGCTTTAGAACAAGGCATAGTATTCCCTTCTGGCTCTTTGGGCGTGGGACCAACCTCCAGACATATGGCCATTTTTGTGCCTTGCGTGGCGCCAAGTGGGAAAGGGTGGTTTTGAGGCTGAAGGCAGCAGGAAAGCCTGCAGCCCCCAGGTGTGTGGGGCTACGCAAGTGGTTCCCAAAGAGCTTTAGAACAAGGCATAGTTTTCCCTGCTGGCTCTTTGGGCGTGGGACCAGTCTCCAGACATATGGCCATTTTTGTGCCTGGCGCGGCGCCAAGTGGGAAAGGGTGGTTTTGAGGCTGAAGGCAGCAGGAAAGCCTGCAGCCTCCAGGTGTGTGGGGCTACGCAAGTGGTTCCCAAAGAGCTTTAGAACAAGGCATAGTTTTCCCTGCTGGCTCTTTGGGCGTGGGACCAACCTCCAGACATATGGCCATTTTTGTGCCTGGCGTGACGCCATGTGGAAAGGGTGGTTTTGAGGCTGAAGGCAGCAGGAAAGCCTGCAGCCCGCAGGTGTGTGGGGCTACGCAAGCGGTTCCCAAAGAGCTTTAGAACAAGGCATAGTTTTCCCTGCTGGCTCTTTGGGCGTGGGACCAACCTCCAGACATATGGCCATTTTTGGGCCTGGCGGCACGCCAAGTTGCAGACGATGGTTTTGAGGCTGAAGGCAGCAGGAAAGTCTGCAGCCCCCAGGTGTGTGGGGCTACGCAAGCGGTTCCCAAAGAGCTTTAGAACAAGGCATAGTTTTCCCTGCTGGCTCTTTGGGAAAGGGACCAGTCTCCAGAAATATAGCCATTTTTGTGCCTGGCGCGACGCCAAGTGGGAAAGGGTGGTTTTTGAGGCTGAAGGCAGCAGGAAAGCCTGCAGCCCCCAGGTCTGTGGGGCCACGCAAGCTGTTCCCAAAGAGCTTTAGAACAAGGCATAGTTTTCCCTGCTGGCTCTTTGGGCGTGGGACCAGTCTCCAGACATATGGCCATTTTTGGGCCTGGCGCAGTGCCAAGTGGGAAAGGGTGGTTTTGAGGCTGAAGGCAGCAGGAAAGCTTGCAAGCCCCCAGGTCTCTGGGGCCACGCAAGCGGTTCCCAAAGAGCTTTAGAACAAGGCATCGTTTTCCCTGCTGGCTCTTTGGGCGTGGAACAAATCTCCAGATATATGGCCATTTTTGGGCCTGGCGCGGCGCCATGTGGGAAAGGATTGTTTTGAGGCTGAAGGCAGCAGGAAAGCCTGCAGCCCGCAGGTCTGTGGGGCCAACCAAGCGGTTCCCAAAGAGCTTTAGAACAAGGCACAGTTTTCCCTGCTGGCTCTTTGGGCGTGGGACCAGTCTCCAGATATATGGCCATTTTTGGGCCTGGCACGGCGCCAAGTGGGAAATGGTGGTTTTGAGGCTGAAGGCAGCAGGAAAGCCTGCAGCCCCCAGGTCTGTGGGGCTACACAAGCGGTTCCCAAAGAGCTTTAGAACAAGGCATAGTATTCCCTTCTGGCTCTTTGGGCGTGGGACCAACCTCCAGACATATGGCCATTTTTGTGCCTTGCGTGGCGCCAAGTGGGAAAGGGTGGTTTTGAGGCTGAAGGCAGCAGGAAAGTCTGCAGCCCCCAGGTCTGTGGGGCTACGCAAGCGGTTCCCAAAGAGCTTTAGAACAAGGCATAGTTTTCCCTGCTGGCTCTTTGGGCGTGGGACCAGTCTCCAGACATATGGCCATTTTTGGGCCTGGCGCAGCGCCAAGTTGGAAAGGCTGGTTTTGAGGCTGAAGGCAGCAGGAAGGCTTCCAAGCCCCCAGGTCTCTGGGGCCACGCAAGCGGTTCCAAAAGAGCTTTAGAACAAGGCATCGTTTTCCCTGCTGGCTCTTTGGGCGTGGAACAAATCTCCAGATATATGGCCATTTTTGGGCCTGGCGCGGCGCCATGTGGGAAAGGATTGTTTTGAGGCTGAAGGCAGCAGGAAAGCCTGCAGCCCCCAGGTCTGTTGGGCTACGCAAGCGGTTCCCAAAGAGCTTTAGAACAAGGCTTAGTATTCCCTGCTGGCTCTTTGGGCGTGGGACCAACCTCCAGACATATGGCCATTTTTGTGCCTTGCGTGGCGCCAAGTGGGAAAGGGTGGTTTTGAGGCTGAAGGCAGCAGGAAAGCCTGCAGCCCCCAGGTCTGTGGGGCTACGCAAGCGGTTCCCAAAGAGCTTTAGAACAAGGCATAGTTTTCCCTGCTGGCTCTTTGGGTAAGGGACCAATCTCCAGACATATTGCCATTTTTGGGCCTAGCGCGGCGCCAAGTGGGAAAGGGTGGTTTTGAGGCTGAAGGCAGCAGGAAAGCCTGCAGCCTCCAGGTGTGTGGGGCTACGCAAGTGGTTCCCAAAGAGTTTTAGAACAAGGCATAGTTTTCCCTGCTGGCTCTTTGGGCGTGGGACCAGTCTCCAGACATATGGCCATTTTTGGGCCTGGCGCGGCGCGAAGTAGGAAAGGCTGGTTTTGAGGCTGAAGGCAGCAGGAAAGCCTGCAGCCCGCAGGTGTGTGGGGCTACGCAAGCGGTTCCCAAAGAGCTTTAGAACAAGGCATAGTTTTCCCTGCTGGCTCTTTCGGTGTAGGACCAATCTCCAGACATATGGCCATTTTTGTGCCTGGCGTGACGCCATGTGGGAAAGGGTGGTTTTGAGGCTGAAGGTGCCAGAAAAGCCTGCAGCCCCCAGGTGTGTGGGGCTACACAAGCGGTTCCCAAAGAGCTTTAGAACAAGGCATAGTTTTCCCTGCTGGCTCTTTGGGCGTGAGACCAGTCTCCAGACATATGGCCATTTTTGTGCCTGGCGTGGGGCCAAGTGGGAAAGGGTGGTTTTGAGGCTGAAGGCAGCAGGAAAGCTTGCAGCCCCCAGGTCTGTGGGGCTACGCAAGCGGTTCCCAAAGAGCTTTAGAACAAGGCATAGTTTTCCCTGCTGGCTCTTTGGGCGTGGGACCAATCTCCAGACATATGGCCATTTTTGTGCCTGGCGTGGCGCCAAGTGGGAAAGGGTGGTTTTGAGGCTGAAGGCAGCAGGAAAGCCTGCAGCCTGCAGTTGTGTGGGGCTACGCAAGTGGTTCCCAAAGAGCTTTAGAACAAGGCATAGTTTTCCCTGCTGGCTCTTTGGGCGTGGGACCAACCTCCAGACATATGGCCATTTTTGTGCCTGGCGTGACGCCATGTGGGAAAGGGTGGTTTTGAGGCTGAAGGCAGCAGGAAAGCCTGCAGCCCCCAGGTCTGTGGGGCTACGCAAGCGGTTCCCAAAGAGCTTTAGAACAAGGCATAGTTTTCCCTGCTGGCTCTTTGGGCGTGGGACCAACCTCCAGACATATGGCCATTTTTGTGCCTTGCGTGGCGCCAAGTGGGAAAGGGTGGTTTTGAGGCTGAAGGCAGCAGGAAAGCCTGCAGCCCCCAGGTGTGTGGGGCTACGCAAGCGGTTCCCAAAGAGCTTTAGAACAAGGCATAGTTTTCCCTGCTGGCTCTTTGGGCGTGGGACCAGTCTCCAGACATATTGCCATTTTTGGGCCTGGAGCGGCACCAAGTGGGAAAGGGTGGTTTTGAGGCGGAAGGCAGCAGGAAAGCCTGCAGCCTCCAGGTGTGTGGGGCTACGCAAGCGGTTCCCAAAGAGCTTTAGAACAAGGCATAGTTTTCCCTGCTGGCTCTTTGGGCGTGGGACCAGTCTCCAGCCATATGGCCATTTTTGGGCCTGGCGCTGCGCCAAGTGGGAAAGGGTGGTTTTGAGGCTGAAGGCAGCAGGAAAGCCTGCAGCCCCCAGGTCTGTGGGGCTACGCAAGCGGTTCCCAAAGAGCTTTAGAACAAGGCATAGTTTTCCCTGATGGCTCTTTGGGCGTGGGACCAGTCTCCAGCCATATGGCCATTTTTGGGCCTGGCGCAGCGCCAAGTGGGAAAGGGTGGTTTTGAGGCTGAAGGCAGCAGGAAAGCTTGCAAGCCCCCAGGTCTCTGGGGCCACGCAAGCGGTTCCCAAAGAGCTTTAGAACAAGGCATAGTTTTCCCTGCTGGCTCTTTGGGCGTGGAACAAATCTCCAGATATATGGCCATTTTTGGGCCTGGCGCGGCGCCAAGTGGGAAAGGGTGATTTTGAGGCTGAAGGCAGCAGGAAAGCCTGCAGCCCCCAGGTCTGTGGGGCTACGCAAGCGGTTCCCAAAGAGCTTTAGAACAAGGCATAGTATTCCCTTCTGGCTCTTTGGGCGTGGGACCAACCTCCAGACATATGGCCATTTTTGTGCCTGGCGCGGCGCCAAGTGGGAAAGGGTGGTTTTGAGGCTGAAGGCAGCAGGAAAGCCTGCAGCCCCCAGGTGTGTGGGGCTACGCAAGTGGTTCCCAAAGAGCTTTAGAACAAGGCATAGTTTTCCCTGCTGGCTCTTTGGGCGTGGGACCAACCTCCAGACATATGGCCATTTTTGTGCCTGGCGTGACGCCATGTGGAAAGGGTGGTTTTGAGGCTGAAGGCAGCAGGAAAGCCTGCAGCCCCCAGGTGTGTGGGGCTACGCAAGCGGTTCCCAAAGAGCTTTAGAACAAGGCATAGTTTTCCCTGCTGGCTCTTTGGGCGTGGGACCAACCTCCGACATATGGCCATTTTTGGGCCTGGCGGCACGCCAAGTTGCACACGATAGTTTTGAGGCTGAAGGCAGCAGGAAAGTCTGCAGCCCCCAGGTGTGTGGGGCTACGCAAGCGGTTCCCAAAGAGCTTTAGAACAAGGCATAGTTTTCCCTGCTGGCTCTTTGGGAAAGGGACCAGTCTCCAGAAATATAGGCATTTTTGTGCCTGGCGCGACGCCATGTGGGAAAGGGTGGTTTTTGAGGCTGAAGGCAGCAGGAAAGTCTGTAGCCCCCAGGTGTGTGGGGCTATGCAAGCGTTTCCCAAAGAGCTTTAGAACAAGGCATAGTTTTCCCTGCTGGCTCTTTGGGAAAGGGAGCAGTCTCTAGAAATATAGCCATTTTTGTGCCTGACGCGACGCCAAGTGGGAAAGGGTGGTTTTGAGGCTGAAGGCAGCAGGAAAGCTTGCAAGCCCCCAGGTCTCTGGGGCCACGCAAGCGGTTCCCAAAGAGCTTTAGAACAAGGCATCGTTTTCCCTGCTGGCTCTTTGGGCGTGGAACAAATCTCCAGATATATGGCCATTTTTGGGCCTGGCGCGACGCCATGTGGGAAAGGATTGTTTTGAGGCTGAAGGCAGCAGGAAAGCCTGCAGCCCGCAGGTCTGTGGGGCCAACCAAGCGGTTCCCAAAGAGCTTTAGAACAAGGCACAGTTTTCCCTGCTGGCTCTTTGGGCGTGGGACCAGTCTCCAGATATATGGCCATTTTTGGGCCTGGCACGGCGCCAAGTGGGAAATGGTGGTTTTGAGGCTGAAGGTAGCAGGAAAGCCTGCAGCCCCCAGGTCTGTGGGGCTACGCAAGCGGTTCCCAAAGAGCTTTAGAACAAGGCATAGTTTTCCCTGCTGGCTCTTTGGGCGTGGGACCAGTCTCCAGACATATGGCCATTTTTGGGCCTGGCGCAGCGCCAAGTGGGAAAGGGTCGTTTTGAGGCTGAAGGCAGCAGGAAGGCTTCCAAGCCCCCAGGTCTCTGGGGCCACGCAAGCGGTTCCAAAAGAGCTTTAGAACAAGGCATCGTTTTCCCTGCTGGCTCTTTGGGCGTGGAACAAATCTCCAGATATATGGCCATTTTTGGGCCTGGCGCGGCGCCATGTGGGAAAGGATTGTTTTGAGGCTGAAGGCAGCAGGAAAGCCTGCAGCCCCCAGGTCTGTTGGGCTACGCAAGCGGTTCCCAAAGAGCTTTAGAACAAGGCTTAGTATTCCCTTCTGGCTCTTTGGGCGTGGGACCAACCTCCAGACATATGGCCATTTTTGTGCCTTGCGTGGCGCCAAGTGGGAAAGGGTGGTTTTGAGGCTGAAGGCAGCAGGAAAGCCTGCAGCCCCCAGGTGTGTGGGGCTACGCAAGCGGTTCCCAAAGAGCTTTAGAACAAGGCATAGTTTTCCCTGCTGGCTCTTTGGGCGTGGGACCAACCTCCAGACATATGGCCATTTTTGTGCCTGGCGCGGGGCCAAGTGGGAAAGGGTGGTTTTGAGGCTGAAGGCAGCAGGAAAGCCTGCAGCCTCCAGGTGTGTGGGGCTACGCAAGTGGTTCCCAAAGAGCTTTAGAACAAGGCATAGTTTTCCCTGCTGGCTCTTTGGGCGTGGGACCAACCTCCAGACATATGGCCTTTTTGGTGCCTGGCGTGACGCCATGTGGGAAAGGGTGGTTTTGAGGCTGAAGGCAGCAGGAAAGCCTGCAGCCCGCAGATGTGTGGGGCTACGCAAGCGGTTCCCAAAGAGCTTTAGAACAAGGCATAGTTTTCCCTGCTGGCTCTTTGGGTGTGGGACCAACCTCCAGACATATGGCCATTTTTGTGCCTTGCGTGGCGCCAAGTGGGAAAGGGTGGTTTTGAGGCTGAAGGCAGCAGGAAAGCCTGCAGCCCCCAGGTCTGTGGGGCTACGCAAGCGGTTCCCAAAGAGCTTTAGAACAAGGCATAGTTTTCCCTGCTGGCTCTTTGGGAAAGGGACCAATCTCCAGACATATTGCCATTTTTGGGCCTAGCGCGGCGCCAAGTGGGAAAGGGTGGTTTTGAGGCTGAAGGCAGCAGGAAAGCCTGCAGCCTCCAGGTGTGTGGGGCTACGCAAGTGGTTCCCAAAGAGCTTTAGAACAAGGCATAGTTTTCCCTGCTGGCTCTTTGGGCGTGGGACCAGTCTCCAGACATATGGCCATTTTTGGGGCTGGCGCGGCGCGAAGTGGGAAAGGCTGGTTTTGAGGCTGAAGGCAGCAGGAAAGCCTGCAGCCTGCAAGTGTGTGGGGCTACGCAAGCGGTTCCCAAAGAGCTTTAGAACAAGGCATAGTTTTCCCTGCTGGCTCTTTCGGTGTAGGACCAATCTCCAGACATATGGCCATTTTTGGGCCTGGCGTGACGCCATGTGGGAAAGGGTGGTTTTGAGGCTGAAGGTGCCAGAAAAGCCTGCAGCCCCCAGGTGTGTGGGGCTACACAAGCGGTTCCCAAAGAGCTTTAGAACAAGGCATAGTTTTCCCTGCTGGCTCTTTGGGCGTGAGACCAGTCTCCAGACATATGGCCATTTTTGTGCCTGGCGTGGGGCCAAGTGGGAAAGGGTGGTTTTGAGGCTGAAGGCAGCAGGAAAGCCTGCAGCCCCCAGGTCTGTGGGGCTACGCAAGCGGTTCCCAAAGAGCTTTAGAACAAGGCATAGTTTTCCCTGCTGGCTCTTTGGGCGTGGGACCATTCTCCAGACATATGGCCATTTTTGTGCCTGGCGTGACGCCATGTGGGAAAGGGTGGTTTTGAGGCTGAAGGCAGCAGGAAAGCCTGCAGCCCCCAGGTGTGTGGGGCTACGCAAGCGGTTCCCAAAGAGCTTTAGAACAAGGCATAGTTTTCCCTGCTGGCTCTTTGGGCGTGGGACCAACCTCCAGACATATGGCCATTTTTGTGCCTTGCGTGGCGCCAAGTGGGAAAGGGTGGTTTTGAGGCTGAAGGCAGCAGGAAAGCCTGCAGCCCCCAGGTGTGTGGGGCTACGCAAGCGGTTCCCAAAGAGCTTTAGAACAAGGCATAGTTTTCCCTGCTGGCTCTTTGGGCGTGGGACCAGTCTCCAGACATATGGCCATTTTTGTGCCTGGCGCGGGGCCAAGTGGGAAAGGGTGGTTTTGAGGCTGAAGGCAGCAGGAAAGCCTGCAGCCTCCAGGTGTGTGGGGCTACGCAAGTGGTTCCCAAAGAGCTTTAGAACAAGGCATAGTTTTCCCTGCTGGCTCTTTGGGCGTGGGACCAACCTCCAGACATATGGCCTTTTTGGTGCCTGGCGTGACGCCATGTGGGAAAGGGTGGTTTTGAGGCTGAAGGCAGCAGGAAAGCCTGCAGCCCGCAGATGTGTGGGGCTACGCAAGCGGTTCCCAAAGAGCTTTAGAACAAGGCATAGTTTTCCCTGCTGGCTCTTTGGGCGTGGGACCCACCTCCAGACATATGGCCATTTTTGTGCCTTGCGTGGCGCCAAGTGGGAAAGGGTGGTTTTGAGGCTGAAGGCAGCAGGAAAGCCTGCAGCCCCCAGGTCTGTGGGGCTACGCAAGCGGTTCCCAAAGAGCTTTAGAACAAGGCATATTTTTCCCTGCTGGCTCTTTGGGAAAGGGACCAATCTCCAGACATATTGCCATTTTTGGGCCTAGCGCGGCGCCAAGTGGGAAAGGGTGGTTTTGAGGCTGAAGGCAGCAGGAAAGCCTGCAGCCTCCAGGTGTGTGGGGCTACGCAAGTGGTTCCCAAAGAGCTTTAGAACAAGGCATAGTTTTCCCTGCTGGCTCTTTGGGCGTGGGACCAGTCTCCAGACATATGGCCATTTTTGGGCCTGGCGCGGCGCGAAGTGGGAAAGGCTGGTTTTGAGGCTGAAGGCAGCAGGAAAGCCTGCAGCCCGCAGGTGTGTGGGGCTACGCAAGCGGTTCCCAAAGAGCTTTAGAACAAGGCATAGTTTTCCCTGCTGGCTCTTTCGGTGTAGGACCAATCTCCAGACATATGGCCATTTTTGGGCCTGGCGTGACGCCATGTGGGAAAGGGTGGTTTTGAGGCTGAAGGTGCCAGAAAAGCCTGCAGCCCCCAGGTGTGTGGGGCTACACAAGCGGTTCCCAAAGAGCTTTAGAACAAGGCATAGTTTTCCCTGCTGGCTCTTTGGGCGTGGGACCAACCTCCAGACATATGGCCTTTTTGGTGCCTGGCGTGATGCCATGTGGGAAAGGGTGGTTTTGAGGCTGAAGGCAGCAGGAAAGCCTGCAGCCTCCAGGTGTGTGGGGCTACGCAAGCGGTTCCCAAAGAGCTTTAGAACAAGGCATAGTTTTCCCTGCTGGCTCTTTGGGCGTGGGACCCACCTCCAGACATATGGCCATTTTTGTGCCTTGCGTGGCGCCAAGTGGGAAAGGGTGGTTTTGAGGCTGAAGGCAGCAGGAAAGCCTGCAGCCCCCAGGTCTGTGGGGCTACACAAGCGGTTCCCAAAGAGCTTTAGAACAAGGCATAGTTTTCCCTGCTGGCTCTTTGGGAAAGGGACCAATCTCCAGACATATTGCCATTTTTGGGCCTAGCGCGGCGCCAAGTGGGAAAGGGTGGTTTTGAGGCTGAAGGCAGCAGGAAAGCCTGCAGCCTCCAGGTGTGTGGGGCTACGCAAGTGGTTCCCAAAGAGCTTTAGAACAAGGCATAGTTTTCCCTGCTGGCTCTTTGGGCGTGGGACCAGTCTCCAGACATATGGCCATTTTTGGGCCTGGCGCGGCGCGAAGTGGGAAAGGCTGGTTTTGAGGCTGAAGGCAGCAGGAAAGCCTGCAGCCCGCAGGTGTGTGGGGCTACGCAAGCGGTTCCCAAAGAGCTTTAGAACAAGGCATAGTTTTCCCTGCTGGCTCTTTCGGTGTAGGACCAATCTCCAGACATATGGCCATTTTTGGGCCTGGCGTGACGCCATGTGGGAAAGGGTGGTTTTGAGGCTGAAGGTGCCAGAAAAGCCTGCAGCCCCCAGGTGTGTGGGGCTACACAAGCGGTTCCCAAAGAGCTTTAGAACAAGGCATAGTTTTCCCTGCTGGCTCTTTGGGCGTGAGACCAGTCTCCAGACATATGGCCATTTTTGTGCCTGGCGTGGGGCCAAGTGGGAAAGGGTGGTTTTGAGGCTGAAGGCAGCAGGAAAGCTTGCAGCCCCCAGGTCTGTGGGGCTACGCAAGCGGTTCCCAAAGAGCTTTAGAACAAGGCATAGTTTTCCCTGCTGGCTCTTTGGGCGTGGGACCAGTCTCCAGACATATGGCCATTTTTGTGCCTGGCGTGGCGCCAAGTGGGAAAGGGTGGTTTTGAGGCTGAAGGCAGCAGGAAAGCCTGCAGCCTCCAGTTGTGTGGGGCTACGCAAGTGGTTCCCAAAGAGCTTTAGAACAAGGCATAGTTTTCCCTGCTGGCTCTTTGGGCGTGGGACCAACCTCCAGACATATGGCCATTTTTGTGCCTGGCGTGACGCCATGTGGGAAAGGGTGGTTTTGAGGCTGAAGGCAGCAGGAAAGCCTGCAGCCCCCAGGTCTGTGGGGCTACGCAAGCGGTTCCCAAAGAGCTTTAGAACAAGGCATAGTTTTCCCTGCTGGCTCTTTGGGCGTGGGACCAACCTCCAGACATATGGCCATTTTTGTGCCTTGCGTGGCGCCAAGTGGGAAAGGGTGGTTTTGAGGCTGAAGGCAGCAGGAAAGCCTGCAGCCCCCAGGTGTGTGGGGCTACGCAAGCGGTTCCCAAAGAGCTTTAGAACAAGGCATAGTTTTCCCTGCTGGCTCTTTGGCCGTGGGACCAGTCTCCAGACATATTGCCATTTTTGGGCCTGGCGCAGCGCCAAGTGGGAAAGGGTGGTTTTGAGGCTGAAGGCAGCAGGAAAGCCTGCAGCCCCCAGGTCTGTGGGGCTACGCAAGCGGTTCCCAAAGAGCTTTAGAACAAGGCATAGTTTTCCCTGATGGCTCTTTGGGCGTGGGACCAGTCTCCAGCCATATGGCCATTTTTGGGCCTGGCGCAGCGCCAAGTGGGAAAGGGTGGTTTTGAGGCTGAAGGCAGCAGGAAAGCTTGCAAGCCCCCAGGTCTCTGGGGCCACGCAAGCGGTTCCCAAAGAGCTTTAGAACAAGGCATAGTTTTCCCTGCTGGCTCTTTGGGCGTGGAACAAATCTCCAGATATATGGCCATTTTTGGGCCTGGCGCGGCGCCAAGTGGGAAAGGGTGATTTTGAGGCTGAAGGCAGCAGGAAAGCCTGCAGCCCCCAGGTCTGTGGGGCTACGCAAGCGGTTCCCAAAGAGCTTTAGAACAAGGCATAGTATTCCCTTCTGGCTCTTTGGGCGTGGGACCAACCTCCAGACATATGGCCATTTTTGTGCCTTGCGTGGCGCCAAGTGGGAAAGGGTGGTTTTGAGGCTGAAGGCAGCAGGAAAGCCTGCAGCCCCCAGGTGTGTGGGGCTACGCAAGTGGTTCCCAAAGAGCTTTAGAACAAGGCATAGTTTTCCCTGCTGGCTCTTTGGGCGTGGGACCAGTCTCCAGACATATGGCCATTTTTGGGCCTGGCGCGGCGCCAAGTGGGAAAGGGTGGTTTTGAGGCTGAAGGCAGCAGGAAAGCCTGCAGCCTCCAGGTGTGTGGGGCTACGCAAGTGGTTCCCAAAGAGCTTTAGAACAAGGCATAGTTTTCCCTGCTGGCTCTTTGGGCGTGGGACCAACCTCCAGACATATGGCCATTTTTGGGCCTGGCGGCACGCCAAGTTGCAGACGATGGTTTTGAGGCTGAAGGCAGCAGGAAAGTCTGCAGCCCCCAGGTGTGTGGGGCTACGCAAGCGGTTCCCAAAGAGCTTTAGAACAAGGCATAGTTTTCCCTGCTGGCTCTTTGGGAAAGGGACCAGTCTCCAGAAATATAGCCATTTTTGTGCCTGGCGCGACGGCAAGTGGGAAAGGGTGGTTTTTGAGGCTGAAGCCAGCAGGAAAGTCTGCAGCCCCCAGGTGTGTGGGGCTATGCAAGCGGTTCCCAAAGAGCTTTAGAACAAGGCATAGTTTTCCCTGCTGGCTCTTCGGGAAAGGGACCAGTCTCTAGAAATATAGCCATTTTTGTGCCTGGCGCGACGCCAAGTGGGAAAGGGTGGTTTTGAGGCTGAAGGCAGCAGGAAAGCCTGCAGCCCCCAGGTCTGTGGGGCCACGCAAGCTGTTCCCAAAGAGCTTTAGAACAAGGCATAGTTTTCCCTGCTGGCTCTTTGGGCGTGGGACCATTCTCCAGACATATGGCCATTTTTGGGCCTGGCGCAGCGCCAAGTGGGAAAGGGTGGTTTTGAGGCTGAAGGCAGCAGGAAAGCTTGCAAGCCCCCAGGTCTCTGGGGCCACGAAAGCGGTTCCCAAAGAGCTTTAGAACAAGGCATCGTTTTCCCTGCTGGCTCCTTGGGCGTGGAACAAATCTCCAGATATATGGCCATTTTTGGGCCTGGCGCGGCGCCATGTGGGAAAGAATTGTTTTGAGGCTGAAGGCAGCAGGAAAGCCTGCAGCCCCCAGGTCTGTGGGGCTACGCAAGCGGTTCCCAAAGAGCTTTAGAACAAGGCATAGTATTCCCTTCTGGCTCTTTGGGCGTGGGATCAACCTCCAGACATATGGCCATTTTTGTGCCTTGCGTGGCGCCAAGTGGGAAAGGGTGGTTTTGAGGCTGAAGGCAGCAGGAAAGCCTGCAGCCCCGAGGTGTGTGGGGCTACGCAAGCGGTTCCCAAAGAGCTTTAGAACAAGGCATAGTTTTCCCTGCTGGCTCTTTGGGCGTGGGACCAGTCTCCAGACATATGGCCATTTTTGTGCCTGGCGCGGGGCCAAGTGGGAAAGGGTGGTTTTGAGGCTGAAGGCAGCAGGAAAGCCTGCAGCCTCCAGGTGTGTGGGGCTACGCAAGTGGTTCCCAAAGAGCTTTAGAACAAGGCATAGTTTTCCCTGCTGGCTCTTTCGGTGTAGGACCAATCTCCAGACATATGGCCATTTTTGTGCCTGGCGTGATGCCAAGTTGCACAGGATGGTTTTGAGGCTGAAGGCAGCAGGAAAGCCTGCAGCCCCCAGGTGTGTGGGGCTACGCAAGCGTTTCCCAAAGAGCTTTAGAACAAGGCATAGTTTTCCCTGCTGGCTCTTTGGGAAAGGGACCAGTCTCCAGAAATATAGCCATTTTTGTGCCTGGCGGGACGCCAAGTGGGAAAGGGTGGTTTTGAGGCTGAAGGCAGCAGGAAAGCCTGCAGCCCCCAGGTCTGTGGGGCCACGCAAGCTGTTCACAAAGAGCTTTAGAACAAGGCATAGTTTTCCCTGCTGGCTCTTTGGGCGTGGGACCAACCTCCAGACATATGGCCATTTTTGTGCCTGGCGTGACGCCATGTGGGAAAGGGTGGTTTTGAGGCTGAAGGTGCCAGAAAAGCCTGCAGCCCCCAGGTCTGTGGGGCTACGCAAGCGGTTCCCAAAGAGCTTTAGAACAAGGCATAGTTTTCCCTGCTGGCTCTTTGGGCGTGAGACCAGTCGCCAGACATATGGCCATTTTTGTGCCTGGCGTGGGGCCAAGTTGGAAAGGGTGGTTTTGAGGCTGAAGGTGCCAGGAAAGCCTGCAGCCCCCAGGTGTGTGGGGCTACGCAAGCGGTTCCCAAAGAGCTTTAGAACAAGGCATAGTTTTCCCTGCTGGCTCTTTGGGCGTGGGACCAGTCTCCAGACATATGGCCATTTTTGGGCCTGGCGCGGCTCTAAGTGGGAAAGGGTGGTTTTGAGGCTGCAGGCAGCAGGAAAGCCTGCAGCCCCCAGCTCTGTGGGGCTACGCAAGCGGTTCCCAAAGAGCTTTAGAACAAGGCATAGTTTTCCCTGCTGGCTCTTTCGGTGTAGGACCAATCTCCAGACATATGGCCATTTTTGTGCCTGGCGGCACGCCATGTTGCACAGGATGGTTTTGAGGCTGAAGGCAGCAGGAAAGCCTGCAGCCCCCAGGTGTGTGGGGCTACGCAAGCGGTTCCCAAAGAGCTTTAGAACAAGGCATAGTTTTCCCTGCTGGCTCTTTGGGAAAGGGACCAGTCTCCAGAAATATAGCCATTTTTGTGCCTGGCGGGACGCCAAGTGGGAAAGGGTGGTTTTGAGGCTGAAGGCAGCAGGAAAGCCTGCAGCCCCCAGGTCTGTGGGGCCACGCAAGCTGTTCACAAAGAGCTTTAGAACAAGGCATAGTTTTCCCTCCTGGCTCTTTGGGCGTGGGACCAGTCTCCAGATATATGGCCATTTTTGTGCCTGGCGTGACACCATGTGGGAAAGGGTGGTTTTGAGGCTGAAGGTGCCAGAAAAGCCTGCAGCCCCCAGGTCTGTGGGGCTACGCAAGCGGTTCCCAAAGAGCTTTAGAACAAGGCATAGTTTTCCCTGCTGGCTCTTTGGGCGTGGGACCAGTCTCCAGACATATGGCCATTTTTGTGCCTGGCTTGGCGCCATGTGGAAAAGGGTGGTTTTGAGGCTGAAGGCAGCAGGAAAGCCTGCAGCCCCCAGGTGTGTGGGGCTACGCAAGCGGTTCCCAAAGAGCTTTAGAACAAGGCATAGTTTTCCCTGCTGGCTCTTTGGGCGTAGGACCAACCTCCAGACATATGGCCATTTTCGTGCCTGGCGTGACGCCATGTGGGAAAGGGTGGTTTTGAGGCTGAAGGCAGCAGGAAAGCCTGCAGCCCCCAGGTGTGTGGGGCTACGCAAGCGGTTCCCAAAGAGCTTTAGAACAAGGCATAGTTTTCCCTGCTGGCTCTTTGGGCGTGGGACCAGTCTCCAGACATATGGCCATTTTTGGGCCTGGCGCGGGGCCAAGTGGGAAAGGGTGGTTTTGAGGCTGAAGGCAGCAGGAAAGCCTGCAGCCCCCAGGTCTGTGGGGCCACGCAAGCTGTTCCCAAAGAGCTTTAGAACAAGGCATAGTTTTCCCTGCTGGCTCTTTGGGCGTGGGACCAACCTCCAGACATATGGCCATTTTGGTGCCTGGCGGCACGCCAAGTTGCACAGGATGGTTTTGAGGCTGAAGGCAGCAGGAAAGCCTGCAGCCCGCAGGTGTGTGGGGCTACGCAAGCAGTTCCCAAAGAGCTTTAGAACAAGGCATAGTTTTCCCTGCTGGCTCTTTGGGAAAGGGACCAGTCTCCAGAAATATAGCCATTTTTGTGCCTGGTGGGACGCCAAGTGGGAAAGGGTGGTTTTGAGGCTGAAGGCAGCAGGAAAGCCTGCAGCCCCCAGGTGTGTGGGGCCACGCAAGCTGTTCACAAAGAGCTTTAGAACAAGGCATAGTTTTCCCTGCTGGCTCTTTGGGCGTGGGACCAACCTCCAGACATATGGCCATTTTTGTGCCTGGCGTGACGCCATGTGGGAAAGGGTGGTTTTGAGGCTGAAGGTACCAGAAAAGCCTGCAGCCCCCAGGTGTGTGGGGCTACGCAAGCGGTTCCCAAAGAGCTTTAGAACAAGGCATAGTTTTCCCTGCTGGCTCTTTGGGCGTGGGACCAGTCTCCAGACATATGGCCATTTTTGTGCCTGGCTTGGCGCCATGTGGGAAAGGGTGGTTTTGAGGCTGAAGGCAGCAGGAAAGCCTGCAGCCCCCAGGTGTGTGGGGCTACGCAAGCGGTTCCCAAAGAGCTTTAGAACAAGGCATAGTTTTCCCTGCTGGCTCTTTGGGCGTGGGACCAACCTCCAGACATATGGCCATTTTTGTTCCTGGCGTGACGCCATGTGGGAAAGGGTGGTTTTGAGGCTGAAGGCAGCAGGAAAGCCTGCAGCCCCCAGGTGTGTGGGGCTACGCAAGCGGTTCCCAAAGAGCTTTAGAACAAGGCATAGTTTTCCCTGCTGGCTCTTTGGGCGTAGGACCAACCTCCAGACATATGGCCATTTTCGTGCCTGGCGTGACGCCATGTGGGAAAGGGTGGTTTTGAGGCTGAAGGCAGCAGGAAAGCCTGCATCCCCCAGGTGTGTGGGGCTACGCAAGCGGTTCCCAAAGAGCTTTAGAACAAGGCATAGTTTTCCCTGCTGGCTCTTTGGGCGTGGGACCAACCTCCAGACATATGGCCATTTTTGTGCCTGGCGTGACGCCATGTGGGAAAGGGTGGTTTTGAGGCTGAAGGCAGCAGGAAAGCCTGCAGCCCCCAGGTCTGTGGGGCTACGCAAGCGGTTCCCAAAGAGCTTTAGAACAAGGCATCGTTTTCCCTGCTGGCTCTTTGGGCGTGGCACCAAACTCCAGACATATGCCCATTTTCGTGCCTGGCGTGACGCCATGTGGGAAAGGGTGGTTTTGAGGCTGAAGGCAGCAGGAAAGCCTGCATTCCCCAGGTCTGTGGGGCTACGCAAGCGGTTCCCAAAGAGCTTTAGAACAAGGCATAGTTATCCCTGCTGGCTCTTTGGGCGTGGGACCAGTCTCCAGAAATATGGCCATTTTTGTGCCTGGCGTGGGGCCAAGTGGGTAAGGGTGCTTTTGAGGCTGAAGGCAGCAGGAAAGCCTGCACCCCCCAGGTCTGTGGGGCCACGCATACAGTTCCCAAAGAGCTTTAGAATAAGGTTTCGTTTTCCCTGCTGGCTCTTTGGGCGTGGAACGTATCTCCAGATATATGGCCATTTTTGTGCCTGGCGCAGCGCCATGTGGGAAAGGGTGGTTTTGAGGCTGAAGGTGCCAGAAAAGCCTGCAGCCCCCAGGTGTGTGGGGCTACGCAAGCGGTTCCCCAAGAGCTTTAGAACAAGGCATAGTTTTCCCTGCTGGCTCTTTGGGCGTGGGACCAGTCTCCAGACATATGGCCATTTTTGTGCCTGGCGTGACGCCATGTGGGAAAGGGTGGTTTTGAGGCTGAAGGCAGCAGGAAAGCCTGCAGCCCCCAGGTCTGTGGGGCTACGCAAGCGGTTCCCAAAGAGCTTTAGAACAAGGCATAGTTTTCCCTGCTGGCTCTTTCGGTGTAGGACCAATCTCCAGACATATGGCCATTTTTGTGCCTGGCGGCACGCCAAGTTGCACAGGATGGTTTTGAGGCTGAAGGCAGCAGGAAAGCCTGCAGCCCCCAGGTGTGTGGGGCTACGCAAGCGGTTCCCAAAGAGCTTTAGAACAAGGCATAGTTTTCCCTGCTGGCTCTTTGGGCGTGGGACCAGTCTCCAGAAATATAGCCATTTTTGTGCCTGGTGGGACGCCAAGTGGGAAAGGGTGGTTTTGAGGCTGAAGGCAGCAGGAAAGCCTGCAGCCCCCAGGTGTGTGGGGCCACGCAAGCTGTTCACAAAGAGCTTTAGAACAAGGCATCGTTTTCCCTGCTGGCTCTTTGGGCGTGGGACCAACCTCCAGACATATGGCCATTTTTGTGCCTGGCGTGACGCCATGTGGGAAAGGGTGGTTTTGAGGCTGAAGGTGCCAGAAAAGCCTGCAGCCCCCAGGTCTGTGGGGCTACGCAAGCGGTTCCCAAAGAGCTTTAGAACAAGGCATAGTTTTCCCTGCTGGGTCTTTGGGAAAGGGACCAGTCTCCAGATATATGGCCATTTTTGTGCCTGGCGCAGCGCCATGTGGGAAAGGGTGGTTTTGAGGCTGAAGGCAGCAGGAAAGCCTGCAGCCCCCAGGTGTGTGGGGCTACGCAAGCGGTTCCCCAAGAGCTTTAGAACAAGGCATAGTTTTCCCTGCTGGCTCTTTGGGCGTGGGACCAGTCTCCAGACATATGGCCATTTTTGTGCCTGGCGTGACGCCATGTGGGAAAGGGTGGTTTTGAGGCTGAAGGCAGCAGGAAAGCCTGCAGCCCCCAGGTGTGTGGGGCTACGCAAGCGGTTCCCAAAGAGCTTTAGAACAAGGCATAGTTTTCCCTGCTGGCTCTTTGGGCGTGGGACCAGTCTCCAGACATATGGCCATTTTTGGGCCTGGCGCGGCGCTAAGTGGGAAAGGGTGGTTTTGAGGCTGAAGGCAGCAGGAAAGCCTGCAGCCCGCAGGTCTGTTGGGCCACGCAAGCTGTTTCCAAAGAGCTTTAGAACAAGGCATAGTTTTCCCTGCTGGCTCTTTGGGCGTGGGACCAAACTCCAGACATATGGCCATTTTTGGGCCTGGCGCGGGGCCAAGTGGGAAAGGGTGCTTTTGAGGCTGAAGGCAGCAGGAAAGCCTGCACCCCCCAGGTCTGTGGGGCCACGCAAGCGGTTCCCAAACAGATTTAGAACAAGGCATAGTTTTCCCTGCTGGCTCTTTGGGCGTGGGACCAACCTCCAGATATATGGCGATTTTTGTGCCTGGCGTGACGCCACGTGGGAAAGGGTGGTTTTGAGGCTGAAGGCAGCAGGAAAGCCTGCAGCCCCCAGGTCTGTGGGGCTACGCAAGCGGTTCCCAAAGAGCTTTAGAACAAGGCACAGTTTTCCCTGCTGGCTCTTTGGGCGTGGGACCAGTCTCCAGACATATGGCCATTTTTGGGCCTGGCGTGACGCCATGTGGGAAAGGGTGGTTTTGAGGCTGAAGGTGCCAGAAAAGCCTGCAGCCCCCAGGTGTGTGGGGCTACGCAAGCGGTTCCCAAAGAGCTTTAGAACAAGGCATAGTTTTCCCTGCTGGCTCTTTGGGCGTGAGACCAGTCGCCAGACATATGGCCATTTTTGTGCCTGGCGTGGGGCCAAGTGGGAAAGGGTGGTTTTGAGGCTGAAGGTGCCAGAAAAGCCTGCAGCCCCCAGGTGTGTGGGGCTACGCAAGCGGTTCCCAAAGAGCTTTAGAACAAGGCATAGTTTTCCCTGCTGGCTCTTTGGGCGTGGGACCAGTCTCCAGACAGATGGCCATTTTTGGGCCTGGCGCGGCGCCAAGTGGGAAAGGGTGGTTTTGAGGCTGAAGGCAGCAGGAAAGTCTGCAGCCCGCAGGTGTGTGGGGCTACGCAAGCGGTTTGCAAAGAGCTTTAGAACAAGGCATAGTTTTCCCTGCTGGCTCTTTGGGCGTGGGACCAGTCTCCAGACATATGGCCATTTTTGAGCCTGGCGCGGGGCCAAGTGGGAAAGGGTGGTTTTGAGGCTGAAGGTGCCAGAAAAAAATGCAGCCCCCAGGTGTGTGGGGCTACGCAAGCGGTTCCCAAAGAGCTTTAGAACAAGGCATAGTTTTCCCTGCTGGCTCTTTCGGTGTAGGACCAATCTCCAGACATATGGCCATATTTGTGCCTGGCGTGACGCCAAGTTGCAGACGATGGTTTTGAGGCTGAAGGCAGCAGGAAAGCCTGCAGCCCCCAGGTGTGTGGGGCTACGCAAGCGGTTCCCAAAGAGCTTTAGAACAAGGCATAGTTTTCCCTGCTGGCTCTTTGGGAAAGGGACCAGTCTCCAGAAATATAGCCATTTTTGTGCCTGGCGGGACGCCAAGTGGGAAAGGGTGGTTTTGAGGCTGAAGGCAGCAGGAAAGCCTGCAGCCCCCAGGTCTGTGGGGCCACGCAAGCTGTTCACAAAGAGCTTTAGAACAAGGCATAGTTTTCCCTGCTGGCTCTTTGGGCGTGGGACCAACCTCCAGACATATGGCCATTTTTGTGCCTGGCGTGACGCCATGTGGGAAAGGGTGGTTTTGAGGCTGAAGGTGCCAGAAAAGCCTGCAGCCCCCAGGTGTGTGGGGCTACGCAAGCGGTTCCCAAAGAGCTTTAGAACAAGGCATAGTTTTCCCTGCTGGCTCTTTCGGTGTAGGACCAATCTCCAGACATATGGCCATTTTTGTGCCTGGCGGCACGCCAAGTTGCACAGGATGGTTTTGAGGCTGAAGGTGCCAGAAAAGCCTGCAGCCCCCAGGTCTGTGGGGCTACGCAAGCGGTTCCCAAAGAGCTTTAGAACAAGGCATAGTTTTCCCTGCTGGCTCTTTGGGCGTGGGACCAGTCTCCAGACATATGGCCATTTTTGTGCCTGGCTTGGCGCCATGTGGGAAAGGGTGGTTTTGAGGCTGAAGGCAGCAGGAAAGCCTGCAGCCCCCAGGTGTGTGGGGCTACGCAAGCGGTTCCCAAAGAGCTTTAGAACAAGGCATAGTTTTCCCTGCTGGCTCTTTGGGCGTGGGACCAACCTCCAGACATATGGCCATTTTTGTTCCTGGCGTGACGCCATGTGGGAAAGGGTGGTTTTGAGGCTGAAGGCAGCAGGAAAGCCTGCATCCCCCAGGTCTGTGGGGCTACGCAAGCGGTTTCCAAAGAGCTTTAGAACAAGGCATAGTTTTCCCTGCTGGCTCTTTGGGCGTAGGACCAACCTCCAGACATATGGCCATTATTGTGCCTGGCGCGGGGACAAGTAGGAAAGGGTGGTTTTGAGGCTGAAGGCAGCAGGAAAGCCTGCAGCCCCCAGGTCTGTGGGGCCACGCAAGCTGTTCCCAAAGAGCTTTAGAACAAGGCATAGTTTTCCCTGCTGGCTCTTTGGGCGTGGGACCAAACTCCAGACATATGGCCATTTTTGTGCCTGGCGTGGGGCCAAGTGGTTAAGGGTGCTTTTGAGGCTGAAGGCAGCAGGAAAGCCTGCACCCCCCAGGTCTGTGGGGCCACGCATGCAGTTCCCAAAGAGCTTTAGAATAAGGCTTCGTTTTCCCTGCTGGCTCTTTGGGCGTGGAACCTATCTCCAGATATATGGCCATTTTTGTGCCTGGCGCAGCGCCATGTGGGAAAGGGTGGTTTTGAGGCTGAAGGTGCCAGAAAAGCCTGCAGCCCCCAGGTGTGTGGGGCTACGCAAGCGGTTCCCCAAGAGCTTTAGAACAAGGCATAGTTTTCCCTGCTGGCTCTTTGGGCGTGGGACCAACCTCCAGACATATGTCCATTTTTGTGCCTGGCGTGACGCCATGTGGGAAAGGGTGGTTTTGAGGCTGAAGGTGCCAGAAAAGCCTGCACCCCCCAGGTGTGTGGGGCTACGCAAGCGGTTCCCAAAGAGCTTTAGAACAAGGCATAGTTTTCCCTGCTGGCTCTTTGGGCGTGGGACCAATATCCAGCCATATGGCCATTTTTGGGCCTGGCGCGGCGCCAAGTGGGAAAGGGTGGTTTTGAGGCTGAAGGCAGCAGGAAAGCTTGCAGCCCCCAGGTCTCTGGGGCCACGCAAGCGGTTCCCAAAGAGCTTTAGAACAAGGCATCGTTTTCCCTGCTGGCTCTTTGGGCGTGGAACAAATCTCCAGATATATGGCCATTTTTGGGCCTGGCGCGGCACCATGTGGGAAAGGGTGGTTTTGAGGCTGAAGGCAGCAGGAAAGCCTGCAGCCCCCAGGTGTGTGGGGCTACGCAAGCGGTTCCCAAAGAGCTTTAGAACAAGGCATAGTTTTCCCTGCTGGCTCTTTCGGTGCAGGACCAATCTCCAGACATAGGGCCATTTTTGTGCCTGGCGGCACGCCAAGTAGAAAAGGGTGGTTTTGAGGCTAAAAGCAGCAGGAAAGCCTGCAGCCCCCAGGTCTGTGGGGCCACGCAAGCGGTTCCCAAAGAGCTTTAGAACAAGGCATAATTTTCCCTGCTGGTTCTTTGGGCGTGGGACCAGTCTCCAGATATATGGCCATTATTGTGCCTGGCGCGGCGCCATATGGGAAAGGGTGGTTTTGAGGCTGAAGGCAGCAGGAAAGCCTGCAGCCCCCAGTTTGTGTGGGGCTACGCAAGCGGTTCCCAAAGAGCTTTAGAATAAGGCATAGTTTTCCCTGCTGGCTCTTTGGGCATGGGACCAGTCTCCAGACATATGGCCATTTTTGTGCCTGGCGGCACGCCAAGTTACACAGGATGCTTTTGAGGCTGAAGGCAGCAGGAAAGCCTGCAGCCCCCAGGTGTGTGGGGCTACGCAAGCGGTCCCCAAAGAGCTTTAGAACAAGGCATAGTTTTCCCTGCTGGCTCTTTGGGCGTAGGACCAACCTCCAGACATATGGCCATTTTTGTGCCTGGCGTGACGCCATGTGGGAAAGGGTGGTTTTGAGGCTGAAGGCAGCAGGAAAGCCTGCAGCCCCCAGGTGTGTGGGGCTACGCAAGCGGTTCCCAAAGAGCTTTAGAACAAGGCATAGTTTTCCCTGCTGGCTCTTTGGGCGTGGGACCAGTATCCAGAAATATAGCCATTTTTGTGCCTGGCGCGGGGCCAAGTGGGAAAGGGTGGTTTTGAGGCTGAAGGCAGCAGGAAAGCCTGCAGCCCCCAGGTCTGTGGGGCCACGCAAGCTGTTCCCAAAGAGCTTTAGAACAAGGCATAGTTTTCCCTGCTGGCTCTTTGGGCGTGGGACCAAACTCCAGACATATGGCCATTTTTGTGCCTGTCGTGGGGCCAAGTGGGTAAGGGTGCTTTTGAGGCTGAAGGCAGCAGGAAAGCCTGCACCCCCCAGGTCTGTGGGGCCACGCATGCAGTTCCCAAAGAGCTTTAGAATAAGGCTTCGTTTTCCCTGCTGGCTCTTTGGGCGTGGAACCAATCTCCAGATATATGGCCATTTTTGTGCCTGGCGCAGCGCCATGTGGGAAAGGGTGTTTTTGAGGCTGAAGGTGCCAGAAAAGCCTGCAGCCCCCAGGTGTGTGGGGCTACGCAAGCGGTTCCCAAAGAGCTTTAGAACAAGGCATAGTTTTCCCTGCTGGCTCTTTGGGAAAGGGACCAGTCTCCAGAAATATAGCCATTTTTGTCCCTGGCGGGAGGCCAAGTGGGAAAGGGTGGTTTTGAGGCTGAAGGCAGCAGGAAAGCCTGCAGCCCCCAGGTGTGTGGGGCCACGCAAGCGGTTCCCAAAGAGCTTTAGAACAAGGCATAGTTTTCCCTGCTGGCTCTTTGGGCGTGGGACCAACCTCCAGACATATGGCTATTTTTGTGCCTGGCGTGACGCCATGTGGGAAAGGGTGGTTTTGAGGCTGAAGGCAGCAGGAAAGCCTGCACCCCCCAGGTCTGTGGGGCCACGCATGCAGTTCCCAAAGAGCTTTAGAATAAGGCTTCGTTTTCCCTGCTGGCTCTTTGGGCGTGGAACCAATCTCCAGATATATGGCCATTTTTGTGCCTGGCGCAGCGCCATGTGGGAAAGGGTGTTTTTGAGGCTGAAGGTGCCAGAAAAGCCTGCAGCCCCCAGGTGTGTGGGGCTACGCAAGCTGTTCCCAAAGAGCTTTAGAACAAGGCATAGTTTTCCCTGCTGGCTCTTTGGGAAGGGACCAGTCTCCAGAAATATAGGCATTTTGGTGCCTGGCGGGACGCCAAGTGGGAAAGGGTGGTTTTGAGGCTGAAGGCAGCAGGAAAGCCTGCAGCCCCCAGGTGTGTGGGGCCACGCAAGCTGTTCCCAAAGAGCTTTAGAACAAGGCATAGTTTTCCCTGCTGGCTCTTTGGGCGTGGGACAAGTCTCCATACATATG
This sequence comes from Chroicocephalus ridibundus, assembly GCF_963924245.1. Classification (NCBI taxonomy): domain Eukaryota; kingdom Metazoa; phylum Chordata; class Aves; order Charadriiformes; family Laridae; genus Chroicocephalus; species Chroicocephalus ridibundus. Next base: position 524,719 of record NW_026961183.1, on the reverse strand, counting down.
GCCATTTTTGTGCCTGGCGTGACGCCATGTGGGAAAGGGTGGTTTTGAGGCTGAAGGCAGCAGGAAAGCCTGCAGCCCCCAGGTGTGTGGGGCTACGCAAGCGGTTCCCAAAGAGCTTTAGAACAAGGCATAGTTTTCCCTGCTGGCTCTTTGGGCGTAGGACCAACCTCCAGACATATGGCCATTTTCGTGCCTGGCGTGACGCCATGTGGGAAAGGGTGGTTTTGAGGCTGAAGGCAGCAGGAAAGCCTGCAGCCCCCAGGTGTGTGGGGCTACGCAAGCGGTTCCCAAAGAGCTTTAGAACAAGGCATAGTTTTCCCTGCTGGCTCTTTGGGCGTGGGACCAGTCTCCAGAAATATAGCCATTTTTGTGCCTGGCTTGGGGCCAAGTGGGTAAGGGTGCTTTTGAGGCTGAAGGCAGCAGGAAAGCCTGCACCCCCCAGGTCTGTGGGGCCACGCATGCAGTTCCCAAAGAGCTTTAGAATAAGGCTTCGTTTTCCATGCTGGCTCTTTGGGCGTGGAACCAATCTCCAGATATATGGCCATTTTTGTGCCTGGCGCAGCGCCATGTGGGAAAGGGTGGTTTTGAGGCTGAAGGTGCCAGAAAAGCCTGCAGCCCCCAGGTCTGTGGGGCTACGCAAGCGGTTCCCAAAGAGCTTTAGAACAAGGCATAGTTTTCCCTGATGGCTCTTTGGGCGTGGGACCAATATCCAGCCATATGGCCATTTTTGGGCCTGGCGCGGCGCCAAGTGGGAAAGGGTGGTTTTGAGGCTGAAGGCAGCAGGAAAGCCTGCAGCCCCCAGGTCTCTGGGGCCACGCAAGCGGTTCCCAAAGACCTTTAGAACAAGGCACAGTTTTCCCTGCTGGCTCTTTGGGCGTGGAACAAATCTCCAGATATATGGCCATTTTTGGGCCTGGCGCGGCGCCATGTGGGAAAGGGTGGTTTTGAGGCTGAAGGCAGCAGGAAAGCCTGCAGCCCCCAGGTGTGTGGGGCTACGCAAGCGGTTCCCAAAGAGCTTTAGAACAAGGCATAGTTTTCCCTGCTGGCTCTTTGGGCGTGGGACCAACCTCCAGACATATGGCCATTTTTGGGCCTGGCGCGGCGCCAAGTGGGAAAGGGTGGTTTTGAGGCTGAAGGCAGCAGGAAAGCCTGCAGCCCCCAGGTCTGTGAGGCTACGCAAGCGGTCCCCAAAGAGCTTTAGAACAAGGCATAGTATTCCCTTCTGGCTCTTTCGGCGTGGGACCAACCTCCAGACATATGGCGATTATTGTGCCTGGCGTGACGCCATGTGGGAAAGGGTGGTTTTGAGGCTGAAGGTGCCAGAAAAGCCTGCAGCCCCCAGGTCTGTGGGGCTACGCAAGCGGTTCCCAAAGAGCTTTAGAACAAGGCATAGTTTTCCCTGCTGGCTCTTTGGGCGTGGGACCAACCTCCAGCCATATGGCCATATTTGGGCATGGCGTGACGCCATGTGGGAAAGGGTGGTTTTGAGGCTGAAGGTGCCAGAAAAGCCTGCAGCCCCCAGGTGTGTGGGGCTACGCAAGCGGTTCCCAAAGAGCTTTAGTACAAGGCATAGTTTTCCCTGCTGGCTCTTTCGGTGTAGGACCAATCTCCAGACATAGGGCCATTTTTGTGCCTGGCGTGACGCCATGTGGGAAAGGGTGGTTTTGAGGCTGAAGGCAGCAGGAAAGCCTGCAGCCCCCAGGTCTGTGGGGCCACGCAAGCGGTTCCCAAAGAGCTTTAGAACAAGGCATAATTTTCCCTGCTGGCTCTTTGGGCGTGGGACCAGTCTCCAGATATATGGCCATATTGTGCCTGGCGTGGCGCCATATGGGAAAGGGTGGTTTTGAGGCTGAAGGCAGCAGGAAAGCCTGCAGCCCCCAGTTTGTGTGGGGCTACGCAAGCGGTTCACAAAGAGCTTTAGAATAAGGCATAGTTTTCCCTGCTGGCTCTTTGGGCGTGGGACCAGTCTCCAGACATATGGCCATTTTTGGGCCTGGCGTGGCGCCATGTGGGAAAGGGTGGTTTTGAGGCTGAAGGCAGCAGGAAAGCCTGCAGCCCCCAGGTGTGTGGGGCTACGCAAGCGGTTCCCAAAGAGCTTTAGAACAAGGCATAGTTTTCCCTGCTGGCTCTTTGGGCGTGGGACCAGTCTCCAGACATATGCCCATTTTTGGGCCTGGCGCGGCGCCAAGTGGGAAAGGGTGGTTTTGAGGCTGAAGGCAGCAGGAAAGCCTGCAGCCCCCAGGTCTGTGGGGCTACGCAAGCGGTCCCCAAAGAGCTTTAGAACAAGGCATAGTATTCCCTTCTGGCTCTTTGGGCGTGGGACCAACCTCCAGACATATGGCGATTTTTGGGCCTGGCGTGACGCCATGTGGGAAAGGGTGGTTTTGAGGCTGAAGGTGCCAGAAAAGCCTGCAGCCCCCAGGTGTGTGGGGCTACGCAAGCGGTTCCCAAAGAGCTTTAGAACAAGGCATAGTTTTCCCTGCTGGCTCTTTGGGCGTGGGACCAACCTCCAGCCATATGGCCATATTTGGGCCTGGCGTGACGCCATGTGGGAAAGGGTGCTTTTGAGGCTGAAGGCAGCAGGAAAGCCTGCAGCCCCCAGGTGTGTGGGGCTACGCAAGCGGTTCCCAAAGAGCTTTAGAACAAGGCACAGTTTTCCTTGCTGGCTCTTTGGGCGTGGGACCAGTCTCCAGACATATGGCCATTTTTGGGCCTGGCGTGGCGCCAAGTGGGAAAGTGTGATTTTGAGGCTGAAGGCAGCAGGAAAGCCTGCAGCCCCCAGGTGTGTGGGGCTACGCAAGCGGTTCCCAAAGAGCTTTAGTACAAGGCATAGTTTTCCCTGCTGGCTCTTTCGGTGTAGGACCAATCTCCAGACATAGGGCCATTTTTGTGCCTTGCGGCACGCCAAGTACGAAAGGGTGGTTTTGAGGCTGAAGGCAGCAGGAAAGCCTGCAGCCCCCAGGTGTGTGGGGCCACGCAAGCGGTTCCCAAAGACCTTTAGAACAAGGCATAATTTTCCCTGCTGGTTCTTTAGGCGTGGGACCAGTCTCCAGATATATGGCCATTATTGTGCCTGGCGCGGCGCCATATGGGAAAGGGTGGTTTTGAGGCTGAAGGCAGCAGGAAAGCCTGCAGCCCCCAGTTTGTGTGGGGCTACGCAAGCGTTTCCCAAAGAGCTTTAGAACAAGGCATAGTTTTCCCTGCTGGCTCTTTGGGCGTGGGACCAACCTCCAGACATATGGCCATTTTTGGGCCTGGCGCGGGGCCAAGTGGGAAAGGGTGGTTTTGAGGCTGAAGGCAGCAGGAAAGCCTGCAGCCCCCAGGTCTGTGGGGCTACGCAAGCGGTCCCCAAAGAGCTTTAGAACAAGGCATAGTATTCCCTTCTGGCTCTTTGGGCGTGGGACCAACCTCCAGACATATGGCGATTTTTGGGCATGGCGTGACGCCATGTGGGAAAGGGTGGTTTTGAGGCTGAAGGTGCCAGAAAAGCCTGCAGCCCCCAGGTGTGTGGGGCTACGCAAGCGGTTCCCAAAGAGCTTTAGAACAAGGCACAGTTTTCCCTGCTGGCTCTTTGGGCGTGGGACCAGTCTCCAGACATATGGCCATTTTTGGGCATGGCGTGGCGCCTAGTGGGAAAGGGTGGTTTTGAGGCTGAAGGCAGCAGGAAAGCCTGCAGCCCCCAGGTCTGTGGGGCTACGCAAGCGGTTCCCAAAGAGCTTTAGTACAAGGCATAGTTTTCCGTGCTGGCTCTTTCGGTGTAGGACCAATCTCCAGACATAGGGCCATTTTTGGGCCTGGCGCGGCGCCAAGTGGGAAAGGGTCGTTTTGAGGCTGAAGGCAGCAGGAAAGCCTGCAGCCCCCAGGTGTGTGGGGCTACGCAAGCGGTTCCCAAAGAGCTTTAGAACAAGGCATAGTATTCCCTTCTGGCTCTTTGGGCGTGGGACCAACCTCCAGACATATGGCGATTTTTGTGCCTGGCGTGACGCCATGTGGGAAAGGGTGGTTTTGAGGCTGAAGGCAGCAGGAAAGCCTGCAGCCCCCAGGTGTGTGGGGCTACGCAAGCGTTTCCCAAAGAGCTTTAGAACAAGGCATAGTTTTCACTGCTGGCTCTTTGGGCGTGGGACCAACCTCCAGACATATGGCCATTTTTGGGCCTGGCGCGGTGCCAAGTGGGAAAGGGTGGTTTTGAGGCTGAAGGCAGCAGGAAAGCCTGCACCCCCCAGGTGTGTGGGGCTACGCAAGCGGTCCCCAAAGAGCTTTAGAACAAGGCATAGTTTTCCCTGCTGGCTCTTTGGGCGTGGGACCAACCTCCAGACATATGGCGATTTTTGGGCCTGGTGTGACGCCATGTGGGAAAGGGTGGTTTTGAGGCTGAAGGTGCCAGAAAAGCCTGCAGCCCCCAGGTGTGTGGGGCTACGCAAGCGGTTCCCAAAGAGCTTTAGAACAAGGCACAGTTTTCCCTGCTGGCTCTTTGGGCGTGGGACCAGTCTCCAGACATATGGCCATTTTTGGTCCTGGCGTAGCGCCAAGTGGGAAAGGGTGATTTTGAGGCTGAAGGCAGCAGGAAAGCCTGCAGCCCCCAGGTGTGTGGGGCTACGCAAGCGGTTCCCAAAGAGCTTTAGAACAAGGCATAGTATTCCCTTCTGGCTCTTTGGGCGTGGGACCAACCTCCAGACATATGGCGATTTTTGTGCCTGGCGTGACGCCATGTGGGAAAGGGTGGTTTTGAGGCTGAAGGCAGCAGGAAAGCCTGCAGCCCCCAGGTGTGTGGGGCTACGCAAGCGTTTCCCAAAGAGCTTTAGAACAAGGCATAGTTTTCACTGCTGGCTCTTTGGGCGTGGGACCAACCTCCAGACATATGGCCATTTTTGGGCCTGGCGCGGTGCCAAGTGGGAAAGGGTGGTTTTGAGGCTGAAGGCAGCAGGAAAGCCTGCACCCCCCAGGTGTGTGGGGCTACGCAAGCGGTCCCCAAAGAGCTTTAGAACAAGGCATAGTTTTCCCTGCTGGCTCTTTGGGCGTGGGACCAACCTCCAGACATATGGCGATTTTTGGGCCTGGTGTGACGCCATGTGGGAAAGGGTGGTTTTGAGGCTGAAGGTGCCAGAAAAGCCTGCAGCCCCCAGGTGTGTGGGGCTACGCAAGCGGTTCCCAAAGAGCTTTAGAACAAGGCACAGTTTTCCCTGCTGGCTCTTTGGGCGTGGGACCAGTCTCCAGACATATGGCCATTTTTGGTCCTGGCGTAGCGCCAAGTGGGAAAGGGTGATTTTGAGGCTGAAGGCAGCAGGAAAGCCTGCATTCCCCAGGTCTGTGGGGCTACGCAAGCGGTTCCCAAAGAGCTTTAGAACAAGGCATAGTTTTCCCTGCTGGTTCTTTGGGCGTGGGACCAGTCTCCAGATATATGGCCATTATTGTGCCTGGCGCGGCGCCATATGGGAAAGGGTGGTTTTGAGGCTGAAGGCAGCAGGAAAGCTTGCAGCCCCCAGTTTGTGTGGGGCTACGCAAGCGGTTCCCAAAGAGCTTTAGAATAAGGCATAGTTTTCCCTGCTGGCTCTTTGGGCGTGGGACCAGTCTCCAGACATATGGCCATTTTTGGGCCTGGCGTGGCGCCAAGTGGGAAAGGGCGTTTTTGAGGCTGAAGGCAGCAGGAAAGCCTGCAGCCCCCAGGTGTGTGGGGCTACGCAAGCGGTTCCCAAAGAGCTTTAGAACAAGGCATAGTTTTCCCTGCTGGCTCTTTGGGCGTGGGACCAACCTCCAGACATATGGCCATTTTTGGAGCTGGCGCGGCGCCAAGTGGGAAAGGGTGGTTTTGAGGCTGAAGGCAGCAGGAAAGCCTGCAGCCCCCAGGTGTGTGGGGCTACGCAAGCGGTTCGCAAAGAGCTTCAGTACAAGGCACAGTTTTCCCTGCTGGCTCTTTGGGCGTGGGACCAGTCGCCAGACATATGGCCATTTTTGGGCCTGGCGTGACGCCATGTGGGAAAGGGTGGTTTTGAGGCTGAAGGTGCCAGAAATGCCTGCAGCCCCCAGGTGTGTGGGGCTACGCAAGCAGTTCCCAAAGAGCTTTAGAACAAGGCATATTTTTCCCTGCTGGCTCTTTGGGCGTGGGATCAACCTCCAGACATATGGCCATTTCTGGGCCTGGCGTGACGCCATATGGGAAAGGGTGGTTTTGAGGCTGAAGGCAGCAGGAAATCCTGCAGCCCCCAGGTGTGTGGGGCTATGCAAGCGGTTCCCAAAGAGCTTTAGAACAAGGCATAGTTTTCCCTGCTGGCTCTTTGGGCGTGGGACCAATCTCCAGACATATGGCCATTTTTGGGGCTGGCGTGGCGCCAAGTGGGAAAGGGTGGTTTTGAGGCTGAAGGCAGCAGGAAAGCCTGCAGCCCCCAGGTGTGTGGGGCTACGCAAGCGGTTCGCAAAGAGCTTTAGAACAAGGCATATTTTTCCCTGCTGACTCGTTGCGCGTGGGACCAGTCTCCAGACATATGGCCATTTTTGGGCCTGGCGTGGCGCCAAGTGGGAAAGGGTGGTTTTGAGGCTGAAGGCAGCAGGAAAGCTTGCAGCCCCCAGGTCTGTGGGGCCACGCAAGCGGTTCCCAAAGAGCTTTAGAACAAGGCATCTTTTTCCCTGCTGGCTCTTTGGGCGTAGGACCAACCTCCAGACATATGGCCATTTTTGGGCCTGGCGTGACGCCATGTGGGAAAGGGTTGTTTTGAGGCTGAAGGCAGCAGGAAAGCCTGCAGCCCCCAGGTGTGTGGGGCTATGCAAGCGGTTCCCAAAGAGCTTTAGAACAAGGCATAATTTTCCCTGCTGGCTCTTTAGGCGTGGAACAAATCTCCAGATATATGGCCATTTTTGGGCCTGGAGCGGCGCCATGTGGGAAAGGGTCGTTTTGAGGCTGAAGGCAGCAGGAAAGCCTGCAGCCCCCAGGTGTGTGGGGCTACGCAAGCGGTTCCCAAAGAGCTTTAGAACAAGGCATAGTTTTCCCTGCTGGCTCTTTGGGCGTGGGACCAGTCTCCAGACATATGGCCATTTTTGGGCCTGGCGCGGCGCCAAGTGGGAAAGGGTGGTTTTGAGGCTGAAGGCAGCAGGAAAGCCTGCAGCCCCCAGGTGTGTGGGGCTACGCAAGCGGTTCCCAAAGAGCTTTAGAACAAGGCATAGTTTTCCCTGCTGGCTCTTTGGGCGTGGGACCAGTCTCCAGACATATGGCCATTTTTGGGCCTGGCGCGGCGCCATGTGGGAAAGGGTGGTTTTGAGGCTGAAGGCAGCAGGAAAGCCTGCACCCCCCAGGTGTGTGGGGCTACGCAAGCGGTTCCCAAAGAGCTTTAGAACAAGGCATAGTTTTCCCTGCTGGCTCTTTGGGCGTGGGACCAACCTCCAGACATATGGCGATTTTTGGGCCTGGTGTGACGCCATGTGGGAAAGGGTGGTTTTGAGGCTGAAGGTGCCAGAAAAGCCTGCAGCCCCCAGGTGTGTGGGGCTACGCAAGCGGTTCCCAAAGAGCTTTAGAACAAGGCACAGTTTTCCCTGCTGGCTCTTTGGGCGTGGGACCAGTCTCCAGACATATGGCCATTTTTGGTCCTGGCGTAGCGCCAAGTGGGAAAGGGTGATTTTGAGGCTGAAGGCAGCAGGAAAGCCTGCAGCCCCCAGGTCTGTGGGGCTACGCAAGCGGTTCCCAAAGAGCTTTAGAACAAGGCATAGTTTTCCCTGCTGGTTCTTTGGGCGTGGGACCAGTCTCCAGACATATGGCCATTTTTGGGCCTGGCGTGGCGCCAAGTGGGAAAGGGCGTTTTTGAGGCTGAAGGCAGCAGGAAAGCCTGCAGCCCCCAGGTGTGTGGGGCTACGCAAGCGGTTCCCAAAGAGCTTTAGAACAAGGCATAGTTTTCCCTGCTGACTCTTTGGGCGTGGGACCAACCTCCAGACATATGGCCATTTTTGGAGCTGGCGCGGCGCCAAGTGGGAAAGGGTGGTTTTGAGGCTGAAGGCAGCAGGAAAGCCTGCAGCCCCCAGGTGTGTGGGGCTACGCAAGCGGTTCGCAAAGAGCTTCAGTACAAGGCATAGTTTTCCCTGCTGGCTCTTTGGGCGTGGGACCAGTCGCCAGACATATGGCCATTTTTGGGCCTGGCGTGACGCCATGTGGGAAAGGGTGGTTTTGAGGCTGAAGGTGCCAGAAATGCCTGCAGCCCCCAGGTGTGTGGGGCTACGCAAGCAGTTCCCAAAGAGCTTTAGAACAAGGCATATTTTTCCCCGCTGGCTCTTTGGGCGTGGGATCAACCTCCAGACATATGGCCATTTCTGGGCCTGGCGTGACGCCATATGGGAAAGGGTGGTTTTGAGGCTGAAGGCAGCAGGAAATCCTGCAGCCCCCAGGTGTGTGGGGCTATGCAAGCGGTTCCCAAAGAGCTTTAGAACAAGGCATAGTTTTCCCTGCTGGCTCTTTGGGCGTGGGACCAATCTCCAGACATATGGCCATTTTTGGGGCTGGCGTGGCGCCAAGTGGGAAAGGGTGGTTTTGAGGCTGAAGGCAGCAGGAAAGCCTGCAGCCCCCAGGTGTGTGGGGCTACGCAAGCGGTTCGCAAAGAGCTTTAGAACAAGGCATATTTTTCCCTGCTGACTCGTTGCGCGTGGGACCAGTCTCCAGACATATGGCCATTTTTGGGCCTGGCGTGGCGCCAAGTGGGAAAGGGTGGTTTTGAGGCTGAAGGCAGCAGGAAAGCTTGCAGCCCCCAGGTCTGTGGGGCCACGCAAGCGGTTCCCAAAGAGCTTTAGAACAAGGCATCTTTTTCCCTGCTGGCTCTTTGGGCGTAGGACCAACCTCCAGACATATGGCCATTTTTGGGCCTGGCGTGACGCCATGTGGGAAAGGGTGGTTTTGAGGCTGAAGGCAGCAGGAAAGCCTGCAGCCCCCAGGTGTGTGGGGCTACGCAAGCGGTTCGCAAAGAGCTTTAGAACAAGGCATAATTTTCCCTGCTGGCTCTTTAGGCGTGGGACCAGTCTCCAGACATATGGCCATTTTTGGGCCTGGCGTGGCGCCAAGTGGGAAAGTGTGATTTTGAGGCTGAAGGCAGCAGGAAAGCTTGCAGCCCCCAGGTCTGTGGGGCCACGCAAGCGGTTCCCAAAGAGCTTTAGAACAAGGCATAGTTTTCCCTGCTGGCTCTTTGGGCGTGGAACAAATCTCCAGATATATGGCCATTTTTGGGCCTGGCGCGGCGCCATGTGGGAAAGGGTTGTTTTGAGGCTGAAGGCAGCAGGAAAGCCTGCAGCCCCCAGGTGTGTGGGGCTATGCAAGCGGTTCCCAAAGAGCTTTAGAACAAGGCATAGTTTTCCCTGCTGGCTATTTGGGCGTGGAACAAATCTCCAGATATATGGCCATTTTTGGGCCTGGAGCGGCGCCATGTGGGAAAGGGTCGTTTTGAGGCTGAAGGCAGCAGGAAAGCCTGCAGCCCCCAGGTGTGTGGGGCTACGCAAGCGGTTCCCAAAGAGCTTTAGAACAAGGCATAGTTTTCCCTGCTGGCTCTTTGGGCGTGGGACCAGTCTCCAGACATATGGCCATTTTTGGGCCTGGCGCGGCGCCATGTGGGAAAGGGTGGTTTTGAGGCTGAAGGCAGCAGGAAAGCCTGCACCCCCCAGGTGTGTGGGGCTACGCAAGCGGTTCCCAAAGAGCTTTAGAACAAGGCATAGTTTTCCCTGCTGGCTCTTTGGGTGTGGGACCAACCTCCAGACATATGGCCATTTTTGTGCCTGGCGTGACGCCATGTGGGAAAGGGTGGTTTTGAGGCTGAAGGCAGCAGGAAAGCCTGCAGCCCCCAGGTCTGTGGGGCTACGCAAGCGGTTCCCAAAGAGCTTTAGAACAAGGCATAGTTTTCCCTGCTGGCTCTTTGGGCGTAGGACCAACCTCCAGACATATGGCCATTTTTGGGCCTGTCGTGACGCCATGTGGGAAAGGGTGGTTTTGAGGCTGAAGGCAGCAGGAAAGCCTGCAGCCCCCAGGTGTGTGGGGCTACGCAAGCGGTTCCCAAAGAGCTTTAGAACAAGGCATAGTTTTCCCTGCTGGCTCTTTGGGCGTGAGACCAGTCTCCAGACATATGGCCATTTTTGGGCCTGGTGTGGCGCCAAGTGGGAAAGGGTGGTTTTGAGGCTGAAGGCAGCAGGAAAGCTTGCAGCCCCCAGGTCTGTGGGGCCACGCAAGCGGTTCCCAAAGAGCTTTAGAACAAGGCATCGTTTTCCGTGCTGGCTCTTTGGGCGTGGAACAAATCTCCAGATATATGGCCATTTTTGTGCCTGGCTTGGCGCCATGTGGGAAAGGGTGGTTTTGAGGCTGAAGGCAGCAGGAAAGCCTGCAGCCCCCAGGTGTGTGGGGCTACGCAAGCGGTTCCCAAAGAGCTTTAGAACAAGGCATAGTTTTCCCTGCTGGATATTTGGGCGTGGAACAAATCTCCAGATATATGGCCATTTTTGGGCCTGGAGCGGCGCCATGTGGGAAAGGGTCGTTTTGAGGCTGAAGGCAGCAGGAAAGCCTGCAGCCCGCAGGTGTGTGGGGCTACGCAAGCGGTTCCCAAAGAGCTTTAGAACAAGGCATAGTTTTCCCTGCTGGCTCTTTGGGCGTGGGACCAGTCTCCAGACATATGGACATTTTTGGGCCTGGCGTGACGCCATGTGGGAAAGGGTGGTTTTGAGGCTGAAGGTGCCAGAAAAGCCTGCAGCCCCCAGGTCTGTGGGGCTACGCAAGCGGTTCCCAAAGAGCTTTAGAACAAGGCATAGTTTTCCCTGCTGGCTCTTTGGGCGTGGGACCAGTCTCCAGACATATGGCCATTTTTGGGCCTGGCGTGGCGCCAAGTGGGAAAGGGTGGTTTTGAGGCTGAAGGCAGCAGGAAAGCTTGCAGCCCCCAGGTCTGTGGGGCCACGCAAGCGGTTCCCAAAGAGCTTTAGAACAAGGCATCGTTTTCCCTGCTGGCTCTTTGGGCGTGGAACGAATCTCCAGATATATGGCCATTTTTGGGCCTGGCGCGGCGCCAAGTGGGAAAGGGTTGTTTTGAGGCTGAAGGCAGCAGGAAAGCCTGCAGCCCCCAGGTGTGTGGGGCTACGCAAGCGGTTCCCAAAGAGCTTTAGAACAAGGCATAGTTTTCCCTGCTGGCTCTTTGGGCGTGGGACCAGTCTCCAGACATATGGCCATTTTTGTGCCTGGCGCGGGGCCAAGTGGGAAAGGGTGGTTTTGAGGCTGAAGGCAGCAGGAAAGCCTGCAGCCCCCAGGTGTGTGGGGCTACGCAAGCGGTCCCCAAAGAGCTTTAGAACAAGGCATAGTATTCCCTTCTGGCTCTTTGGGCGTGGGACCAACCTCCAGACATATGGCGATTTTTGTGCCTGGCGTGACGCCATGTAGGAAAGGGTGGTTTTGAGGCTGAAGGCAACAGGAAAGCCTGCAGCCCCCAGGTCTGTGGGGCTACGCAAGCGGTTCCCAAAGAGCTTTAGAACAAGGCATAGTTTTCCCTGCTGGCTCTTTGGGCGTGGGACCAGTCTCCAGACATATGGCCATTTTTGGGCCTGGCGTGACGCCATGTGGGAAAGGGTGGTTTTGAGGCTGAAGGCAGCAGGAAAGCCTGCAGCCCCCAGGTCTGTGGGGCTACGCAAGCAGTTCCCAAAGAGCTGTAGAACAAGGCATCGTTTTCCCTGCTGGCTCTTTGGGCGTGGGACCAGTCTCCAGACATATGGCCATTTTTGGGCCTGCCTTGGCGCCAAGTGGGAAAGGGTGGTTTTGAGGCTGAAGGCAGCAGGAAAGCCTGCAGCCCCCAGGTCTGTGGGGCTACGCAAGCGGTTCCTAAAGAGCTTTAGAACAAGGCATAGTTTTCCCTGCTGGCTCTTTGGGCGTGGAACCAATCTCCAGACATATGGCCATTTTTGGGCCTGACTTGGCGCCATGTGGGAAAGGGTGGTTTTGAGGCTGAAGGCAGCAGGAAAGCCTGCAGCCCCCAGGTCTGTGGGGCTACGCAAGCGGTTCCCAAAGATCTTCAGTACAAGGTATAATTTTCCCTGCTGGCTCTTTGGGCTTGGGACCAATCTCCAGACATATGGCCATTTTTGGGCCTGGCGTGACGCCATGTGGGAAAGGGTGGTTTTGAGGCTGAAGGTGCCAGAAAAGCCTGCAGCCCCCAGGTGTGTGGGGCTACGCAAGCAGTTCCCAAAGAGCTTTAGAACAAGGCATAGTTTTCCCTGCTGGCTCTTTGGGCGTGGGATCAACCTCCAGACATATGGCCATTTTTGGGCCTGTCGTGACGCCATGTGGGAAAGGGTGGTTTTGAGGCTGAAGGCAGCAGGAAAGCCTGCAGCCCCCAGGTCTGTGGGGCTACGCAAGCGGTTCCCAAAGAGCTTTAGAACAAGGCATAGTTTTCCCTGCTGGCTCTTTGGGCGTGGGACCAGTCTCCAGACATATGGCCATTTTTGGGACTGGCGCGGCGCCAAGTGGGAAAGGGTTGCTTTGAGGCTGAAGGCAGCAGGAAAGCCTGCAGCCCCCAGGTGTGTGGGGCTACGCAAGCAGTTCCCAAAGAGCTTTAGAATAAGGCATAGTTTTCCCTGCTGGCTATTTGGGCGTGGAACAAATCTCCAGATATATGGCCATTTTTGGGCCTGGCGCGGCGCCATGTGGGAAAGGGTCGTTTTGAGGCTGAAGGCAGCAGGAAAGCCTGCAGCCCCCAGGTGTGTGGGGCTACGCAAGCGGTCCCCAAAGAGCTTTAGAATAAGGCATAGTATTCCCTTCTGGCTCTTTAGGCGTGGGACCAACCTCCAGACATATGGCGATTTTTGTGCCTGGCGTGACGCCATGTAGGAAAGGGTGGTTTTGAGGCTGAAGGCAACAGGAAAGCCTGCAGCCCCCAGGTCTGTGGGGCTACGCAAGCGGTTCCCAAAGAGCTTTAGAACAAGGCATAGTTTTCCCTGCTGGCTCTTTGGGCGTGGGACCAGTCTCCAGACATATGGCCATTTTTGGGCCTGGCGTGACGCCATGTGGGAAAGGGTGGTTTTGAGGCTGAAGGCAGCAGGAAAGCCTGCAGCCCCCAGGTCTGTGGGGCTACGCAAGCAGTTCCCAAAGAGCTGTAGAACAAGGCATCGTTTTCCCTGCTGGCTCTTTGGGCGTGGGACCAGTCTCCAGACATATGGCCATTTTTGGGCCTGCCTTGGCGCCAAGTGGGAAAGGGTGGTTTTGAGGCTGAAGGCAGCAGGAAAGCCTGCAGCCCCCAGGTCTGTGGGGCTACGCAAGCGGTTCCTAAAGAGCTTTAGAACAAGGCATAGTTTTCCCTGCTGGCTCTTTGGGCGTGGAACCAATCTCCAGACATATGGCCATTTTTGGGCCTGACTTGGCGCCATGTGGGAAAGGGTGGTTTTGAGGCTGAAGGCAGCAGGAAAGCCTGCAGCCCCCAGGTCTGTGGGGCTACGCAAGCGGTTCCCAAAGATCTTCAGTACAAGGTATAATTTTCCCTGCTGGCTCTTTGGGCTTGGGACCAATCTCCAGACATATGGCCATTTTTGGGCCTGGCGTGACGCCATGTGGGAAAGGGTGGTTTTGAGGCTGAAGGTGCCAGAAAAGCCTGCAGCCCCCAGGTGTGTGGGGCTACGCAAGCAGTTCCCAAAGAGCTTTAGAACAAGGCATAGTTTTCCCTGCTGGCTCTTTGGGCGTGGGATCAACCTCCAGACATATGGCCATTTTTGGGCCTGTCGTGACGCCATGTGGGAAAGGGTGGTTTTGAGGCTGAAGGCAGCAGGAAAGCCTGCAGCCCCCAGGTCTGTGGGGCTACGCAAGCGGTTCCCAAAGAGCTTTAGAACAAGGCATAGTTTTCCCTGCTGGCTCTTTGGGCGTGGGACCAGTCTCCAGACATATGGCCATTTTTGGGACTGGCGCGGCGCCAAGTGGGAAAGGGTTGCTTTGAGGCTGAAGGCAGCAGGAAAGCCTGCAGCCCCCAGGTGTGTGGGGCTACGCAAGCAGTTCCCAAAGAGCTTTAGAATAAGGCATAGTTTTCCCTGCTGGCTATTTGGGCGTGGAACAAATCTCCAGATATATGGCCATTTTTGGGCCTGGCGCGGCGCCATGTGGGAAAGGGTCGTTTTGAGGCTGAAGGCAGCAGGAAAGCCTGCAGCCCCCAGGTGTGTGGGGCTACGCAAGCGGTCCCCAAAGAGCTTTAGAATAAGGCATAGTATTCCCTTCTGGCTCTTTAGGCGTGGGACCAACCTCCAGACATATGGCGATTTTTGTGCCTGGCGTGACGCCATGTAGGAAAGGGTGCTTTTGAGGCTGAAGGCAACAGGAAAGCCTGCAGCCCCCAGGTCTGTGGGGCTACGCAAGCGGTTCCCAAAGAGCTTTAGAACAAGGCATAGTTTTCCCTGCTGGCTCTTTGGGCGTGGGACCAGTCTCCAGACATATGGCCATTTTTGGGCCTGGCGTGACGCCATGTGGGAAAGGGTGGTTTTGAGGCTGAAGGCAGCAGGAAAGCCTGCAGCCCCCAGGTCTGTGGGGCTACGCAAGCAGTTCCCAAAGAGCTGTAGAACAAGGCATCGTTTTCCCTGCTGGCTCTTTGGGCGTGGGACCAGTCTCCAGACATATGGCCATTTTTGGGCCTGCCTTGGCGCCAAGTGGGAAAGGGTGGTTTTGAGGCTGAAGGCAGCAGGAAAGCCTGCAGCCCCCAGGTCTGTGGGGCTACGCAAGCGGTTCCTAAAGAGCTTTAGAACAAGGCATAGTTTTCCCTGCTGGCTCTTTGGGCGTGGAACCAATCTCCAGACATATGGCCATTTTTGGGCCTGACTTGGCGCCATGTGGGAAAGGGTGGTTTTGAGGCTGAAGGCAGCAGGAAAGCCTGCAGCCCCCAGGTCTGTGGGGCTACGCAAGCGGTTCCCAAAGATCTTCAGTACAAGGTATAATTTTCCCTGCTGGCTCTTTGGGCTTGGGACCAATCTCCAGACATATGGCCATTTTTGGGCCTGGCGTGACGCCATGTGGGAAAGGGTGGTTTTGAGGCTGAAGGTGCCAGAAAAGCCTGCAGCCCCCAGGTGTGTGGGGCTACGCAAGCAGTTCCCAAAGAGCTTTAGAACAAGGCATAGTTTTCCCTGCTGGCTCTTTGGGCGTGGGATCAACCTCCAGACACATGGCCATTTTTGGGCCTGTCGTGACGCCATGTGGGAAAGGGTGGTTTTGAGGCTGAAGGCAGCAGGAAAGCCTGCAGCCCCCAGGTCTGTGGGGCTACGCAAGCGGTTCCCAAAGAGCTTTAGAACAAGGCATAGTTTTCCCTGCTGGCTCTTTGGGCGTGGGACCAGTCTCCAGACATATGGCCATTTTTGGGACTGGCGCGGCGCCAAGTGGGAAAGGGTTGCTTTGAGGCTGAAGGCAGCAGGAAAGCCTGCAGCCCCCAGGTGTGTGGGGCTACGCAAGCAGTTCCCAAAGAGCTTTAGAATAAGGCATAGTTTTCCCTGCTGGCTATTTGGGCGTGGAACAAATCTCCAGATATATGGTCATTTTTGGGCCTGGCGCGGCGCCATGTGGGAAAGGGTCGTTTTGAGGCTGAAGGCAGCAGGAAAGCCTGCAGCCCCCAGGTCTGTGGGGCTACGCAAGCGGTTCCCAAAGAGCTTTAGAACAAGGCATAGTTTTCCCTGCTGGCTCTTTGGGCGTGGGACCAGTCTCCAGACATATGGCCATTTTTGGGTCTGGCGTGGAGCCAAGTGGGAAAGGGTGCTTTTGAGGCTGAAGGTGCCAGAAAAGCCTGCCGCCCCCAGGGGTGTGGGGCTACGCAAGCGTTTCCCAAAGAGCTTTAGAACAAGGCATAGTTTTCCCTGCTGGCTCTTTGGGCGTGAGACCAGTCGCCAGACATATGGCCATTTTTGTGCCTGGCTTGGCGCCAAGTGGGAAAAGGTGGTTTTGAGGCTGAAGGCAGCAGGAAAGCCTGCAGCCCGCAGGTGTGTGGGGCTACGCAAGCGGTTCCCAAAGAGCTTTAGAACAAGGCATCGTTTTCCCTGCTGGATCTTTGGGCGTGGGACCAGACTCCAGCCATATGGCCATTTTTGTGCCTGGCGCGGCGCCAAGTGGGAAAGGGTGGTTTTGAGGCTGAAGGCAGCAGGAAAGCCTGCAGCCCCCAGGTCTGTGGGGCTACGCAAGCGGTTCCCAAAGACCTTTAGAACAAGGCATAGTTTTCCCTGCTGGCTCTTTGGGCGTGGGACCAATATCCAGATATATGGCGATTTTTGGGCTTGGCGCGGCGCCAAGTGGGAAAGCGTGCTTTTGAGGCTGAAGAGAGCAGGAAAGCCTGCAGCCCCCAGGTCTGTGGGGCTACGCAAGCGGTTCCCAAAGAGCTTTAGAACAAGGCATAGTTTTCCCTGCTGGCTCTTTGGGCGTGGGACCAGTCTCCAGACATATGGCCATTTTTGCGCCTGGCGTGGGGTCAAGTTGGAAAGTGTGGTTTTGAGGCTGAAAGCGCGAGAAAAGCCTGCAGCCCCCAGTTTCTGTGGGGCTACGCAAGCGGTTCTCAAAGAGCTTTAGAAGAAGGCATAGTTTTCCCTGCTGGCTCTTTGGGCGTGGGACCAGTCTCCAGACATATGGCCAGTTTTGGGCCTGGCGCGGCGCCAAGTGGGAAAGGGTGGTTTTGAGGCTGAAGGCAGCAGGAAAGCCTGCAGCCCCCAGGTCTGTGGGGCTACGCAAGCGGTCCCCAAAGAGCTTTAGAACAAGGCATAGTATTCCCTGCTGGCTCTTTGGGCGTGGGACCAACCTCCAGACATATGGCCATTTTTGTGCCTGGCGTGACGCCATGTGGGAAAGGGTGGTTTTGAGGCTGAAGGCAGCAGGAAAGCCTGCAGCCCCCAGGTGTGTGGGGCTACGCAAGCGGTTCCCAAAGAGCTTTAGAACAAGGCATAGTTTTCCCTGCTGGCTCTTTGGGCGTGGGACCAGTCTCCAGACATATGGCCATTTTTGGGCCTGGCGCGGCGCCATGTGGGAAAGGGTGGTTTTGAGGCTGAAGGCAGCAGGAAAGCCTGCACCCCCCAGGTGTGTGGGGCTACGCAAGCGGTTCCCAAAGAGCTTTAGAACAAGGCATAGTTTTCCCTGCTGGCTCTTTGGGTGTGGGACCAACCTCCAGACATATGGCCATTTTTGTGCCTGGCGTGACGCCATGTGGGAAAGGGTGGTTTTGAGGCTGAAGGCAGCAGGAAAGCCTGCAGCCCCCAGGTCTGTGGGGCTACGCAAGCGGTTCCCAAAGAGCTTTAGAACAAGGCATAGTTTTCCCTGCTGGCTCTTTGGGCGTAGGACCAACCTCCAGACATATGGCCATTTTTGGGCCTGGCGTGACGCCATGTGGGAAAGGGTGGTTTTGAGGCTGAAGGCAGCAGGAAAGCCTGCAGCCCCCAGGTGTGTGGGGCTACGCAAGCGGTTCCCAAAGAGCTTTAGAACAAGGCATAGTTTTCCCTGCTGGCTCTTTGGGCGTGAGACCAGTCTCCAGACATATGGCCATTTTTGGGCCTGGTGTGGCGCCAAGTGGGAAAGGGTGGTTTTGAGGCTGAAGGCAGCAGGAAAGCTTGCAGCCCCCAGGTCTGTGGGGCCACGCAAGCGGTTCCCAAAGAGCTTTAGAACAAGGCATCGTTTTCCGTGCTGGCTCTTTGGGCGTGGAACAAATCTCCAGATATATGGCCATTTTTGTGCCTGGCTTGGCGCCATGTGGGAAAGGGTGGTTTTGAGGCTGAAGGCAGCAGGAAAGCCTGCAGCCCCCAGGTGTGTGGGGCTACGCAAGCGGTTCCCAAAGAGCTTTAGAACAAGGCATAGTTTTCCCTGCTGGATATTTGGGCGTGGAACAAATCTCCAGATATATGGCCATTTTTGGGCCTGGAGCGGCGCCATGTGGGAAAGGGTCGTTTTGAGGCTGAAGGCAGCAGGAAAGCCTGCAGCCCGCAGGTGTGTGGGGCTACGCAAGCGGTTCCCAAAGAGCTTTAGAACAAGGCATAGTTTTCCCTGCTGGCTCTTTGGGCGTGGGACCAGTCTCCAGACATATGGACATTTTTGGGCCTGGCGTGACGCCATGTGGGAAAGGGTGGTTTTGAGGCTGAAGGTGCCAGAAAAGCCTGCAGCCCCCAGGTCTGTGGGGCTACGCAAGCGGTTCCCAAAGAGCTTTAGAACAAGGCATAGTTTTCCCTGCTGGCTCTTTGGGCGTGGGACCAGTCTCCAGACATATGGCCATTTTTGGGCCTGGCGTGGCGCCAAGTGGGAAAGGGTGGTTTTGAGGCTGAAGGCAGCAGGAAAGCTTGCAGCCCCCAGGTCTGTGGGGCCACGCAAGCGGTTCCCAAAGAGCTTTAGAACAAGGCATCGTTTTCCCTGCTGGCTCTTTGGGCGTGGAACGAATCTCCAGATATATGGCCATTTTTGGGCCTGGCGCGGCGCCAAGTGGGAAAGGGTTGTTTTGAGGCTGAAGGCAGCAGGAAAGCCTGCAGCCCCCAGGTGTGTGGGGCTACGCAAGCGGTTCCCAAAGAGCTTTAGAACAAGGCATAGTTTTCCCTGCTGGCTCTTTGGGCGTGGGACCAGTCTCCAGACATATGGCCATTTTTGTGCCTGGCGCGGGGCCAAGTGGGAAAGGGTGGTTTTGAGGCTGAAGGCAGCAGGAAAGCCTGCAGCCCCCAGGTGTGTGGGGCTACGCAAGCGGTCCCCAAAGAGCTTTAGAACAAGGCATAGTATTCCCTTCTGGCTCTTTAGGCGTGGGACCAACCTCCAGACATATGGCGATTTTTGTGCCTGGCGTGACGCCATGTAGGAAAGGGTGGTTTTGAGGCTGAAGGCAACAGGAAAGCCTGCAGCCCCCAGGTCTGTGGGGCTACGCAAGCGGTTCCCAAAGAGCTTTAGAACAAGGCATAGTTTTCCCTGCTGGCTCTTTGGGCGTGGGACCAGTCTCCAGACATATGGCCATTTTTGGGCCTGGCGTGACGCCATGTGGGAAAGGGTGGTTTTGAGGCTGAAGGCAGCAGGAAAGCCTGCAGCCCCCAGGTCTGTGGGGCTACGCAAGCAGTTCCCAAAGAGCTGTAGAACAAGGCATCGTTTTCCCTGCTGGCTCTTTGGGCGTGGGACCAGTCTCCAGACATATGGCCATTTTTGGGCCTGCCTTGGCGCCAAGTGGGAAAGGGTGCTTTTGAGGCTGAAGGCAGCAGGAAAGCCTGCAGCCCCCAGGTCTGTGGGGCTACGCAAGCGGTTCCTAAAGAGCTTTAGAACAAGGCATAGTTTTCCCTGCTGGCTCTTTGGGCGTGGGACCAGTCTCCAGACATATGGCCATTTTTGGGCCTGACTTGGCGCCATGTGGGAAAGGGTGGTTTTGAGGCTGAAGGCAGCAGGAAAGCCTGCAGCCCCCAGGTCTGTGGGGCTACGCAAGCGGTTCCCAAAGATCTTCAGTACAAGGTATAATTTTCCCTGCTGGCTCTTTGGGCTTGGGACCAATCTCCAGACATATGGCCATTTTTGGGCCTGGCGTGACGCCATGTGGGAAAGGGTGGTTTTGAGGCTGAAGGTGCCAGAAAAGCCTGCAGCCCCCAGGTGTGTGGGGCTACGCAAGCAGTTCCCAAAGAGCTTTAGAACAAGGCATAGTTTTCCCTGCTGGCTCTTTGGGCGTGGGATCAACCTCCAGACATATGGCCATTTTTGGGCCTGTCGTGACGCCATGTGGGAAAGGGTGGTTTTGAGGCTGAAGGCAGCAGGAAAGCCTGCAGCCCCCAGGTCTGTGGGGCTACGCAAGCGGTTCCCAAAGAGCTTTAGAACAAGGCATAGTTTTCCCTGCTGGCTCTTTGGGCGTGGGACCAGTCTCCAGACATATGGCCATTTTTGGGACTGGCGCGGCGCCAAGTGGGAAAGGGTTGCTTTGAGGCTGAAGGCAGCAGGAAAGCCTGCAGCCCCCAGGTGTGTGGGGCTACGCAAGCAGTTCCCAAAGAGCTTTAGAATAAGGCATAGTTTTCCCTGCTGGCTATTTGGGCGTGGAACAAATCTCCAGATATATGGCCATTTTTGGGCCTGGCGCGGCGCCATGTGGGAAAGGGTCGTTTTGAGGCTGAAGGCAGCAGGAAAGCCTGCAGCCCCCAGGTGTGTGGGGCTACGCAAGCGGTCCCCAAAGAGCTTTAGAATAAGGCATAGTATTCCCTTCTGGCTCTTTAGGCGTGGGACCAACCTCCAGACATATGGCGATTTTTGTGCCTGGCGTGACGCCATGTAGGAAAGGGTGCTTTTGAGGCTGAAGGCAACAGGAAAGCCTGCAGCCCCCAGGTCTGTGGGGCTACGCAAGCGGTTCCCAAAGAGCTTTAGAACAAGGCATAGTTTTCCCTGCTGGCTCTTTGGGCGTGGGACCAGTCTCCAGACATATGGCCATTTTTGGGCCTGGCGTGACGCCATGTGGGAAAGGGTGGTTTTGAGGCTGAAGGCAGCAGGAAAGCCTGCAGCCCCCAGGTCTGTGGGGCTACGCAAGTGGTTCCCAAAGAGCTGTAGAACAAGGCATCGTTTTCCCTGCTGGCTCTTTGGGCGTGGGACCAGTCTCCAGACATATGGCCATTTTTGGGCCTGCCTTGGCGCCAAGTGGGAAAGGGTGGTTTTGAGGCTGAAGGCAGCAGGAAAGCCTGCAGCCCCCAGGTCTGTGGGGCTACGCAAGCGGTTCCTAAAGAGCTTTAGAACAAGGCATAGTTTTCCCTGCTGGCTCTTTGGGCGTGGAACCAATCTCCAGACATATGGCCATTTTTGGGCCTGACTTGGCGCCATGTGGGAAAGGGTGGTTTTGAGGCTGAAGGCAGCAGGAAAGCCTGCAGCCCCCAGGTCTGTGGGGCTACGCAAGCGGTTCCCAAAGATCTTCAGTACAAGGTATAATTTTCCCTGCTGGCTCTTTGGGCTTGGGACCAATCTCCAGACATATGGCCATTTTTGGGCCTGGCGTGACGCCATGTGGGAAAGGGTGGTTTTGAGGCTGAAGGTGCCAGAAAAGCCTGCAGCCCCCAGGTGTGTGGGGCTACGCAAGCAGTTCCCAAAGAGCTTTAGAACAAAGCATAGTTTTCCCTGCTGGCTCTTTGGGCGTGGGATCAACCTCCAGACATATGGCCATTTTTGGGCCTGTCGTGACGCCATGTGGGAAAGGGTGGTTTTGAGGCTGAAGGCAGCAGGAAAGCCTGCAGCCCCCAGGTCTGTGGGGCTACGCAAGCGGTTCCCAAAGAGCTTTAGAACAAGGCATAGTTTTCCCTGCTGGCTCTTTGGGCGTGGGACCAGTCTCCAGACATATGGCCATTTTTGGGACTGGCGCGGCGCCAAGTGGGAAAGGGTTGCTTTGAGGCTGAAGGCAGCAGGAAAGCCTGCAGCCCCCAGGTGTGTGGGGCTACGCAAGCAGTTCCCAAAGAGCTTTAGAATAAGGCATAGTTTTCCCTGCTGGCTATTTGGGCGTGGAACAAATCTCCAGATATATGGCCATTTTTGGGCCTGGCGCGGCGCCATGTGGGAAAGGGTCGTTTTGAGGCTGAAGGCAGCAGGAAAGCCTGCAGCCCCCAGGTCTGTGGGGCTACGCAAGCGGTTCCCAAAGAGCTTTAGAACAAGGCATAGTTTTCCCTGCTGGCTCTTTGGGCGTGGGACCAGTCTCCAGACATATGGCCATTTTTGGGTCTGGCGTGGAGCCAAGTGGGAAAGGGTGCTTTTGAGGCTGAAGGTGCCAGAAAAGCCTGCCGCCCCCAGGGGTGTGGGGCTACGCAAGCGTTTCCCAAAGAGCTTTAGAACAAGGCATAGTTTTCCCTGCTGGCTCTTTGGGCGTGAGACCAGTCGCCAGACATATGGCCATTTTTGTGCCTGGCTTGGCGCCAAGTGGGAAAAGGTGGTTTTGAGGCTGAAGGCAGCAGGAAAGCCTGCAGCCCGCAGGTGTGTGGGGCTACGCAAGCGGTTCCCAAAGAGCTTTAGAACAAGGCATCGTTTTCCCTGCTGGATCTTTGGGCGTGGGACCAGACTCCAGCCATATGGCCATTTTTGTGCCTGGCGCGGCGCCAAGTGGGAAAGGCTGGTTTTGAGGCTGAAGGCAGCAGGAAAGCCTGCAGCCCCCAGGTCTGTGGGGCTACGCAAGCGGTTCCCAAAGACCTTTAGAACAAGGCATAGTTTTCCCTGCTGGCTCTTTGGGCGTGGGACCAATATCCAGATATATGGCGATTTTTGGGCTTGGCGCGGCGCCAAGTGGGAAAGCGTGCTTTTGAGGCTGAAGAGAGCAGGAAAGCCTGCAGCCCCCAGGTCTGTGGGGCTACGCAAGCGGTTCCCAAAGAGCTTTAGAACAAGGCATAGTTTTCCCTGCTGGCTCTTTGGGCGTGGGACCAGTCTCCAGACATATGGCCATTTTTGCGCCTGGCGTGGGGTCAAGTTGGAAAGTGTGGTTTTGAGGCTGAAAGCGCGAGAAAAGCCTGCAGCCCCCAGTTTCTGTGGGGCTACGCAAGCGGTTCTCAAAGAGCTTTAGAAGAAGGCATAGTTTTCCCTGCTGGCTCTTTGGGCGTGGGACCAGTCTCCAGACATATGGCCAGTTTTGGGCCTGGCGCGGCGCCAAGTGGGAAAGGGTGGTTTTGAGGCTGAAGGCAGCAGGAAAGCCTGCAGCCCCCAGGTGTGTGGGGCTACGCAAGCGGTTCCCAAAGAGCTTTAGAACAAGGCATAGTATTCCCTGCTGGCTCTTTGGGCGTGGGACCAACCTCCAGACATATGGCCATTTTTGTGCCTGGCGTGACGCCATGTGGGAAAGGGTGGTTTTGAGGCTGAAGGCAGCAGGAAAGCCTGCAGCCCGCAGGTCTGTGGGGCCACGCAAGCGGTTCCCAAAGAGCTTTAGAACGAGGCATAGTTTTCCCTGCTGGCTCTTTGGGCGTGGGACGAACATCCAGACATATGGCCATTTTTGTGCCTGGCGTGACGCCATGTGGAAAAGGGTGGTTTTGAAGCTGAAGGCAGCAGGAAAGCCTGCCGCCCCCAGGTGTGTGGGGCTACGCAAGCGGTTCCCAAAGAGCTTTAGAACAAGGCATAGTTTTCCCTGCTGGCTCTGTGGGCGTGGGACCAGTCTCCAGACATATGGCCATTTTTGGGCCTGGCGCGGGGTCAAGTTGGAAAGGGTGGTTTTGAGGCTGAAGGCAGCAGTAAAGCCTGCAGCCCCCAGCTGTGTGGGGCTACGCAAGCGGTTCCCAAAGAGCTTTAGAACAAGGCATAGTTTTCCCTGCTGGCTCTTTGGGCGTGGGACCAGTCTCCAGACATATGGCCATTTTTGGGCCTCGCACGGCGCCAAGTGGGAAAGGGTGCTTTTGAGGCTGAAGGCAGCAGGAGAGCTTGCAGCCCCCAGGTGTGTGGAGCCACGCAAGCGGTTCCCAAAGAGCTTTAGAATAAGGCATCGAAATGAAAACGCCTGGAAGGAACGTTGGGGCTTCTTCTCAGTGTCTCTGATATGGGGTTTCACTGTCCCAGGAAAGTCTCTGCTACCACACTGCAGAGCGCTGTGCCCAATATACAGAAACGTCTTGCAGTGTCTCCTACAGGGAAAGTGCCAGGAGGAATTGTGGAGCTTGGTCTCAGCGCCTCTGAGAATTGCTCTGATTATCCCTGTGACCTCTTTGCTAAGACTCTCCGGAAAGCCATCCTCAAAACCAACACACATCTTGACATATCTCCCACATTGATCGCAGTGTCTCCAGAAACGGCATTCAAGGAGCCAGGAACTTTTCTGCCCACACTGTCCGGGGACAGTTCCTAAAACCAATATACATCCTGCTATATCTCCCACATGGAAAGTGCCAGGAGGGAAAAGTGAGGATTATGCTTAGACTTTCTCGGAACTGCTTCAAATCAACTGGATATCTTTGTGCTGTAAATCTCCCAACAGCCAAACGCAAAAGCAGCAAACATCTCGCTGTATATCCCACATCCAAAGTGCCAAGAGAGTAATGTAGAGCTTGCTCTCCCTGTCTTTGAGTACTGTTTGCACTGTCCCGATTACCTCTTTGCTAACATTCTCTTCAGAGCTGCAGTGAAACCGGGAACCACGTGGAGAAGGCACCCACACTGAAAGTGCCTGGAAGGAACGTTGGGGCTTCTTCTCAGTTTCTCTGATATAGGGTTTCACTGTCCCGGGAAAGTCTCTGCTAACACCCTGCAAAGCGCTGTGCCCAATATACAGAAACGTCTTGAGGTATCTCCTACAGGGAAAGTGCCAGGAGGGAAAAGTGAGGATTATGTTTAGACTTTCTCGGAACTGCTTCAAATCAACTAGATATCTTTGTGCTGTAAATCTCCCAACAGCCAAATGTAAAACAGCAAACATCTCGCTGTATGTCCCACATCCAAAATGCCAAGAGAGAGCTTGCTCTCCCTGTCTTTGAGTACTGTTTGCACTGTCCCGATTACCTCTTTGCTAACATTCTCTTCAGAGCTGCAGTGAAACCAGGAACCACGTGGAGAAGGCACCCACACTGAAAGTGCCTGGAGGGAACATTGGGGCTTCTTCTCAGTGTCTCTGACATAGGGTTTCACTGTCCCGGGAAAGTCTCTGCTAACACCCTGCAGAGCGCTGTGCCCAATATACAGAAACGTCTTGCAGTGTCTCCTACAGGGAAAGTGCCAGGAGGAATTGTGGAGCTTGGTCTCAGTGTCTCTGAGAATTGCTCTGATTATCCCTGTGACCTTTTTGCTAAGACTGTCCAGAAAGCCGTCCTGAAAACCAACACACATCTTGACATATCTCCCACATTGATCGCACTGTCTCCAGAAACGGCATTCAAGGAGCCAGGAACTTTTCTGCCCACACTGTCCGGGGACAGTTCCTAAAACCAATATGCATCCTGCTATATCTCCCACATGGAAAGTGCCAGGAGGGAAAAGTGAGGATTATGCTTAGACTTTCTTGGAACTGCTTCAAATCAACTGGATATCTTTGTGCTGTAAATCTCCCAACAGCCAAACGAAAAGCAGCAAAAATCTCGCTGTATGTCCCACATCCAAAGTGCCAAGAGAGTAATGTAGAGCTTGCTCTCCCTGTCTTTGAGTACTGTTTGCACTGTCCTGGTTACCTCTTTGCTAACATTCTCTTCAGAGAGGCAGTGAAACCAGAACCACGTGGAGAAGGCACCCACACTGAAAATGCCTGGAAGGAACGTTGGGGCTTCTTCTCAGTGTCTCTGACATAGGGTTTCACTGTCCCGGGAAAGTCTCTGCTAACACCCTGCAGAGCGCTGTGCCCAAAATACAGAAAGCTCTTGCGGTATCCCCTACAGGGAAAGTGCCAGGAGGGAAAAGTGAGGATTATGTTCAGACTTTCTCGGAACTGCTTCAAATCAACTAGATATCTTTGTGCTGTAAATCTCCCAACAGCCAAACGCCAAAGCAGCAAACATCTCGCTGTATGTCCCACATCCAAAGTGCCAAGAGTGAGCTCTTTGGGAACCGCTTGCGTAGCCCCACACACCCGGGGGCTGCAGACTTTCCTGCTGCCTTCAGCCTCAAAACCATCGTCTCCAACTTGGCGTGCCGCCAGGCACAAAAATGGCCATATGTCTGGAGATTGGTCCTACACCGAAAGAGCCAGCAGGGAAAACGATGCCTTGTTCTAAAGCTCTTTGGGAACCGCTTGCGTGGCCCCAGAGACCTGGGGGCTGCAAGCTTTCCTGCTGCCTTCAGCCTCAAAACCACCCTTTCCCACTTGGCGCAGCGCCAGTCCCAAAAATGGCCATATGGCTGGAGACTGGTCCCACGCCCAAAGAGCCAGCAGGGAAAACTATGCCTTGTTCTAAAGCTCTTTGGGAACCGCTTGCGTAGCCCCACACACCTGGGGGCTGCAGGCTTTCCTGCCACCTTCAGCCTCAAAACCACCCTTTCCCACATGGCGTCACGCCAGGCCCAAAAATGGCCATATATCTGGAGACTGGTCCCACGCCCAAAGAGCCAGCAGGGAAAACTGTGCCTTGTTCTAAAGCTCTTTGGGAACCGCTTGCGTAGCCCCACACACCTGGGGGCTGCAGGCTTTCCTGCTGCCTTCAGCCTCAAAACCACCCTTTCCCACTTGGCGCCACGCCAGGCCCAAAAATGGCCATATGGCTGGAGATTGGTCCCACGCCCAAAGAGCCAGAAGGGAAAACTATGCCTTGTTCTAAAGCTCTTTGGGAACCGCTTGCGTAGCCCCACAGACCTGGGGGCTGCAGGCTTTCCTGCTGCCTTCAGCCTCAAAACTACCCTTTCCCACGTGGCGCTGCGCCAGGCACAAAAATGGCCATATATCTGGAGATTGGTCCCACGCCCAAAGAGCCAGAAGGGAAAACTATGCCTTGTTCTAAAGCTCTTTGGGAACCGCTTGCGTAGCCCCACACACCTTGGGGCTGCAGGCTTTCCTGGCACCTTCAGCCTCAAAACCACCCTTTCCCACATGGCGTCACGCCAGGCCCAAAAATGGCCATATATCTGGAGACTGGTCCCACGCCCAAAGAGCCAGCAGGGAAAACTGTGCCTTCTTCTAAAGCTCTTTGGGAACCGCTTGCGTAGCCCCACACACCTGGGGGCTGCAGGCTTTCCTGCTGCCTTCAGCCTCAAAACCACTCTTTCCCACTTGGCCCCGCGCCAGGCCCAAAAATGGCCATATGTCTGGAGACTGGTCCCACGCCCAAAGAGCCAGCAGGGAAAACTATGCCTTGTTCTAAAGCTCTTTGGGAACCGCTTGCGTAGCCCTACACACCTTGGGGCTGCAAGCTTTCCTGCTGCCTTCAGCCTCAAAACCACCCTTTCCCACTTGGCCCCACGCCAGGCACAAAAATGGCCATATGTCTGGCGACTGGTCTCACGCCCAAAGAGCCAGCAGGGAAAACTATGCCTTGTTCTAAAGCTCTTTGGGAACCGCTTGCGTAGCCCCACAGACCTGGGGGCTGCAGGCTTTCCTGGCACCTTCAGCCTCAAAACCACCCTTTCCCACATGGCGTCACGCCAGGCACAAAAATGGCCATATGTCTGGAGACTGGTCCCACGCCCAAAGAGCCAGCAGGGAAAACTATGCCTTGTTCTAAAGCTCTTTGGGAACCGCTTGCGTAGCCCCACACACCTGCGAGCTGCAGGCTTTCCTGCTGCCTTCAGCCTCAAAACCACCCTTTCCCACTTGGCGCCGTGCCAGGCCCAAAAATGGCCATATATCTGGAGACTGGTCCCACGCCCAAAGAGCCAGCAGGGAAAACTGTGCCTTGTTCTAAAGCTCTTTGGGAACCGCTTGCGTAGCCCCACACACCTGGGGGCTGCAGGCTTTCCTGCTGCCTTCAGCCTCAAAAGCACCCTTTCCCACTTGGCCCCACGCCAGGCCCAAAAATGGCCATATGTCTGGAGTTTGGTCCCACGCCCAAAGAGCCAGCATGGAAAACTATGCCTTGTTCTAAAGCTCTTTGGGAACCGCTTGGTTGGCCCCACAGACCTGCGGGCTGCAGGCTTTCCTGCTGCCTTCAGCCTCAAAACCACCCTTTCCCACTTGGCGTCACGCCAGGCCCAAAAATGTCCATATGGCTGGAGATTGGTCCAATGCCCAAACAGCCAGCAGGGAAAACTATGCCTTGTTCTAAAGCTCTTTGGGAACCGCTTGCGTAGCCCCACACACCTGCGGGCTGCAGGCTTTCCTGCTGCCTTCAGCCTCAAAACCACCCTTTCCCACATGGCGCCAAGCCAGGCCCAAAAATGGCCATATGTCTGGAGACTGGTCCCACGCCCAAAGAGCCAGCAGGGAAAACTATGCCTTGTTCTAAAGCTCTTTGGGAACCGCTTGCGTAGCCCCACACACCTGCGGGCTGCAGGCTTTCCTGCTGCCTTCAGCCTCAAAACCACCCTTTCCCAATTGGCGCCGCGCCAGGCCTAAAAATGGCCATATGTCTGGAGACTGGTCCCACGCCCAAAGAGCCAGCAGGTAAAACTATGCCTTGTTCTAAGGCTCTTTGGGAACCGCTTGCGTAGCCCCAAACACCTTGGGGCTGCAAGCTTTCCTGCTGCCTTCAGCCTCAAAACCACCCTTTCCCACTTGGCCCCACGCCAGGCACAAAAATGGCCATATGTCTGCGACTGGTCTCACGCCCAAAGAGCCAGCAGGGAAAACTATGCCTTGTTCTAAAGCTCTTTGGGAACCGCTTGCGTAGCCCCACAGACCTGGGGGCTGCAGGCTTTCCTGCTGCCTTCAGCCTCAAAACCACCCTTTCCCACTTGGCGCCGCGCCAGGCCCAAAAATGGCCATATGTCTGGAGACTGGTCCCACGCCCAAATAGCCAGCAGGGAAAACTGTGCCTTGTTCTAAAGCTCTTTGGGAACCGCTTGCGTAGCCCCACACACCTGGGGGCTGCAGGCTTTCCTGCTGCCTTCAGCCTCAAAACCACCCTTTCCCACTTGGCGCCACGCCAGGCACAAAAATGGCCATATGTCTGGCGACTGGTCTCACGCCCAAAGAGCCAGCAGGGAAAACGATGCCTTGTTCTAAAGCTCTTTGGGAACCGCTTGCGTAGCCCCACACACCTGGGGGCTGCAGGCTTTCCTGCTGCCTTCAGCCTCAAAACCACCCTTTCCCACATGGCGTCACGCCAGGCACAAAAATGGCCATATGTCTGGAGATTGGTCCCAAGCCCAAAGAGCCAGCAGGGAAAATTATACCTTGTTCTAAAGCTCTTTGGGAACCGCTTGCGTAGCCCCACAGACCTGGGGGCTGCAGGCTTTCCTGCTGCCTTCAGCCTCAAAACCACCCTTTCCCACATGGCGCCAAGTCAGGCCCAAAAATGGCCATATGTCTGGAGACTGGTCCCACGCCCAAAGAGCCAGCAGGGAAAACTATGCCTTGTTCTAAGGCTCGTTGGGAACCGCTTGCGTAGCCCCACACACCTGGGGGGTGCAGGCTTTCCTGCTGCCTTCAGCCTCAAAACCACCCTTTCCCACATGGCGTCACGCCAGGCACAAAAATGGCCATATGTCTGGAAGTTGATCCCACGCCCAAAGAGCCAGCAGGGAAAACTACGCCTTGTTCTAAAGCTCTTTGGGAACTGCTTGCGTAGCCCCACACACCTGGGGGCTGCAGGCTTTTCTGGCACCTTCAGCCTCAAAACCACCATTTCCCATATGGCGTCACGCCAGGCAAAAAAATCGACATATGTCTGGAGGTTGGTCCCACGCCCAAAGTGCCAGATGGAATACTATGCCTTGTTCTAAAGCTCTTTTGGGACCGCTTGTGTAGCCCCACACACCTGGGGGCTGCAGGCTTTCCTGCTGCCTTCAGCGTCAAAACCACCCTTTCCCACTTGTCCCCGCGCCAGGCCCAAAAATGGCCATATGTCTGGAGACTGGTCCCACGCCCAAAGAGCCAGCAGGGAAAACTATGCCTTGTTCTAAAGCTCTTTGGGAACCGCTTGCGTGGCCCCACACACCTGGGGGGTGCAGGCTTTCCTGCTGCCTTCAGCCTCAAAACCACCCTTTCCCACTTGGCGCCGCGCCAGGCACAAAAATGGCCATATGTCTGGAGTTTGGTGCCACGCCCAAAGAGCCAGCAGGGAAAACTATGCCTTGTTCTAAAGCTCTTTGGGAACCGCTTGCGTGGCCCCACAGACCTGCGGGCTGCAGGCTTTCCTGCTGCCTTCAGCCTCAAAACCACCCTTTCCCACTTGGCGTCGCGCCAGGCACAAAAATGGCTATATTTCTGGAGACTGGTCCCTTTCCCAAAGAGCCAGCAGGGAAAACTATGCCTTGTTCTAAAGCTCTTTGGGAACCGCTTGCGTAGCCCCACATACCTGGGGGCTGCAGGCTTTCCTGCTGCCTTCAGCCTCAAAACCACCCTTTGCAACTTGGCGTGCCGCCAGGCACAAAAATGGCCATATGTCTGGAGATTGGTCCTACACAGAAAGAGCCAGCAGGGAAAACTATGCCTTGTTCTAAAGCTCTTTGGGAACCGCTTGCGTAGCCCCACACACCTGGGGGCTGCTGACTTTCCTGCTGCCTTCAGCCTCAAAACCACCATTTCCCACATGGCGCCAAGCCAGGCCCAAAAATGGCCATATGTCTGGAGACTGGTCCCACGCCCAAAGAGCCAGCAGGGAAAACTATGCCTTGTTCTAGAGCTCTTTGGGAACCGCTTGCGTGGCCCCACATACCTGGGGGCTGCAGGCTTTCCTGCTGCCTTCAGCCTCAAAACCACCCTTTCCCACTTGGCCCCGCGCCAGGCCCAAAAATGGCCATATGTCTGGAGGTTGGTCCCACGCCCAAAGAGCCAGCAGGGAAAACTATGCCTTGTTCTAAGGCTCTTTGGGAACCGCTTGCGTAGCCCCAAACACCTTGGGGCTGCAAGCTTTCCTGCTGCTTTCACCCTCAAAACCACCCTTTCCCACTTGGCCCCACGCCAGGCACAAAAATGGCCATATGTCTGGCGACTGGTCTCACGCCCAAAGAGCCAGCAGGGAAAACTATGCCTTGTTCTAAAGCTCTTTGGGAACCGCTTGCGTAGCCCCACACACCTGGGGGCTGCAGGCTTTCCTGCTGCCTCCAGCCTCAAAAGCACCCTTTCCCACTTGGCGCCGCGCCAGGCCCAAAAATGGCCACATGTCTGGAGACTGGTCCCACGCCCAAAGAGCCAGCAGGGAAAACTATGCCTTGTTCTAAAGCTCTTTGGGAACCGCTTGCGTAGCCCCACACACCTGGGGGCTGCAGGCTTTCCTGGCACCTTCAGCCTCAAAACCACCCTTTCCCACATGGCGTCACGCCAGGCACAAAAATGGCCATATGTCTGGAGACTGGTCCCACGCCCAAAGAGCCAGCAGGGAAAACTATGCCTTGTTCTAAAGCTCTTTGGGAACCGCTTGCGTAGCCCCACACACCTGGGGGCTGCAGGCTTTCCTGCTGCCTTCAGCCTCAAAACCACCCTTTCCCACTTGGCGCCGCGCCAGGCCCAAAAATGGCCATATGTCTGGAGACTGGTCCCACGCCCAAAGAGCCAGCAGGGAAAACTGTGCCTTCTTCTAAAGCTCTTTGGGAACCGCTTGCGTAGCCCCACACACCTGGGGGTGCAGGCTTTCCTGCTGCCTTCAGCCTCAAAACCACCCTTTCCCACTTGGCGCCACGCCAGGCCCAAAAATGGCCATATGTCTGGAGATTGGTCCCACGCCCAAAGAGCCAGCAGGGAAAACTATGCCTTGTTCTAAAGCTCTTTTGGGACCGCTTGTGTAGCCCCACAGACCTGGGGGCTGCAGGCTTTCCTGCTGCCTTCAGCCTCAAAACCACCCTTTCCCACTTGTCCCCGCGCCAGGCCCAAAAATGGCCATATGTCTGGAGACTGGTCCCACGCCCAAAGAGCCAGCAGGGAAAACGATGCCTTGTTCTAAAGCTCTTTGGGAACCGCTTGCGTGGCCCCAGAGACCTGGGGGCTGCAAGCTTTCCTGCTGCCTTCAGCCTCAAAACCACCCTTTCCCACTTGGCGCCGCGCCAGGCCCAAAAATGGCCATATGGCTGGAGATTGGTTCCACGCCCAAAGAGCCAGCAGGGAAAACTATGCCTTGTTCTAAAGCTCTTTGGGAACCGCTTGCGTAGCCCCACACACCTGGGGGGTGCAGGCTTTCCTGCTGCCTTCAGCCTCAAAACCACCCTTTCCCACATGGCGCTGCGCCAGGCACAAAAATGGCCATATATCTGGAGATTGGTCCCACGCCCAAAGAGCCAGCAGGGAAAACTATGCCTTGTTCTAAAGCTCTTTGGGAACCGCTTGCGTGGCCCCACAGACCTGGGGGCTGCAGGCTTTCCTGCTGCCTTCAGCCTCAAAACCACCCTTTCCCACATGGCGCCGCGCCAGGCACAAAAATGGCCATATGTCTGGAGTTTGGTGCCACGCCCAAAGAGCCAGCAGGGAAAACTATGCCTTGTTCTAAAGCTCTTTGGGAACCGCTTGCGTGGCCCCACAGACCTGCGGGCTGCAGGCTTTCCTGCTGCCTTCAGCCTCAAAACCACCCTTTCCCACTTGGCGTCGCGCCAGGCACAAAAATGGCTATATTTCTGGAGACTGGTCCCTTTCCCAAAGAGCCAGCAGGGAAAACTATGCCTTGTTCTAAAGCTCTTTGGGAACCGCTTGCGTAGCCCCACAGACCTGGGGGCTGCAGGCTTTCCTGCTGCCTTCAGCCTCAAAACCACCCTTTCCCACTTGGCCCCACGCCAGGCACAAAAATGGCCATATGTCTGGAGATTGGTCCTACACCGAAAGAGCCAGCAGGGAAAACTATGCCTTGTTCTAAAGCTCTTTGGGAACCGCTTGCGTAGCCCCACACACCTGGGGGCTGCAGACTTTCCTGCTGCCTTCAGCCTCAAAACCACCCTTTCCCACAAGGCGCCAAGCCAGGCCCAAAAATGGCCATATGTCTGGAGACTGGTCCCATGCCCAAAGAGCCAGCAGGGAAAACTATGCCTTGTTCTAAAGCTCTTTGGGAACCGCTTGCGTGGCCCCACAGACCTGGGGGCTGCAGGCTTTTCTGGCACCTTCAGCCTCAAAACCACCCTTTCCCACATGGCGTCACGCCAGGCACAAAAAAGGCCATATGTCTGGAGGTTGGTCCCACGCCCAAAGAGCCAGCAGGGAAAACTATGCCTTGTTCTAAAGCTCTTTGGGAACCACTTGCGTAGCCCCACACACCTGGGGGCTGCAGGCTTTCCTGCTGCCTTCAGCCTCAAAACCACCCATTCCCACGTGGCGTCACGCCAGGCCCAAAAATGGCCATATGTCTGGAGGTTGGTCCCACGCCGAAAGAGCCAGCAGGGAAAACTATGCCTTGTTCTAAAGCTCTTTGGGAACCGCTTGCGTAGCCCCACAGACCTGGGGGCTGCAGGCTTTCCTGCTCTCTTCAGCCTCAAAACCACCCTTTCCCACATGGCGTCACGCCAGGCACAAAAAAGGCCATATGTCTGGAGGTTGGTCCCACGCCCAAAGAGCCAGCAGGGAAAACTATGCCTTGTTCTAAAGCTCTTTGGGGACCGCTTTCCTAGCCCCACAGACCTGGGGGCTGCAGGCTTTCCTGCTGCCTTCAGCCTCAAAACCACCCTTTCCCACATGGCGTCACGCCAGGCACAAAAATGGCCATATGTCTGGAGACTGGTCCCACGCCCAAAGAGCCAGCAGGGAAAACTATGCCTTGTTCTAAAGCTCTTTGGGAACCGCTTACGTGGCCCCAGAGACCTGGGGGCTGCAAGCTTTCCTGCTGCCTTCAGCCTCAAAACCACCCTTTCCCACATGGCGCCGCGCCAGGCCCAAAATTGGCCATATATCTGGAGATTTGTTCCACGCCCAAAGAGCCTGCAGGGAAAACGATGCCTTGTTCTAAAGCTCTTTGGGAACCGCTTGCGTAGCCCCACACACCTGGGGGCTGCAAGCTTTCCTGCTGCCTTCAGCCTCAAAACCACCCTTTCCCACATGGCGTCACGCCAGGCCCAAATATGGCCATATATCTGGAGACTGGTCCCACGCCCAAAGAGCCAGCAGGGAAAACTATGCCTTGTTCTAAAGCTCTTTGGGAACCGCTTGCGTAGCCCCACACACCTGGGGGCTGCAGGCTTTCCTGCTGCCTTCAGCTTCAAAACCACCCTTTCCCACATGGCGTCACGCCAGGCCCAAAAATGGCCATATGTCTGGAGGTTGATCCCACGCCCAAAGAGCCAGCAGGGAAAACTGTGCCTTGTTCTAAAGCTCTTTGGGAACTGCTTGCGTAGCCCCACACACCTGGGGGCTGCAGGCTTTTCTGGCACCTTCAGCCTCAAAACCACCCTTTCCCACATGGCGTCGCGCCAGGCCCAAAAATGGCCATATGTCTGGAGACTGGTCCCACGCCCAAAGAGCCAGCAGGGAAAACTATGCCTTGTTCTAAAGCTCTTTGGGAACCGCTTGCGTAGCCCCACACACCTGCGGGCTGCAGGCTTTCCTGCTGCCTTCAGCCTCAAAACCAGCCTTTCCCACTTGGCGCCGCGCCAGGCCCAAAAATGGCCATATGTCTGGAGACTGGTCCCACGCCCAAAGAGCCAGCAGGGAAAACTGTGCCTTCTTCTAAAGCTCTTTGGGAACTGCTTGCGTAGCCCCACACACCTGGGGGTGCAGGCTTTCCTGCTGCCTTCAGCCTCAAAACCACCCTTTCCCACTTGGCGCCACGCCAGGCACAAAAATGGCCATATGTCTGGAGACTGGTCCCACGCCCAAAGAGCCAGCAGGGAAAACTATGCCTTGTTCTAAAGCTCTTTGGGAACCGCTTGCGTAGCCCCACACACCTGGGGGCTGCAGGCTTTTCTGGCACCTTCAGCCTCAAAACCACCATTTCCCACATGGCGTCACGCCAGGCAAAAAAATCGCCATATGTCTGGAGGTTGGTCCCACGCCCAAAGTGCCAGATGGAATACTATGCCTTGTTCTAAAGCTCTTTTGGGACCGCTTGTGTAGCCCCACAGACCTGGGGGCTGCAGGCTTTCCTGCTGCCTTCAGCCTCAAAACCACCCTTTCCCACTTGTCCCCGCGCCAGGCCCAAAAATGGCCATATGTCTGGAGACTGGTCCCACGCCCAAAGAGCCAGCAGGGAAAACGATGCCTTGTTCTAAAGCTCTTTGGGAACCGCTTGCGTGGCCCCACAGACCTGGGGGCTGCAAGCTTTCCTGCTGCCTTCAGCCTCAAAACCACCCTTTCCCACTTGGCGCCAAGCCAGGCCCAAAAATGGCCATATGTCTGGAGATTGGTTCCACGCCCAAAGAGTCAGCAGGGAAAACTATGCCTTGTTCTAAAGCTCTTTGGGAACCGCTTGCGTAGCCCCACACACCTGGGGGGTGCAGGCTTTCCTGCTGCCTTCAGCCTCAAAACCACCCTTTCCCACATGGCGCTGCGCCAGGCACAAAAATGGCCATATATCTGGAGATTGGTCCCACGCCCAAAGAGCCAGCAGGGAAAACTATGCCTTGTTCTAAAGCTCTTTGGGAACCGCTTGCGTGGCCCCACAGACCTGGGGGCTGCAGGCTTTCCTGCTGCCTTCAGCCTCAAAACCACCCTTTCCCACATGGCGCCGCGCCAGGCACAAAAATGGCCATATGTCTGGAGTTTGGTGCCACGCCCAAAGAGCCAGCAGGGAAAACTATGCCTTGTTCTAAAGCTCTTTGGGAACCGCTTGCGTGGCCCCACAGACCTGCGGGCTGCAGGCTTTCCTGCTGCCTTCAGCCTCAAAACCACCCTTTCCCACTTGGCGTCGCGCCAGGCACAAAAATGGCTATATTTCTGGAGACTGGTCCCTTTCCCAAAGAGCCAGCAGGGAAAACTATGCCTTGTTCTAAAGCTCTTTGGGAACCGCTTGCGTAGCCCCACAGACCTGGGGGCTGCAGGCTTTCCTGCTGCCTTCAGCCTCAAAACCACCCTTTCCCACTTGGCCCCACGCCAGGCACAAAAATGGCCATATGTCTGGAGATTGGTCCTACACCGAAAGAGCCAGCAGGGAAAACTATGCCTTGTTCTAAAGCTCTTTGGGAACCGCTTGCGTAGCCCCACACACCTGGGGGCTGCAGACTTTCCTGCTGCCTTCAGCCTCAAAACCACCCTTTCCCACATGGCGCCAAGCCAGGCCCAAAAATGGCCATATGTCTGGAGACTGGTCCCATGCCCAAAGAGCCAGCAGGGAAAACTATGCCTTGTTCTAAAGCTCTTTGGGAACCGCTTGCGTAGCCCCACACACCTGGGGGCTGCAGGCTTTCTTGCTGCCTTCAGCCTCAAAACCACCCTTTCCCACTTGGCCCCGCGCCAGGCCCAAAAATGGCCATATGTCTGGAGGTTGGTCCCACGCCCAAAGAGCCAGCAGGTAAAACTATGCCTTGTTCTAAAGCTCTTTGGGAACCGCTTGCGTAGCCCCACAGACCTGGGGGCTGCAGGCTTTCCTGCTGCCTTCAGCCTCAAAACCACCCTTTCCCACATGGCGTCACGCCAGGCACAAAAAAGTCCATATGTCTGGAGGTTGGTCCCACGCCCAAAGAGCCAGCAGGGAAAACTATGCCTTGTTCTAAAGCTCTTTGGGGACCGCTTTCCTAGCCCCACAGACCTGGGGGCTGCAGGCTTTCCTGCTGCCTTCAGCCTCAAAACCACCCTTTCCCACATGGCGTCGCGCCAGGCCCAAAAATGGCCATATGTCTGGAGACTGGTCCCACGCCCAAAGAGCCAGCAGGGAAAACTATGCCTTGTTCTAAAGCTCTTTGGGAACCGCTTGCGTAGCCCCACACACCTGGGGGCTGCAGG
This sequence comes from Chroicocephalus ridibundus, assembly GCF_963924245.1. Lineage (NCBI taxonomy): Eukaryota > Metazoa > Chordata > Aves > Charadriiformes > Laridae > Chroicocephalus > Chroicocephalus ridibundus. The sequence goes on along the minus strand of NW_026961183.1, from coordinate 488,489 downwards.
CTTTCCTGCTGCCTTCAGCCTCAAAACCAGCCTTTCCCACTTGGCGCCAAGCCAGGCCCAAAAATGGCCATATGTCTGGAGACTGGTCCCACGCCCAAAGAGCCAGCAGGGAAAACTATGCCTTGTTCTAAAGCTCTTTGGGAACCGCTTGCGTAGCCCCACACACCTGGGGGCTGCAGGCTTTCCTGCTGCCTTCAGCTTCAAAACCACCCTTTCCCACATGGCGTCACGCCAGGCCCAAAAATGGCCATATGTCTGGAGGTTGATCCCACGCCCAAAGAGCCAGCAGGGAAAACTGTGCCTTGTTCTAAAGCTCTTTGGGAACTGCTTGCGTAGCCCCACACACCTGGGGGCTGCAGGCTTTTCTGGCACCTTCAGCCTCAAAACCACCCTTTCCCACATGGCGTCGCGCCAGGCCCAAAAATGGCCATATGTCTGGAGACTGGTCCCACGCCCAAAGAGCCAGCAGGGAAAACTATGCCTTGTTCTAAAGCTCTTTGGGAACCGCTTGCGTAGCCCCACACACCTGGGGGCTGCAGGCTTTCCTGCTGCCTTCAGCCTCAAAACCAGCCTTTCCCACTTGGCGCCAAGCCAGGCCCAAAAATGGCCATATGTCTGGAGACTGGTCCCAGGCCCAAAGAGCCAGCAGGGAAAACTATGCCTTGTTCTAAAGCTCTTTGGGAACCGCTTGCGTGGCCCCACAGACCTGCGGGCTGCAGGCTTTCCTGCTGCCTTCAGCCTCAAAACCACCCTTTCCCACTTGGCGTCGCGCCAGGCACAAAAATGGCTATATTTCTGGAGACTGGTCCCTTTCCCAAAGAGCCAGCAGGGAAAACTATGCCTTGTTCTAAAGCTCTTTGGGAACCGCTTGCGTAGCCCCACAGACCTGGGGGCTGCAGGCTTTCCTGCTGCCTTCAGCCTCAAAACCACCCTTTCCCACTTGGCCCCACGCCAGGCACAAAAATGGCCATATGTCTGGAGACTGGTCCCACGCCCAAAGAGCCAGCAGGGAAAACTATGCCTTGTTCTAAAGCTCTTTGGGAACCGCTTGCGTGGCCCCAGAGACCTGGGGGCTGCAAGCTTTCCTGCTGCCTTCAGCCTCAAAACCACCCTTTCCCACATGGCGCCGCGCCAGGCCCAAAATTGGCCATATTACTGGAGATTTGTTCCACGCCCAAAGAGCCTGCAGGGAAAACGATGCCTTGTTCTAAAGCTCTTTGGGAACCGCTTGCGTAGCCCCACACACCTGGGGGCTGCAGGCTTTCCTGCTGCCTTCAGCTTCAAAACCACCCTTTCCCACATGGCGTCACGCCAGGCCCAAAAATGGCCATATGTCTGGAGGTTGATCCCACGCCCAAAGAGCCAGCAGGGAAAACTGTGCCTTGTTCTAAAGCTCTTTGGGAACTGCTTGCGTAGCCCCACACACCTGGGGGCTGCAGGCTTTTCTGGCACCTTCAGCCTCAAAACCACCCTTTCCCACATGGCGTCGCGCCAGGCCCAAAAATGGCCATATGTCTGGAGACTGGTCCCACGCCCAAAGAGCCAGCAGGGAAAACTATGCCTTGTTCTAAAGCTCTTTGGGAACCGCTTGCGTAGCCCCACACACCTGGGGGCTGCAGGCTTTCCTGCTGCCTTCAGCCTCAAAACCAGCCTTTCCCACTTGGCGCCAAGCCAGGCCCAAAAATGGCCATATGTCTGGAGACTGGTCCCACGCCCAAAGAGCCAGCAGGGAAAACTATGCCTTGTTCTAAAGCTCTTTGGGAACCGCTTGCGTAGCCCCACACACCTGGGGGCTGCAAGCTTTCCTGCTGCCTTCAGCCTCAAAACCACCCTTTCCCACTTGGCCCCACGCCAGGCCCAAAAATGGCCATATGTCTGGCGACTGGTCTCACGCCCAAAGAGCCAGCAGGGAAAACTATGCCTTGTTCTAAAGCTCTTTGGGAACCGCTTGCGTAGCCCCACACACCTGGGGGCTGCAGGCTTTTCTGGCACCTTCAGCCTCAAAAGCACCCTTTCCCACATGGCGTCACGCCAGGCACAAAAATAGCCATATGTCTGGAGTTTGGTCCCACGCCCAAAGAGCCAGCAGGGAAAACTATGCCTTGTTCTAAAGCTCTTTGGGAACCGCTTGCGTAGCCCCACACACCTGCGGGCTGCAGGCTTTCCTGCTGCCTTCAGCCTCAAAACCACCCTTTCCCACTTGGCGCCACGCAAGGCACAAAAATGGCCATATGTCTGGAGGTTGGTCCCACGCCCAAAGAGCCAGCAGGGATAACTATGCCTTGTTCTAAAGCTCTTTGGGAACCGCTTGCGTAGCCCCACACACCTGCGGGCTGCAGGCTTTCCTGCTGCCTTCAGCCTCAAAACCACCCTTTCCCACTTGGCGTCACGCCAGGCACAAAAATGGCCATATGTCTGGAGACTGGTCCCACGCCCAAAGAGCCACCAGGGAATACTATGCCTTGTTCTAAAGCTCTTTGGGAACCGCTTGCGTAGCCCCACACACCTGGGGGCTGCAGGCTTTCCTGCTGCCTTCAGCCTCAAAACCACCCTTTCCAACTTGGCCCCACGCCAGGCCCAAAAATGGCCATATGTCTGGCGACTGGTCTCACGCCCAAAGAGCCAGCAGGGAAAACTATGCCTTGTTCTAAAGCTCTTTGGGAACCGCTTGCGTAGCCCCACACACCTGGGGGCTGCAGGTTTTTCTGGCACCTTCAGCCTCAAAACCACCCTTTCCCACATGGCGTCACGCCAGGCACAAAAATAGCCATATGTCTGGAGGTTGGTCCCACGCCCAAAGAGCCAGCAGGGAAAACTATGCCTTGTTCTAAAGCTCTTTGGGAACCGCTTGCGTAGCCCCACACAATTGCGGGCTGCAGGCTTTCCTGCTGCCTTCAGCCTCAAAACCACCCTTTCCCACTTGGCGCCACGCAAGGCACAAAAATGGCCATATGTCTGGAGGTTGGTCCCACGCCCAAAGAGCCAGCAGGGATAACTATGCCTTGTTCTAAAGCTCTTTGGGAACCGCTTGCGTAGCCCCACACACCTGCGGGCTGCAGGCTTTCCTGCTGCCTTCAGCCTCAAAACCACCATTTGCAACTTGGCGTGCCGCCAGGCACAAAAATGGCCATATGTCTGGAGATTGGTCCTACACCGAAAGAGCCAGCAGGGAAAACTATGCCTTGTTCTAAAGCTCTTTGGGAACCGCTTGCGTAGCCCCACACACCTGGGGGCTGCTGACTTTCCTGCTGCCTTCAGCCTCAAAACCACCCTTTCCCACATGGCGCCAAGCCAGGCCCAAAAATGGCCATATGTCTGGAGACTGGTCCCACGCCCAAAGAGCCAGCAGGGAAAATTATGCCTTGTTCTAAGGCTCTTTGGGAACCGCTTGCGTAGCCCCAAACACCTTGGGGCTGCAAGCTTTCCTGCTGCCTTCAGCCTCAAAACCACCCTTTCCCACTTGGCCCCACGCCAGGCACAAAAATGGCCATATGTCTGGAGACTGGTCTCACGCCCAAAGAGCCAGCAGGGAAAACTATGCCTTGTTCTAAAGCTCTTTGGGAACCGCTTGCGTAGCCCCACAGACCTGGGGGCTGCAGGCTTTCCTGCTGCCTTCAGCCTCAAAACCACCCTTTCCCACTTGGCGCCACGCCAGGCACAAAAATGGCCATATGTCTGGACGTTGGTCCCACGCCCAAAGAGCCAGCAGGGAAAACTATGCCTTGTTCTAAAGCTCTTTGGGAACCGCTTGTGTAGCCCCACAGACCTGGGGGCTGCAGGCTTTCCTGCTGCCTTCAGCCTCACAACCACCCTTTCCCACTTGTCCCCGCGCCAGGCCCAAAAATGGCCATATGTCTGGAGACTGGTCCCACGCCCAAAGAGCCAGCAGGGAAAACTATGCCTTGTTCTAAAGCTCTTTGGGAACCACTTGCGTAGCCCCACACACCTGCGGGCTGCAGGCTTTCCTGTTGCCTTCAGCCTCAAAACCACCCATTCCCACGTGGCGTCACGCCAGGCCCAAAAATGGTCATATGTCTGGAGGTTGGTCCCACGCCGAAAGAGCCAGCAGGGAAAACTATGCCTTGTTCTAAAGCTCTTTGGGAACCGCTTGCGTAGCCCCACAGACCTGGGGGCTGCAGGCTTTCCTGCTCTCTTCAGCCTCAAAACCACCCTTTCCCACATGGCGTCACGCCAGGCCCAAAAATGGCCATATGTCTGGAGGTTGATCCCACGCCAAAAAGAGCCAGCAGGGAAAACTATGCCTTGTTCTAAAGCTCTTTGGGGACCGCTTTCGTAGCCCCACAGACCTGGGGGCTGCAGGCTTTCCTGCTGCCTTCAGCCTCAAAACCACCCTTTCCCACATGGCGTCACGCCAGGCACAAAAATGGCCATATGTCTGGAGACTGGTCCCACGCCCAAAGAGCCAGCAGGGAAAACTATGCCTTGTTCTAAAGCTCTTTGGGAACCGCTTGCGTGGCCCCAGAGACCTGGGGGCTGCAGGCTTTTCTGGCACCTTCAGCCTCAAAACCACCCTTTCCCACATGGCGTCACGCCAGGCCCAAAATTGGCCATATATCTGGAGATTTGTTCCACGCCCAAAGAGCCTGCAGGGAAAACGATGCCTTGTTCTAAAGCTCTTTGGGAACCACTTGCGTGGCCCCAGAGACCTGGGGGCTGCAAGCTTTCCTGCTGCCTTCAGCCTCCAAACCACCCTTTCCCACATGGCGTCACGCCAGGCCCAAATATGGCCATATATCTGGAGACTGGTCCCATGCCCAAAGAGCCAGCAGGGAAAACTATGCCTTGTTCTAAAGCTCTTTGGGAACCGCTTGCGTAGCCCCACACACCTGGGGGCTGCAGGCTTTCCTGCTGCCTTCAGCTTCAAAACCACCCTTTCCCACATGGCGTCGCGCCAGGCCCAAAAATGGCCATATGTCTGGAGACTGGTCCCACGCCCAAAGAGCCAGCAGGGAAAACTATGCCTTGTTCTAAAGCTCTTTGGGAACCGCTTGCGTAGCCCCACAGACCTGGGGGCTGCAAGCTTTCCTGCTGCCTTCAGCCTCAAAACCACCCTTTCCCACTTGGCCCCACGCCAGGCACAAAAATGGCCATATGTCTGGCGACTGGTCTCACGCCCAAAGAGCCAGCAGGGAAAACTATGCCTTGTTCTAAAGCTCTTTGGGAACGGCTTGCGTATCCCCACACACCTGGGGGCTGCAGGCTTTTCTGGCACCTTCAGACTCAAAACCACCCTTTCCCACATGGCGTCATGCCAGGCCCAAAAATGGCCATATGTCTGGAGGTTGGTCCCACGCCCAAAGAGCCAGCAGGGAAAACTATGCCTTCTTCTAAAGCTCTTTGGGAACGGCTTGCGTAGCCCCACACACCTGGGGGCTGCAGGCTTTCCTGCTGCCTTCAGCCTCAAAACAACCCTTTCCCACATGGCGTCACGCCAGGAACAAAAATGGCCATATGTCTGGAAGTTGATCCCACGCCCAAAGAGCCAGCAGGGAAAACTATGCCTTGTTCTAAAGCTCTTTGGGAACCGCTTGCGTAGCCCCACACACCTGCGGGCTGCAGGCTTTCCTGGCACCTTCAGCCTCAAAACCACCCTTTCCCACATGGCGTCACGCTAGGCACAAAAATGGCCATATGTCTGGAGACTGGTCCCACGCCCAAAGAGCCACCAGGGAATACTATGCCTTGTTCTAAAGCTCTTTGGGAACCGCTTGCGTAGCCCCACAGACCTGGGGGCTGCAGGCTTTCCTGCTGCCTTCAGCCTCAAAACCACCCTTTCCCACTTGGCCCCACGCCAGGCCCAAAAATGGCCATATGTCTGGCGACTGGTCTCACGCCCAAAGAGCCAGCAGGGAAAACTATGCCTTGTTCTAAAGCTCTTTGGGAACAGCTTGCGTAGCCCCACACACCTGGGGGCTGCAGGTTTTTCTGGTACCTTCAGCCTCAAAACCACCCTTTCCCACATGGCGTCACGCCAGGCACAAAAATAGCCATATGTCTGGAGGTTGGTCCCACGCCCAAAGAGCCAGCAGGGAAAACTATGCCTTGTTCTAAAGCTCTTTGGGAACCGCTTGCGTAGCCCCACACAATTGCGGGCTGCAGGCTTTCCTGCTGCCTTCAGCCTCAAAACCACCCTTTCCCACTTGGCGCCACGCAAGGCACAAAAATGGCCATATGTCTGGAGGTTGGTCCCACGCCCAAAGAGCCAGCAGGGATAACTATGCCTTGTTCTAAAGCTCTTTGGGAACCGCTTGCGTAGCCCCACAGACCTGGGGGCTGCAAGCTTTCCTGCTGCCTTCAGCCTCAAAACCACCCTTTCCCACATGGCGCCAAGCCAGGCCCAAAAATGGCCATATGTCTGGAGACTGGTCCCACGCCCAAAGAGCCAGCAGGGAAAACTATGCCTTGTTCTAAGGCTCTTTGGGAACCGCTTGCGTAGCCCCAAACACCTTGGGGCTGCAAGCTTTCCTGCTGCCTTCAGCCTCAAAACCACCCTTTCCCACTTGGCCCCACGCCAGGCACAAAAATGGCCATATGTCTGGAGACTGGTCTCACGCCCAAAGAGCCAGCAGGGAAAACTATGCCTTGTTCTAAAGCTCTTTGGGAACCGCTTGCGTAGCCCCACACACCTGCGGGCTGCAGGCTTTCCTGCTGCCTTCAGCCTCAAAACCACCCTTTCCCACTTGGCGCCACGCCAGGCACAAAAATGGCCATATGTCTGGACGTTGGTCCCACGCCCAAAGTGCCAGATGGAATACTATGCCTTGTTCTAAAGCTCTTTGGGAACCGCTTGTGTAGCCCCACAGACCTGGGGGCTGCAGGCTTTCCTGCTGCCTTCAGCCTCACAACCACCCTTTCCCACTTGTCCCCGCGCCAGGCCCAAAAATGGCCATATGTCTGGAGACTGGTCCCACGCCCAAAGAGCCAGCAGGGAAAACGATGCCTTGTTCTAAAGCTCTTTGGGAACCGCTTGCGTGGCCCCACACACCTGGGGGCTGCAAGCTTTCCTGCTGCCTTCAGCCTCAAAACCACCCTTTCCCACTTGGCGCCGCGCCAGGCCCAAAAATGGCCATATGTCTGGAGATTGGTTCCACGCCCAAAGAGCCAGCAGGGAAAACTATGCCTTGTTCTAAAGCTCTTTGGGAACCGCTTGCGTGGCCCCACAGACCTGGGGGCTGCAGGCTTTCCTGCTGCCTTCAGCCTCAAAACCACCCTTTCCCACTTGGCGTCGCGCCAGGCACAAAAATGGCTATATTTCTGGAGACTGGTCCCTTTCCCAAAGAGCCAGCAGGGAAAACTATGCCTTGTTCTAAAGCTCTTTGGGAACCGCTTGCGTAGCCCCACACACCTGGGGGCTGCAGGCTTTCCTGCTGCCTTCAGCCTCAAAACCAGCTTTTGTAACTTGGCGTGCCGCCAGGCACAAAAATGGCCATATGTCTGGAGATTGGTCCTACACCGAAAGAGCCAGCAGGGAAAACTGTGCCTTGTTCTAAAGCTCTTTGGGAACCGCTTGCGTAGCCCCACACACCTGGGGGCTGCAGGCTTTCTTGCTGCCTTCAGCCTCAAATCCACCCTTTCCCACTTGGTCACGCGCCAGGCCCAAAAATGGCCATATGTCTGGAGGTTGGTCCCACGCCCAAAGAGCCAGCAGGGAAAACTATGCCTTGTTCTAAAGCTCTTTGGGAACCACTTGCGTAGCCCCACACACCTGCGGGCTGCAGGCTTTCCTGTTGCCTTCAGCCTCAAAACCACCCATTCCCACGTGGCGTCACGCCAGGCCCAAAAATGGCCATATGTCTGGAGGTTGGTCCCACGCCGAAAGAGCCAGCAGGGAAAACTATGCCTTGTTCTAAAGCTCTTTGGGAACCGCTTGCGTAGCCCCACAGACCTGGGGGCTGCAGTCTTTCCTGCTCTCTTCAGCCTCAAAACCACCCTTTCCCACATGGCGTCACGCCAGGCCCAAAAATGGCCATATGTCTGGAGGTTGATCCCACGCCCAAAGAGCCAGCAGGGAAAACTATGCCTTGTTCTAAAGCTCTTTGGGGACCGCTTTCGTAGCCCCACAGACCTGGGGGCTGCAGGCTTTCCTGCTGCCTTCAGCCTCAAAACCACCCTTTCCCACTTGGCGTCACGCCAGGCACAAAATTGGCCATATGTCTGGAGGTTGGTCCCACGCCCAAAGAGCCAGCAGGGATAACTATGCCTTGTTCTAAAGCTCTTTGGGAACCGCTTGCGTAGCCCCACACACCTGCGGGCTGCAGGCTTTCCTGCTGCCTTCAGCCTCAAAACCACCATTTGCAACTTGGCGTGCCGCCAGGCACAAAAATGGCCATATGTCTGGAGATTGGTCCTACACCGAAAGAGCCAGCAGGGAAAACTATGCCTTGTTCTAAAGCTCTTTGGGAACCGCTTGCGTAGCCCCACACACCTGGGGGCTGCTGACTTTCCTGCTGCCTTCAGCCTCAAAACCACCCTTTCCCACATGGCGCCAAGCCAGGCCCAAAAATGGCCATATGTCTGGAGACTGGTCCCACGCCCAAAGAGCCAGCAGGGAAAATTATGCCTTGTTCTAAGGCTCTTTGGGAACCGCTTGCGTAGCCCCAAACACCTTGGGGCTGCAAGCTTTCCTGCTGCCTTCAGCCTCAAAACCACCCTTTCCCACTTGGCGTCACGCCAGGCCCAAAAATGGCCATATGTCTGGCGACTGGTCTCACGCCCAAAGAGCCAGCAGGGAAAACTATGCCTTGTTCTAAAGCTCTTTGGGAACCGCTTGCGTAGCCCCACAGACCTGGGGGCTGCAGGCTTTCCTGCTGCCTTCAGCCTCAAAACCACCCTTTCCCACTTGGCGCCACGCCAGGCACAAAAATGGCCATATGTCTGGACGTTGGTCCCACGCCCAAAGAGCCAGCAGGGAAAACTATGCCTTGTTCTAAAGCTCTTTGGGAACCGCTTGTGTAGCCCCACAGACCTGGGGGCTGCAGGCTTTCCTGCTGCCTTCAGCCTCACAACCACCCTTTCCCACTTGTCCCCGCGCCAGGCCCAAAAATGGCCATATGTCTGGAGACTGGTCCCACGCCCAAAGAGCCAGCAGGGAAAACTATGCCTTGTTCTAAAGCTCTTTGGGAACCACTTGCGTAGCCCCACACACCTGCGGGCTGCAGGCTTTCCTGTTGCCTTCAGCCTCAAAACCACCCATTCCCACGTGGCGTCACGCCAGGCCCAAAAATGGCCATATGTCTGGAGGTTGGTCCCACGCCGAAAGAGCCAGCAGGGAAAACTATGCCTTGTTCTAAAGCTCTTTGGGAACCGCTTGCGTAGCCCCACAGACCTGGGGGCTGCAGGCTTTCCTGCTCTCTTCAGCCTCAAAACCACCCTTTCCCACATGGCGTCACGCCAGGCCCAAAAATGGCCATATGTCTGGAGGTTGATCCCACGCCCAAAGAGCCAGCAGGGAAAACTATGCCTTGTTCTAAAGCTCTTTGGGGACCGCTTTCGTAGCCCCACAGACCTGGGGGCTGCAGGCTTTCCTGCTGCCTTCAGCCTCAAAACCACCCTTTCCCACATGGCGTCACGCCAGGCACAAAAATGGCCATATGTCTGGAGACTGGTCCCACGCCCAAAGAGCCAGCAGGGAAAACTATGCCTTGTTCTAAAGCTCTTTGGGAACCGCTTGCGTGGCCCCAGAGACCTGGGGGCTGCAGGCTTTTCTGGCACCTTCAGCCTCAAAACCACCCTTTCCCACATGGCGTCACGCCAGGCCCAAAATTGGCCATATATCTGGAGATTTGTTCCACGCCCAAAGAGCCTGCAGGGAAAACGATGCCTTGTTCTAAAGCTCTTTGGGAACCACTTGCGTGGCCCCAGAGACCTGGGGGCTGCAAGCTTTCCTGCTGCCTTCAGCCTCCAAACCACCCTTTCCCACATGGCGTCACGCCAGGCCCAAATATGGCCATATATCTGGAGACTGGTCCCATGCCCAAAGAGCCAGCAGGGAAAACTATGCCTTGTTCTAAAGCTCTTTGGGAACCGCTTGCGTAGCCCCACACACCTGGGGGCTGCAGGCTTTCCTGCTGCCTTCAGCTTCAAAACCACCCTTTCCCACATGGCGTCGCGCCAGGCCCAAAAATGGCCATATGTCTGGAGACTGGTCCCACGCCCAAAGAGCCAGCAGGGAAAACTATGCCTTGTTCTAAAGCTCTTTGGGAACCGCTTGCGTAGCCCCACAGACCTGGGGGCTGCAAGCTTTCCTGCTGCCTTCAGCCTCAAAACCACCCTTTCCCACTTGGCCCCACGCCAGGCACAAAAATGGCCATATGTCTGGCGACTGGTCTCACGCCCAAAGAGCCAGCAGGGAAAACTATGCCTTGTTCTAAAGCTCTTTGGGAACGGCTTGCGTATCCCCACACACCTGGGGGCTGCAGGCTTTTCTGGCACCTTCAGACTCAAAACCACCCTTTCCCACATGGCGTCATGCCAGGCCCAAAATTGGCCATATGTCTGGAGGTTGGTCCCACGCCCAAAGAGCCAGCAGGGAAAACTATGCCTTGTTCTAAAGCTCTTTGGGAACGGCTTGCGTAGCCCCACACACCTGGGGGCTGCAGGCTTTCCTGCTGCCTTCAGCCTCAAAACAACCCTTTCCCACATGGCGTCACGCCAGGAACAAAAATGGCCATATGTCTGGAGGTTGATCCCACGCCCAAAGAGCCAGCAGGGAAAACTATGCCTTGTTCTAAAGCTCTTTGGGAACCGCTTGCGTAGCCCCACACACCTGCGGGCTGCAGGCTTTCCTGGCACCTTCAGCCTCAAAACCACCCTTTCCCACATGGCGTCACGCCAGGCACAAAAATGGCCATATGTCTGGAGACTGGTCCCACGCCCAAAGAGCCACCAGGGAATACTATGCCTTGTTCTAAAGCTCTTTGGGAACCGCTTGTGTAGCCCCACAGACCTGGGGGCTGCAGGCTTTCCTGCTGCCTTCAGCCTCAAAACCACCCTTTCCCACTTGGCCCCACGCCAGGCCCAAAAATGGCCATATGTCTGGCGACTGGTCTCACGCCCAAAGAGCCAGCAGGGAAAACTATGCCTTGTTCTAAAGCTCTTTGGGAACAGCTTGCGTAGCCCCACACACCTGGGGGCTGCAGGTTTTTCTGGTACCTTCAGCCTCAAAACCACCCTTTCCCACATGGCGTCACGCCAGGCACAAAAATAGCCATATGTCTGGAGGTTGGTCCCACGCCCAAAGAGCCAGCAGGGAAAACTATGCCTTGTTCTAAAGCTCTTTGGGAACCGCTTGCGTAGCCCCACACAATTGCGGGCTGCAGGCTTTCCTGCTGCCTTCAGCCTCAAAACCACCCTTTCCCACTTGGCGCCACGCAAGGCCCAAAAATGGCCATATGTCTGGAGACTGGTCCCACGCCCAAAGAGCCAGCAGGGATAACTATGCCTTGTTCTAAAGCTCTTTGGGAACCGCTTGCGTAGCCCCACACACCTGCGGGCTGCAGGCTTTCCTGCTGCCTTCAGCCTCAAAACCACCATTTGCAACTTGGCGTGCCGCCAGGCACAAAAATGGCCATATGTCTGGAGATTGGTCCTACACCGAAAGAGCCAGCAGGGAAAACTATGCCTTGTTCTAAAGCTCTTTGGGAACCGCTTGCGTAGCCCCACACACCTGGGGGCTGCTGACTTTCCTGCTGCCTTCAGCCTCAAAACCACCCTTTCCCACATGGCGCCAAGCCAGGCCCAAAAATGGCCATATGTCTGGAGACTGGTCCCACGCCCAAAGAGCCAGCAGGGAAAACTATGCCTTGTTCTAAGGCTCTTTGGGAACCGCTTGCGTAGCCCCAAACACCTTGGGGCTGCAAGCTTTCCTGCTGCCTTCAGCCTCAAAACCACCCTTTCCCACTTGGCCCCACGCAAGGCACAAAAATGGCCATATGTCTGGAGACTGGTCTCACGCCCAAAGAGCCAGCAGGGAAAACTATGCCTTGTTCTAAAGCTCTTTGGGAACCGCTTGCGTGGCCCCAGAGACCTGGGGGCTGCAGGCTTTTCTGGCACCTTCAGCCTCAAAACCACCCTTTCCCACATGGCGTCACGCCAGGCCCAAAATTGGCCATATATCTGGAGATTTGTTCCACGCCCAAAGAGCCTGCAGGGAAAACGATGCCTTGTTCTAAAGCTCTTTGGGAACCACTTGCGTGGCCCCAGAGACCTGGGGGCTGCAAGCTTTCCTGCTGCCTTCAGCCTCCAAACCACCCTTTCCCACATGGCGTCACGCCAGGCCCAAATATGGCCATATATCTGGAGACTGGTCCCATGCCCAAAGAGCCAGCAGGGAAAACTATGCCTTGTTCTAAAGCTCTTTGGGAACCGCTTGCGTAGCCCCACACACCTGGGGGCTGCAGGCTTTCCTGCTGCCTTCAGCTTCAAAACCACCCTTTCCCACATGGCGTCGCGCCAGGCCCAAAAATGGCCATATGTCTGGAGACTGGTCCCACGCCCAAAGAGCCAGCAGGGAAAACTATGCCTTGTTCTAAAGCTCTTTGGGAACCGCTTGCGTAGCCCCACAGACCTGGGGGCTGCAAGCTTTCCTGCTGCCTTCAGCCTCAAAACCACCCTTTCCCACTTGGCCCCACGCCAGGCACAAAAATGGCCATATGTCTGGCGACTGGTCTCACGCCCAAAGAGCCAGCAGGGAAAACTATGCCTTGTTCTAAAGCTCTTTGGGAACGGCTTGCGTATCCCCACACACCTGGGGGCTGCAGGCTTTTCTGGCACCTTCAGACTCAAAACCACCCTTTCCCACATGGCGTCATGCCAGGCCCAAAATTGGCCATATGTCTGGAGGTTGGTCCCACGCCCAAAGAGCCAGCAGGGAAAACTATGCCTTGTTCTAAAGCTCTTTGGGAACGGCTTGCGTAGCCCCACACACCTGGGGGCTGCAGGCTTTCCTGCTGCCTTCAGCCTCAAAACAACCCTTTCCCACATGGCGTCACGCCAGGAACAAAAATGGCCATATGTCTGGAGGTTGATCCCACGCCCAAAGAGCCAGCAGGGAAAACTATGCCTTGTTCTAAAGCTCTTTGGGAACCGCTTGCGTAGCCCCACACACCTGCGGGCTGCAGGCTTTCCTGGCACCTTCAGCCTCAAAACCACCCTTTCCCACATGGCGTCACGCCAGGCACAAAAATGGCCATATGTCTGGAGACTGGTCCCACGCCCAAAGAGCCACCAGGGAATACTATGCCTTGTTCTAAAGCTCTTTGGGAACCGCTTGTGTAGCCCCACAGACCTGGGGGCTGCAGGCTTTCCTGCTGCCTTCAGCCTCAAAACCACCCTTTCCCACTTGGCCCCACGCCAGGCCCAAAAATGGCCATATGTCTGGCGACTGGTCTCACGCCCAAAGAGCCAGCAGGGAAAACTATGCCTTGTTCTAAAGCTCTTTGGGAACAGCTTGCGTAGCCCCACACACCTGGGGGCTGCAGGTTTTTCTGGTACCTTCAGCCTCAAAACCACCCTTTCCCACATGGCGTCACGCCAGGCACAAAAATAGCCATATGTCTGGAGGTTGGTCCCACGCCCAAAGAGCCAGCAGGGAAAACTATGCCTTGTTCTAAAGCTCTTTGGGAACCGCTTGCGTAGCCCCACACAATTGCGGGCTGCAGGCTTTCCTGCTGCCTTCAGCCTCAAAACCACCCTTTCCCACTTGGCGCCACGCAAGGCACAAAAATGGCCATATGTCTGGAGGTTGGTCCCACGCCCAAAGAGCCAGCAGGGATAACTATGCCTTGTTCTAAAGCTCTTTGGGAACCGCTTGCGTAGCCCCACACACCTGCGGGCTGCAGGCTTTCCTGCTGCCTTCAGCCTCAAAACCACCATTTGCAACTTGGCGTGCCGCCAGGCACAAAAATGGCCATATGTCTGGAGATTGGTCCTACACCGAAAGAGCCAGCAGGGAAAACTATGCCTTGTTCTAAAGCTCTTTGGGAACCGCTTGCGTAGCCCCACACACCTGGGGGCTGCTGACTTTCCTGCTGCCTTCAGCCTCAAAACCACCCTTTCCCACATGGCGCCAAGCCAGGCCCAAAAATGGCCATATGTCTGGAGACTGGTCCCACGCCCAAAGAGCCAGCAGGGAAAACTATGCCTTGTTCTAAGGCTCTTTGGGAACCGCTTGCGTAGCCCCAAACACCTTGGGGCTGCAAGCTTTCCTGCTGCCTTCAGCCTCAAAACCACCCTTTCCCACTTGGCCCCACGCAAGGCACAAAAATGGCCATATGTCTGGAGACTGGTCTCACGCCCAAAGAGCCAGCAGGGAAAACTATGCCTTGTTCTAAAGCTCTTTGGGAACCGCTTGCGTAGCCCCACAGACCTGGGGGCTGCAGGTTTTCCTGCTGCCTTCAGCCTCAAAACCACCCTTTCCCACTTGGCGCCACGCCAGGCACAAAAATGGCCATATGTCTGGACGTTGGTCCCACGCCCAAAGTGCCAGATGGAATACTATGCCTTGTTCTAAAGCTCTTTGGGAACCGCTTGTGTAGCCCCACAGACCTGGGGGCTGCAGGCTTTCCTGCTGCCTTCAGCCTCACAACCACCCTTTCCCACTTGTCCCCGCGCCAGGCCCAAAAATGGCCATATGTCTGGAGACTGGTCCCACGCCCAAAGAGCCAGCAGGGAAAACGATGCCTTGTTCTAAAGCTCTTTGGGAACCGCTTGCGTGGCCCCACACACCTGGGGGCTGCAAGCTTTCCTGCTGCCTTCAGCCTCAAAACCACCCTTTCCCACTTGGCGCCGCGCCAGGCCCAAAAATGGCCATATGTCTGGAGATTGGTTCCACGCCCAAAGAGCCAGCAGGGAAAACTATGCCTTGTTCTAAAGCTCTTTGGGAACCGCTTGCGTGGCCCCACAGACCTGGGGGCTGCAGGCTTTCCTGCTGCCTTCAGCCTCAAAACCACCCTTTCCCACTTGGCGTCGCGCCAGGCACAAAAATGGCTATATTTCTGGAGACTGGTCCCACGCCCAAAGAGCCAGCAGGGAAAACTATGCCTTGTTCTAAAGCTCTTTGGGAACCGCTTGCGTAGCCCCACACACCTGGGGGCTGCAGGCTTTCCTGCTGCCTTCAGCCTCAAAACCAGCTTTTGTAACTTGGCGTGCCGCCAGGCACAAAAATGGCCATATGTCTGGAGATTGGTCCTACACCGAAAGAGCCAGCAGGGAAAACTGTGCCTTGTTCTAAAGCTCTTTGGGAACCGCTTGCGTAGCCCCACACACCTGGGGGCTGCAGGCTTTCTTGCTGCCTTCAGCCTCAAAACCACCCTTTCCCACTTGGTCACGCGCCAGGCCCAAAAATGGCCATATGTCTGGAGGTTGGTCCCACGCCCAAAGAGCCAGCAGGGAAAACTATGCCTTGTTCTAAAGCTCTTTGGGAACCACTTGCGTAGCCCCACACACCTGCGGGCTGCAGGCTTTCCTGTTGCCTTCAGCCTCAAAACCACCCTTTCCCACTTGGCCCCACGCCAGGCCCAAAAATGGCCATATGTCTGGAGGTTGGTCCCACGCCGAAAGAGCCAGCAGGGAAAACTATGCCTTGTTCTAAAGCTCTTTGGGAACCGCTTGCGTAGCCCCACAGACCTGGGGGCTGCAGTCTTTCCTGCTCTCTTCAGCCTCAAAACCACCCTTTCCCACATGGCGTCACGCCAGGCCCAAAAATGGCCATATGTCTGGAGGTTGATCCCACGCCCAAAGAGCCAGCAGGGAAAACTATGCCTTGTTCTAAAGCTCTTTGGGGACCGCTTTCGTAGCCCCACAGACCTGGGGGCTGCAGGCTTTCCTGCTGCCTTCAGCCTCAAAACCACCCTTTCCCACTTGGCGTCACGCCAGGCACAAAATTGGCCATATGTCTGGAGGTTGGTCCCACGCCCAAAGAGCCAGCAGGGATAACTATGCCTTGTTCTAAAGCTCTTTGGGAACCGCTTGCGTAGCCCCACACACCTGGGGGCTGCAGGCTTTCCTGCTGCCTTCAGCCTCAAAACCACCATTTGCAACTTGGCGTGCCGCCAGGCACAAAAATGGCCATATGTCTGGAGATTGGTCCTACACCGAAAGAGCCAGCAGGGAAAACTATGCCTTGTTCTAAAGCTCTTTGGGAACCGCTTGCGTAGCCCCACACACCTGGGGGCTGCTGACTTTCCTGCTGCCTTCAGCCTCAAAACCACCCTTTCCCACATGGCGCCAAGCCAGGCCCAAAAATGGCCATATGTCTGGAGACTGGTCCCACGCCCAAAGAGCCAGCAGGGAAAATTATGCCTTGTTCTAAGGCTCTTTGGGAACCGCTTGCGTAGCCCCAAACACCTTGGGGCTGCAAGCTTTCCTGCTGCCTTCAGCCTCAAAACCACCCTTTCCCACTTGGCGTCACGCCAGGCCCAAAAATGGCCATATGTCTGGCGACTGGTCTCACGCCCAAAGAGCCAGCAGGGAAAACTATGCCTTGTTCTAAAGCTCTTTGGGAACCGCTTGCGTAGCCCCACAGACCTGGGGGCTGCAGGCTTTCCTGCTGCCTTCAGCCTCAAAACCACCCTTTCCCACTTGGCGCCACGCCAGGCACAAAAATGGCCATATGTCTGGACGTTGGTCCCACGCCCAAAGAGCCAGCAGGGAAAACTATGCCTTGTTCTAAAGCTCTTTGGGAACCGCTTGTGTAGCCCCACAGACCTGGGGGCTGCAGGCTTTCCTGCTGCCTTCAGCCTCACAACCACCCTTTCCCACTTGTCCCCGCGCCAGGCCCAAAAATGGTCATATGTCTGGAGACTGGTCCCACGCCCAAAGAGCCAGCAGGGAAAACTATGCCTTGTTCTAAAGCTCTTTGGGAACCACTTGCGTAGCCCCACACACCTGCGGGCTGCAGGCTTTCCTGTTGCCTTCAGCCTCAAAACCACCCATTCCCACGTGGCGTCACGCCAGGCCCAAAAATGGCCATATGTCTGGAGGTTGGTCCCACGCCGAAAGAGCCAGCAGGGAAAACTATGCCTTGTTCTAAAGCTCTTTGGGAACCGCTTGCGTAGCCCCACAGACCTGGGGGCTGCAGGCTTTCCTGCTCTCTTCAGCCTCAAAACCACCCTTTCCCACATGGCGTCACGCCAGGCCCAAAAATGGCCATATGTCTGGAGGTTGATCCCACGCCCAAAGAGCCAGCAGGGAAAACTATGCCTTGTTCTAAAGCTCTTTGGGGACCGCTTTCGTAGCCCCACAGACCTGGGGGCTGCAGGCTTTCCTGCTGCCTTCAGCCTCAAAACCACCCTTTCCCACATGGCGTCACGCCAGGCACAAAAATGGCCATATGTCTGGAGACTGGTCCCACGCCCAAAGAGCCAGCAGGGAAAACTATGCCTTGTTCTAAAGCTCTTTGGGAACCGCTTGCGTGGCCCCAGAGACCTGGGGGCTGCAGGCTTTTCTGGCACCTTCAGCCTCAAAACCACCCTTTCCCACATGGCGTCACGCCAGGCCCAAAATTGGCCATATATCTGGAGATTTGTTCCACGCCCAAAGAGCCTGCAGGGAAAACGATGCCTTGTTCTAAAGCTCTTTGGGAACCGCTTGCGTGGCCCCAGAGACCTGGGGGCTGCAAGCTTTCCTGCTGCCTTCAGCCTCCAAACCACCCTTTCCCACATGGCGTCACGCCAGGCCCAAATATGGCCATATATCTGGAGACTGGTCCCATGCCCAAAGAGCCAGCAGGGAAAACTATGCCTTGTTCTAAAGCTCTTTGGGAACCGCTTGCGTAGCCCCACACACCTGGGGGCTGCAGGCTTTCCTGCTGCCTTCAGCTTCAAAACCACCCTTTCCCACATGGCGTCGCGCCAGGCCCAAAAATGGCCATATGTCTGGAGACTGGTCCCACGCCCAAAGAGCCAGCAGGGAAAACTATGCCTTGTTCTAAAGCTCTTTGGGAACCGCTTGCGTAGCCCCACAGACCTGGGGGCTGCAAGCTTTCCTGCTGCCTTCAGCCTCAAAACCACCCTTTCCCACTTGGCCCCACGCCAGGCACAAAAATGGCCATATGTCTGGCGACTGGTCTCACGCCCAAAGAGCCAGCAGGGAAAACTATGCCTTGTTCTAAAGCTCTTTGGGAACGGCTTGCGTATCCCCACACACCTGGGGGCTGCAGGCTTTTCTGGCACCTTCAGACTCAAAACCACCCTTTCCCACATGGCGTCATGCCAGGCCCAAAAATGGCCATATGTCTGGAGGTTGGTCCCACGCCCAAAGAGCCAGCAGGGAAAACTATGCCTTGTTCTAAAGCTCTTTGGGAACGGCTTGCGTAGCCCCACACACCTGGGGGCTGCAGGCTTTCCTGCTGCCTTCAGCCTCAAAACAACCCTTTCCCACATGGCGTCACGCCAGGAACAAAAATGGCCATATGTCTGGAGGTTGATCCCACGCCCAAAGAGCCAGCAGGGAAAACTATGCCTTGTTCTAAAGCTCTTTGGGAACCGCTTGCGTAGCCCCACACACCTGCGGGCTGCAGGCTTTCCTGGCACCTTCAGCCTCAAAACCACCCTTTCCCACATGGCGTCACGCCAGGCACAAAAATGGCCATATGTCTGGAGACTGGTCCCACGCCCAAAGAGCCACCAGGGAATACTATGCCTTGTTCTAAAGCTCTTTGGGAACCGCTTGTGTAGCCCCACAGACCTGGGGGCTGCAGGCTTTCCTGCTGCCTTCAGCCTCAAAACCACCCTTTCCCACTTGGCCCCACGCCAGGCCCAAAAATGGCCATATGTCTGGCGACTGGTCTCACGCCCAAAGAGCCAGCAGGGAAAACTATGCCTTGTTCTAAAGCTCTTTGGGAACAGCTTGCGTAGCCCCACACACCTGGGGGCTGCAGGTTTTTCTGGTACCTTCAGCCTCAAAACCACCCTTTCCCACATGGCGTCACGCCAGGCACAAAAATAGCCATATGTCTGGAGGTTGGTCCCACGCCCAAAGAGCCAGCAGGGAAAACTATGCCTTGTTCTAAAGCTCTTTGGGAACCGCTTGCGTAGCCCCACACAATTGCGGGCTGCAGGCTTTCCTGCTGCCTTCAGCCTCAAAACCACCCTTTCCCACTTGGCGCCACGCAAGGCACAAAAATGGCCATATGTCTGGAGGTTGGTCCCACGCCCAAAGAGCCAGCAGGGATAACTATGCCTTGTTCTAAAGCTCTTTGGGAACCGCTTGCGTAGCCCCACACACCTGCGGGCTGCAGGCTTTCCTGCTGCCTTCAGCCTCAAAACCACCATTTGCAACTTGGCGTGCCGCCAGGCACAAAAATGGCCATATGTCTGGAGATTGGTCCTACACCGAAAGAGCCAGCAGGGAAAACTATGCCTTGTTCTAAAGCTCTTTGGGAACCGCTTGCGTAGCCCCACACACCTGGGGGCTGCTGACTTTCCTGCTGCCTTCAGCCTCAAAACCACCCTTTCCCACATGGCGCCAAGCCAGGCCCAAAAATGGCCATATGTCTGGAGACTGGTCCCACGCCCAAAGAGCCAGCAGGGAAAACTATGCCTTGTTCTAAGGCTCTTTGGGAACCGCTTGCGTAGCCCCAAACACCTTGGGGCTGCAAGCTTTCCTGCTGCCTTCAGCCTCAAAACCACCCTTTCCCACTTGGCCCCACGCAAGGCACAAAAATGGCCATATGTCTGGAGACTGGTCTCACGCCCAAAGAGCCAGCAGGGAAAACTATGCCTTGTTCTAA
This sequence comes from Chroicocephalus ridibundus, assembly GCF_963924245.1. Taxonomy (NCBI): domain Eukaryota; kingdom Metazoa; phylum Chordata; class Aves; order Charadriiformes; family Laridae; genus Chroicocephalus; species Chroicocephalus ridibundus. The sequence continues at coordinate 468,739 of NW_026961183.1, read as the reverse complement.
AGCTCTTTGGGAACCGCTTGCGTAGCCCCACAGACCTGGGGGCTGCAGGTTTTCCTGCTGCCTTCAGCCTCAAAACCACCCTTTCCCACTTGGCGCCACGCCAGGCACAAAAATGGCCATATGTCTGGACGTTGGTCCCACGCCCAAAGTGCCAGATGGAATACTATGCCTTGTTCTAAAGCTCTTTGGGAACCGCTTGTGTAGCCCCACAGACCTGGGGGCTGCAGGCTTTCCTGCTGCCTTCAGCCTCACAACCACCCTTTCCCACTTGTCCCCGCGCCAGGCCCAAAAATGGCCATATGTCTGGAGACTGGTCCCACGCCCAAAGAGCCAGCAGGGAAAACGATGCCTTGTTCTAAAGCTCTTTGGGAACCGCTTGCGTGGCCCCACACACCTGGGGGCTGCAAGCTTTCCTGCTGCCTTCAGCCTCAAAACCACCCTTTCCCACTTGGCGCCGCGCCAGGCCCAAAAATGGCCATATGTCTGGAGATTGGTTCCACGCCCAAAGAGCCAGCAGGGAAAACTATGCCTTGTTCTAAAGCTCTTTTGGAACCGCTTGCGTGGCCCCACACACCTGGGGGCTGCAGGCTTTCCTGCTGCCTTCAGCCTCAAAACCACCCTTTCCCACTTGGCGCCGCGCCAGGCACAAAAATGGCCATATGTCTGGAGTTTGGTGCCACGCCCAAAGAGCCAGCAGGGAAAACTATGCCTTGTTCTAAAGCTCTTTGGGAACCGCTTGCGTGGCCCCACAGACCTGCGGGCTGCAGGCTTTCCTGCTGCCTTCAGCCTCAAAACCACCCTTTCCCACTTGGCGTCGCGCCAGGCACAAAAATGGCTATATTTCTGGAGACTGGTCCCTTTCCCAAAGAGCCAGCAGGGAAAACTATGCCTTGTTCTAAAGCTCTTTGGGAACCGCTTGCGTAGCCCCACACACCTGGGGGCTGCAGGCTTTCCTGCTGCCTTCAGCCTCAAAACCACCCTTTCCCACATGGCTTCACGCCAGGCACAAAAATGGCCATATGTCTGGAGATTTGTTCCACGCCCAAAGAGCCTGCAGGGAAAACGATGCCTTGTTCTAAAGCTCTTTGGGAACCACTTGCGTGGCCCCAGAGACCTGGGGGCTGCAAGCTTTCCTGCTGCCTTCAGCCTCAAAACCACCCTTTCCCACATGGCGTCACGCCAGGCCCAAATATGGCCATATATCTGGAGACTGGTCCCATGCCCAAAGAGCCAGCAGGGAAAACTATGCCTTGTTCTAAAGCTCTTTGGGAACCGCTTGCGTAGCCCCACACACCTGGGGGCTGCAGGCTTTCCTGCTGCCTTCAGCTTCAAAACCACCCTTTCCCACATGGCGTCGCGCCAGGCCCAAAAATGGCCATATGTCTGGAGACTGGTCCCACGCCCAAAGAGCCAGCAGGGAAAACTATGCCTTGTTCTAAAGCTCTTTGGGAACCGCTTGCGTAGCCCCACACACCTGGGGGCTGCAAGCTTTCCTGCTGCCTTCAGCCTCAAAACCACCCTTTCCCACTTGGCCCCACGCCAGGCACAAAAATGGCCATATGTCTGGCGACTGGTCTCACGCCCAAAGAGCCAACAGGGAAAACTATGCCTTGTTCTAAAGCTCTTTGGGAACGGCTTGCGTAGCCCCACACACCTGGGGGCTGCAGGCTTTTCTGGCACCTTCAGACTCAAAACCACCCTTTCCCACATGGCGTCATGCCAGGCCCAAAAATGGCCATATGTCTGGAGGTTGGTCCCACGCCCAAAGAGCCAGCAGGGAAAACTATGCCTTCTTCTAAAGCTCTTTGGGAACCGCTTGCGTAGCCCCACACACCTGGGGGCTGCAGGCTTTCCTGCTGCCTTCAGCCTCAAAACAACCCTTTCCCACATGGCGTCACGCCAGGAACAAAAATGGCCATATGTCTGGAGGTTGATCCCACGCCCAAAGAGCCAGCAGGGAAAACTATGCCTTGTTCTAAAGCTCTTTGGGAACCGCTTGCGTAGCCCCACACACCTGCGGGCTGCAGGCTTTCCTGGCACCTTCAGCCTCAAAACCACCCTTTCCCACATGGCGTCACGCCAGGCACAAAAATGGCCATATGTCTGGAGACTGGTCCCACGCCCAAAGAGCCAGCAGGGAAAACTATGCCTTGTTCTAAAGCTCTTTGGGAACCGCTTGCGTAGCCCCACACACCTGCGAGCTGCAGGCTTTCCTGCTGCCTTCAGCCTCAAAACCACCCTTTCCCACTTGGCCCCACGCCAGGCCCAAAAATGGCCATATATCTGGAGACTGGTCCCACGCCCAAAGAGCCAGCAGGGAAAACTGTGCCTTGTTCTAAAGCTCTTTGGGAACCGCTTGCGTAGCCCCACACACCTGGGGGCTGAAGGCCTTCCTGCTGCCTTCAGCCTCAAAACTACCCTTTCCCACATGGCGCTGCGCCAGGCACAAAAATGGCCATATATCTGGAGATTGGTCCCACGCCCAAAGAGCCAGCAGGGAAAACTATGCCTTGTTCTAAAGCTCTTTGGGAACCGCTTGCGTAGCCCCACAGACCTGGGGGCTGCAGGCTTTCCTGCTGCCTTCAGCCTCAAAACCACCCTTTCCCACTTGGCCCCGCGCCAGGCACAAAAATGGCCATATGTCTGGAGACTGGTCCCACGCCCAAAGAGCCAGCAGGGAAAACTATGCCTTGTCCTAAAGCTCTTTGGGAACCGCTTGCGTAGCCCCACACACCTAGGGGCTGCAGGCTTTCTTGCTGCCTTCAGCCTCAAAACCACCCTTTCCCACTTGGCGTCGCGCCTGGCCCAAAAATGGCCATATGTCTGGAGGTTGGTCCCACGCCCAAAGAGCCAGCAGGGAAAATTATGCCTTGTTCTAAAGCTCTTTGGGAACCGCTTTCGTAGCCCCACAGACCTGGGGGCTGCAGACTTTCCTGCTGCCTTCAGCCTCAAAATCATCGTCTTTAACTTGGCGTGCAGCCAGGCACAAAAATGGCCATATGTCTGGAGGTTGGTCCTACATCGAAAGAGCCAGCAGGGAAAACTATGCCTTGTTCTAAAGCTCTTTGGGAAACGCTTGCGTAGCCCCACACACCTGCGGGCTGCAGGCTTTCCTGCTGCCTTCAGCCTCAAAACCACCCTTTCCCACATGGCGCCACGCCAGGCCCAAAAATGGCCATATGTCTGGAGACTGGTCCCACGCCCAAAGAGCCAGCAGGGAAAACTATGCCTTGTTCTAAGGCTCTTTGGGAACCGCTTGCGTAGCCCCAAACACCTTGGGGCTGCAAGCTTTCCTGCTGCCTTCAGCCTCAAAACCACCCTTTCCCACTTGGCCCCACGCCAGGCACAAAAATGGCCATATGTCTGGCGACTGGTCTCACGCCCAAAGAGCCAGCAGGGAAAACTATGCCTTGTTCTAAAGCTCTTTGGGAACCGCTTGCGTAGCCCCACACACCTGGGGGCTGCAGGCTTTCCTGCTGCCTTCAGCCTCAAAACCACCCTTTCCCACTTGGCGCCACGCCAGGCACAAAAATGGCCATATGTCTGGAGGTTGGTCCCACGCCCAAAGTGCCAGATGGAATACTATGCCTTGTTCTAAAGCTCTTTGGGAACCGCTTGTGTAGCCCCAAACACCTTGGGGCTGCAAACTTTCCTGCTGCCTTCAGCCTCAAAACCACCCTTTCCCACTTGGCGTCGCGCCAGGCACAAAAATGGCTATATTTCTGGAGACTGGTCCCTTTCCCAAAGAGCCAGCAGGGAAAACTATGCCTTGTTCTAAAGCTCTTTGGGAACCGCTTTCGTAGCCCCACACACCTGGGGGCTGCAGGCTTTCCTGCTGCCTTCAGCCTCAAAACCACCCTTTGCAACTTGGCGTGCCGCCAGGCACAAAAATGGCCATATGTCTGGAGATTGGTCCTACACCGAAAGAGCCAGCAGGGAAAACTATGCCTTGTTCTAAAGCTCTTTGGGAACCGCTTGCGTCGCCCCACACACCTGGGGGCTGCAGACTTTCCTGCTGCCTTCAGCCTCAAAACTACCCTTTCCCACATGGCGCCAAGCCAGGCCCAAAAATGGCCATATGTCTGGAGACTGGTCCCACGCCCAAAGAGCCAGCAGGGAAAACTATGCCTTGTTCTAAAGCTCTTTGGGAACCGCTTGCGTAGCCACACACACCTGGGGGCTGCAGGCTTTCTTGCTGCCTTCAGCCTCAAAACCACCCTTTCCCACATGGCGCCAAGCCAGGCCCAAAAATGGCCATATGTCTGGAGGTTGGTCCCACGCCGAAAGAGCCAGCAGGGAAAACTATGCCTTGTTCTAAAGCTCTTTGGGAACCGCTTGCGTAGCCCCACAGACCTGGGGGCTGCAGGCTTTTCTGGCACCTTCAGCCTCAAAACCACCCTTTCCCACATGGCGTCACGCCAGGCACAAAAAAGGCCATATGTCTGGAGGTTGGTCCCACGCCCAAAGAGCCAGCAGGGAAAACTATGCCTTGTTCTAAAGCTCTTTGGGAACCACTTGCGTAGCCCCACACACCTGCGGGCTGCAGGCTTTCCTGCTGCCTTCAGCCTCAAAACCACCCTTTCCCACATGGCTTCACGCCAGGCACAAAAATGGCCATATGTCTGGAGACTGGTCCCACGCCCAAAGAGCCAGCAGGGAAAACTATGCCTTGTTCTAAAGCTCTTTGGGAACCGCTTGCGTGGCCCCAGAGACCTGGGGGCTGCAAGCTTTCCTGCTGCCTTCAGCCTCAAAACCACCCTTTCCCACATGGCGCCGCGCCAGGCCCAAAATTGGCCATATATCTGGAGATTTGTTCCACGCCCAAAGAGCCTGCAGGGAAAACGATGCCTTGTTCTAAAGCTCTTTGGGAACCACTTGCGTGGCCCCAGAGACCTGGGGGCTGCAAGCTTTCCTGCTGCCTTCAGCCTCAAAACCACCCTTTCCCACATGGCGTCACGCCAGGCCCAAATATGGCCATATATCTGGAGACTGGTCCCACACCCAAAGAGCCAGCAGGGAAAACTATGCCTTGTTCTAAAGCTCTTTGCGAACCGCTTGCGTAGCCCCACACACCTGGGGGCTGCAGGCTTTCCTGCTGCCTTCAGCTTCAAAACCACCCTTTCCCACATGGCGTCACGCCAGGCCCAAAAATGGCCATATGTCTGGAGGTTGATCCCACGCCCAAAGAGCCAGCAGGGAAAACTATGCCTTGTTCTAAAGCTCTTTGGGAACTGCTTGCGTAGCCCCACACACCTGGGGGCTGCAATCTTTCCTGCTGCCTTCAGCCTCAAAACCACCCTTTCCCACTTGGCCCCACGCCAGGCACAAAAATGGCCATATGTCTGGAGACTGGTCTCACGCCCAAAGAGCCAGCAGGGAAAACTATGCCTTGTTCTAAAGCTCTTTGGGAACCGCTTGCGTAGCCCCACACACCTGGGGGCTGCAGGCTTTTCTGGCACCTTCAGACTCAAAACCACCCTTTCCCACATGGCGTCATGCCAGGCCCAAAAATGGCCATATGTCTGGAGGTTGGTCCCACGCCCAAAGAGCCAGCAGGGAAAACTATGCCTTATTCTAAAGCTCTTTGGGAACGGCTTGCGTAGCCCCACAGACCTGGGGGCTGCAGGCTTTCCTGCTGCCTTCAGCCTCAAAACAACCCTTTCCAACATGGCGTCACGCCAGGTCCAAAAATGGCCATATGTCTGGAGGTTGATCCCACGCCCAAAGAGCCAGCAGGGAAAACTATGCCTTGTTATAAAGCTCTTTGGGAACTGCTTGCGTAGCCCCACAGACCTGGGGGCTGCAGGCTTTTCTGGCACCTTCAGCCTCAAAACCACCCTTTCCCAAATGACGTCACGCCAGGCCCAAAAATGGCCATATGTCTGGAGACTGGTCCCACGCCCAAAGAGCCAGCAGGTAAAACTATGCCTTGTTCTAAGGCTCTTTGGGAACCGCTTGCGTAGCCCCAAACACCTGCGGGCTGCATGATTTCCTCCTGCCTTCAGCCTCAAAACCAGCCTTTCCCACTTGGCGCCGCGCCAGGCCCAAAAATGGCCATATGTCTGGAGACTGGTCCCACGCCCAAAGAGCCAGCAGGGAAAACTATGCCTTGTTCTAAAGCTCTTTGGGAACCGCTTGCGTAGCCCCACACACCTGGGGGCTGCAAGCTTTCCTGCTGCCTTCAGCCTCAAAACCACCCTTTCCCACTTGGCCCCACGCCAGGCCCAAAAATGGCCATATGTCTGGCGACTGGTCTCACGCCCAAAGAGCCAGCAGGGAAAACTATGCCTTGTTCTAAAGCTCTTTGGGAACCGCTTGCGTAGCCCCACACACCTGGGGGCTGCAGGCTTTTCTGGCACCTTCAGCCTCAAAAGCACCCTTTCCACATGGCGTCACGCCAGGCACAAAAATAGCCATATGTCTGGAGGTTGGTCCCACGCCCAAAGAGCCAGCAGGGAAAACTATGCCTTGTTCTAAAGCTCTTTGGGAACCGCTTGCGTAGCCCCACACACCTGCGGGCTGCAGGCTTTCCTGCTGCCTTCAGCCTCAAAACCACCCTTTCCCACTTGGCGCCACGCAAGGCACAAAAATGGCCATATGTCTGGAGGTTGGTCCCACGCCCAAAGAGCCAGCAGGGATAACTATGCCTTGTTCTAAAGCTCTTTGGGAACCGCTTGCGTAGCCCCACACACCTGCGGGCTGCAGGCTTTCCTGCTGCCTTCAGCCTCAAAACCACCCTTTCCCACTTGTCCCCGCGCCAGGCCCAAAAATGGCCATATGTCTGGAGACTGGTCCAACGCCCAAAGAGCCAGCAGGGAAAACTATGCCTTGTTCTAAAGCTCTTTGGGAACCGCTTGCGTGGCCCCACAGACCTGGGGGCTGCAGGCTTTCCTGCTGCCTTCAGCCTCAAAACCACCCTTTCCCACTTGGCGCCGCGCAAGGCACAAAAATGGCCATATGTCTGGAGTTTGGTGCCACGCCCAAAGAGCCAGCAGGGAAAACTATGCCTTGTTCTAAAGCTCTTTGGGAACCGCTTGCGTAGCCCCACACACCTGCGGGCTGCAGGCTTTCCTGCTGCCTTCAGCCTCAAAACCACCCTTTCCCACTTGGCGTCGCGCCAGGCACAAAAATGGCTATATTTCTGGAGACTGGTCCCTTTCCCAAAGAGCCAGCAGGGAAAACTATGCCTTGTTATAAAGCTCTTTGGGAACCGCTTGCGTAGCCCCACACACCTGGGGGCTGCAGGCTTTTCTGGCACCTTCAGCCTCAAAACCACCCTTTCCCACATGGCGTCACGCCAGGCACAAAAAAGGCCATATGTCTGGAGACTGGTCCCACGCCCAAAGAGCCAGCAGGGAAAACTATGCCTTGTTCTAAAGCTCTTTGGGAACCACTTGCGTAGCCCCACACACCTGCGGGCTGCAGGCTTTCCTGCTGCCTTCAGCCTCAAAACCACCCTTTCCCACATGGCGTCACGCCAGGCACAAAAATGGCCATATGTCTGGAGACTGGTCCCACGCCCAAAGAGCCAGCAGGGAAAACTATGCCTTGTTCTAAAGCTCTTTGGGAACCGCTTGCGTGGCCCCAGAGACCTGGGGGCTGCAAGCTTTCCTGCTGCCTTCAGCCTCAAAACCACCCTTTCCCACATAGCGCCGCGCCAGGCCCAAAATTGGCCATATATCTGGAGATTTGTTCCACGCCCAAAGAGCCAGCAGGGAAAACGATGCCTTGTTCTAAAGCTCTTTGGGAACCACTTGCGTGGCCCCAGAGACCTGGGGGCTGCAAGCTTTCCTGCTGCCTTCAGCCTCAAAACCACCCTTTCCCACATGGCGTCACGCCAGGCCCAAATATGGCCAGATATCTGGAGACTGGTCCCACACCCAAAGAGCCAGCAGGGAAAACTATGCCTTGTTCTAAAGCTCTTTGGGAACCGCTTGCGTAGCCCCACACACCTGGGGGCTGCAGGCTTTCCTGCTGCCTTCAGCTTCAAAACCACCCTTTCCCACATGGCGTCACGCCAGGCCCAAAAATGGCCATATGTCTGGAGGTTGATCCCACGCCCAAAGAGCCAGCAGGGAAAACTATGCCTTGTTCTAAAGCTCTTTGGGAACTGCTTGCGTAGCCCCACAGACCTGGGGGCTGCAGGCTTTTCTGGCACCTTCAGCCTCAAAACCACCCTTTCCCACATGGCGTCGCGCCAGGCCCAAAAATGGCCATATGTCTGGAGACTGGTCCCACGCCCAAAGAGCCAGCAGGGAAAACTATGCCTTGTTCTAAAGCTCTTTGGGAACCGCTTGCGTAGCCCCACAGACCTGGGGGTTGCAAGCTTTCCTGCTGCCTTCAGCCTCAAAACCACCCTTTCCCACATGGCCCCACGCCAGGCACAAAAATGGCCATATGTCTGGCGACTGGTCTCACGCCCAAAGAGCCAACAGGGAAAACTATGCCTTGTTCTAAAGCTCTTTGGGAACCGCTTGCGTAGCCCCACACACCTGGGGGCTGCAGGCTTTTCTGGCACCTTCAGACTCAAAACCACCCTTTCCAACATGGCGTCATGCCAGGCCCAAAAATGGCCATATGTCTGGAGGTTGGTCCCACGCCCAAAGAGCCAGCAGGGAAAACTATGCCTTATTCTAAAGCTCTTTGGGAACGGCTTGCGTAGCCCCACAGACCTGGGGGCTGCAGGCTTTCCTGCTGCCTTCAGCCTCAAAACAACCCTTTCCCACATGGCGTCACGCCAGGCCCAAAAATGGCCATATGTCTGGAGGTTGATCCCACGCCCAAAGAGCCAGCAGGGAAAACTATGCCTTGTTATAAAGCTCTTTGGGAACTGCTTGCGTAGCCCCACACACCTGGGGGCTGCAGGCTTTTCTGGCACCTTCAGCCTCAAAACCACCCTTTCCCAAATGACGTCACGCCAGGCCCAAAAATGGCCATATGTCTGGAGACTGGTCCCACGCCCAAAGAGCCAGCAGGGAAAACTATGCTTGTTCTAAAGCTCTTTGGGAACCGCTTGCGTAGCCCCACACACCTGCGGGCTGCAGGCTTTCCTGCTGCCTTCAGCCTCAAAACCAGCCTTTCCCACTTGGCGCCGCGCCAGGCCCAAAAATGGCCATATGTCTGGAGACTGGTCCCACGCCCAAAGAGCCAGCAGGGAAAACTATGCCTTGTTCTAAAGCTCTTTGGGAACCGCTTGCGTAGCCCCACAGACCTGGGGGCTGCAGGCTTTTCTGGCACCTTCAGCCTCAAAACCACCCTTTCCCACTTGGCCCCACGCCAGGCCCAAAAAAGGCCATATGTCTGGCGACTGGTCTCACGCCCAAAGAGCCAGCAGGGAAAACTATGCCTTGTTCTAGAGCTCTTTGGGAACCGCTTGCGTAGCCCCACACACCTGGGGGCTGCAGGCTTTTCTGGCACCTTCAGCCTCAAAAGCACCCTTTCCCACATGGCGTCACGCCAGGCACAAAAATAGCCATATGTCTGGAGGTTGGTCCCACGCCCAAAGAGCCAGCAGGGAAAACTATGCCTTGTTCTAAAGCTCTTTGGGAACCACTTGCGTAGCCCCACACACCTGCGGGCTGCAGGCTTTCCTGCTGCCTTCAGCCTCAAAACCACCCTTTCCCACATGGCGTCACGCCAGGCACAAAAATGGCCATATGTCTGGCGACTGGTCTCACGCCCAAAGAGCCAGCAGGGAAAACTATGCCTTGTTCTAAAGCTCTTTGGGAACCGCTTGCGTGGCCCCAGAGACCTGGGGGCTGCAAGCTTTCCTGCTGCCTTCAGCCTCAAAACCACCCTTTCCCACATAGCGCCGCGCCAGGCCCAAAATTGGCCATATATCTGGAGATTTGTTCCACGCCCAAAGAGCCTGCAGGGAAAACTATGCCTTGTTCTAAAGCTCTTTGGGAACCGCTTGCGTAGCCCCACACACCTGGGGGCTGCAGGCTTTCCTGCTGCCTTCAGCTTCAAAACCACCCTTTCCCAAATGACGTCACGCCAGGCCCAAAAATGGCCATATGTCTGGAGGTTGATCCCACGCCCAAAGAGCCAGCAGGGAAAACTATGCCTTGTTCTAAAGCTCTTTGGGAACTGCTTGCGTAGCCCCACACACCTGGGGGCTGCAGGCTTTTCTGGCACCTTCAGCCTCAAAACCACCCTTTCCCACATGGCGTCGCGCCAGGCCCAAAAATGGCCATATGTCTGGAGACTGGTCCCACGCCCAAAGAGCCAGCAGGGAAAACTATGCCTTGTTCTAAAGCTCTTTGGGAACCGCTTGCGTAGCCCCACAGACCTGGGGGTTGCAAGCTTTCCTGCTGCCTTCAGCCTCAAAACCACCCTTTCCCACTTGGCCCCACGCCAGGCACAAAAATGGCCATATGTCTGGCGACTGGTCTCACGCCCAAAGAGCCAACAGGGAAAACTATGCCTTGTTCTAAAGCTCTTTGGGAACCGCTTGCGTAGCCCCACACACCTGGGGGCTGCAGGCTTTTCTGGCACCTTCAGACTCAAAACCACCCTTTCCAACATGGCGTCATGCCAGGCCCAAAAATGGCCATATGTCTGGAGGTTGGTCCCACGCCCAAAGAGCCAGCAGGGAAAACTATGCCTTATTCTAAAGCTCTTTGGGAACGGCTTGCGTAGCCCCACAGACCTGGGGGCTGCAGGCTTTCCTGCTGCCTTCAGCCTCAAAACAACCCTTTCCCACATGGCGTCACGCCAGGCCCAAAAATGGCCATATGTCTGGAGGTTGATCCCACGCCCAAAGAGCCAGCAGGGAAAACTATGCCTTGTTATAAAGCTCTTTGGGAACTGCTTGCGTAGCCCCACAGACCTGGGGGCTGCAGGCTTTTCTGGCACCTTCAGCCTCAAAACCACCCTTTCCCAAATGACGTCACGCCAGGCCCAAAAATGGCCATATGTCTGGAGACTGGTCCCACGCCCAAAGAGCCAGCAGGGAAAACTATGCCTTGTTCTAAAGCTCTTTGGGAACCGCTTGCGTAGCCCCACACACCTGCGGGCTGCAGGCTTTCCTGCTGCCTTCAGCCTCAAAACCAGCCTTTCCCACTTGGCGCCGCGCCAGGCCCAAAAATGGCCATATGTCTGGAGACTGGTCCCACGCCCAAAGAGCCAGCAGGGAAAACTATGCCTTGTTCTAAAGCTCTTTGGGAACCGCTTGCGTAGCCCCACACACCTGGGGGCTGCAAGCTTTCCTGCTGCCTTCAGCCTCAAAACCACCCTTTCCCACTTGGCCCCACGCCAGGCCCAAAAAAGGCCATATGTCTGGCGACTGGTCTCACGCCCAAAGAGCCAGCAGGGAAAACTATGCCTTGTTCTAGAGCTCTTTGGGAACCGCTTGCGTAGCCCCACACACCTGGGGGCTGCAGGCTTTTCTGGCACCTTCAGCCTCAAAAGCACCCTTTCACACATGGCGTCACGCCAGGCACAAAAATAGCCATATGTCTGGAGGTTGGTCCCACGCCCAAAGAGCCAGCAGGGAAAACTATGCCTTGTTCTAAAGCTCTTTGGGAACCGCTTGCGTAGCCCCACACACCTGCGGGCTGCAAGCTTTCCTGCTGCCTTCAGCCTCAAAACCACCCTTTCCCACTTGGCGCCACGCAAGGCACAAAAATGGCCATATGCCTGGAGGTTGGTCCCACGCCGAAAGAGCCAGCAGGGAAAACTATGCCTTGTTCTAAAGCTCTTTGGGAACCGCTTGCGTGGCCCCACAGACCTGGGGGCTGCAGGCTTTTCTGGCACCTTCAGCCTCAAAACCACCCTTTCCCACATGGCGTCACGCCAGGCACAAAAAAGGCCATATGTCTGGAGGTTGGTCCCACGCCCAAAGAGCCAGCAGGGAAAACTATGCCTTGTTCTAAAGCTCTTTGGGAACCACTTGCGTAGCCCAACACACCTGCGGGCTGCAGGCTTTCCTGCTGCCTTCAGCCTCAAAACCACCCTTTCCCACATGGCGTCACGCCAGGCACAAAAATGGCCATATGTCTGGCGACTGGTCTCACGCCCAAAGAGCCAGCAGGGAAAACTATGCCTTGTTCTAAAGCTCTTTGGGAACCGCTTGCGTGGCCCCAGAGACCTGGGGGCTGCAAGCTTTCCTGCTGCCTTCAGCCTCAAAACCACCCTTTCCCACATAGCGCCGCGCCAGGCCCAAAATTGGCCATATATCTGGAGACTGGTCCCACACCCAAAGAGCCAGCAGGGAAAACTATGCCTTGTTCTAAAGCTCTTTGGGAACCGCTTGCGTAGCCCCACACACCTGGGGGCTGCAGGCTTTCCTGCTGCCTTCAGCTTCAAAACCACCCTTTCCCACAGGGCGTCACGCCAGGCCCAAAAATGGCCATATGTCTGGAGGTTGATCCCACGCCCAAAGAGCCAGCAGGGAAAACTATGCCTTGTTCTAAAGCTCTTTGGGAACTGCTTGCGTAGCCCCACACACCTGGGGGCTGCAGGCTTTTCTGGCACCTTCAGCCTCAAAACCACCCTTTCCCACATGGCGTCGCGCCAGGCCCAAAAATGGCCATATGTCTGGAGACTGGTCCCACGCCCAAAGAGCCAGCAGGGAAAACTATGCCTTGTTCTAAAGCTCTTTGGGAACCGCTTGCGTAGCCCCACAGACCTGGCGGTTGCAAGCTTTCCTGCTGCCTTCAGCCTCAAAACCACCCTTTCCCACTTGGCCCCACGCCAGGCACAAAAATGGCCATATGTCTGGCGACTGGTCTCACGCCCAAAGAGCCAACAGGGAAAACTATGCCTTGTTCTAAAGCTCTTTGGGAACCGCTTGCGTAGCCCCACACACCTGGGGGCTGCAGGCTTTTCTGGCACCTTCAGACTCAAAACCACCCTTTCCAACATGGCCTCATGCCAGGCCCAAAAATGGCCATATGTCTGGAGGTTGGTCCCACGCCCAAAGAGCCAGCAGGGAAAACTATGCCTTATTCTAAAGCTCTTTGGGAACGGCTTGCGTAGCCCCACAGACCTGGGGGCTGCAGGCTTCCCTGCTGCCTTCAGCCTCAAAACAACCCTTTCCCACATGGCGTCACGCCAGGCCCAAAAATGGCCATATGTCTGGAGGTTGATCCCACGCCCAAAGAGCCAGCAGGGAAAACTATGCCTTGTTCTAAAGCTCTTTGGGAACCGCTTGCGTGGCCCCAGAGACCTGGGGGCTGCAAGCTTTCCTGCTGCCTTCAGCCTCAAAACCACCCTTTCCCACATAGCGCCGCGCCAGGCCCAAAATTGGCCATATATCTGGAGATTTGTTCCACGCCCAAAGAGCCTGCAGGGAAAACGATGCCTTGTTCTAAAGCTCTTTGGAAACCACTTGCGTGGCCCCAGAGACCTGGGGGCTGCAAGCTTTCCTGCTGCCTTCAGCCTCAAAACCACCCTTTCCCACATGGCGTCACGCCAGGCCCAAATATGGCCAGATATCTGGAGACTGGTCCCACACCCAAAGAGCCAGCAGGGAAAACTATGCCTTGTTCTAAAGCTCTTTGGGAACCGCTTGCGTAGCCCCACACACCTGGGGGCTGCAGGCTTTCCTGCTGCCTTCAGCTTCAAAACCACCCTTTCCCACATGGCGTCACGCCAGGCCCAAAAATGGCCATATGTCTGGAGGTTGATCCCACGCCCAAAGAGCCAGCAGGGAAAACTATGCCTGTTCTAAAGCTCTTTGGGAACTGCTTGCGTAGCCCCACACACCTGGGGGCTGCAGGCTTTTCTGGCACCTTCAGCCTCAAAACCACCCTTTCCCACATGGCGTCGCGCCAGGCCCAAAAATGGCCATATGTCTGGAGACTGGTCCCACGCCCAAAGAGCCAGCAGGGAAAACTATGCCTTGTTCTAAAGCTCTTTGGGAACCGCTTGCGTAGCCCCACACACCTGCGGGCTGCAGGCTTTCCTGCTGCCTTCAGCCTCAAAACCAGCCTTTCCCACTTGGCGCCGCGCCAGGCCCAAAAATGGCCATATGTCTGGAGACTGGTCCCACGCCCAAAGAGCCAGCAGGGAAAACTATGCCTTGTTCTAAAGCTCTTTGGGAACCGCTTGCGTAGCCCCACACACCTGGGGGCTGCAAGCTTTCCTGCTGCCTTCAGCCTCAAAACCACCCTTTCCCACTTGGCCCCACGCCAGGCCCAAAAATGGCCATATGTCTGGCGACTGGTCTCACGCCCAAAGAGCCAGCAGGGAAAACTATGCCTTGTTCTAAAGCTCTTTGGGAACCGCTTGCGTAGCCCCACACACCTGCGGGCTGCAGGCTTTCCTGCTGCCTTCAGCCTCAAAACCACCCTTTCCCACTTGTCCCCGCGCCAGGCCCAAAAATGGCCATATGTCTGGAGACTGGTCCCACGCCCAAAGAGCCAGCAGGGAAAACGATGCCTTGTTCTAAAGCTCTTTGGGAACCGCTTGCGTGGCCCCAGAGACCTGGGGGCTGCAAGCTTTCCTGCTGCCTTCAGCCTCAAAACCACCCTTTCCCACTTGGCGCCGCGCCAGGCCCAAAAATGGCCATATGGCTGGAGATTGGTTCCACGCCCAAAGAGCCAGCAGGGAAAACTATGCCTTGTTCTAAAGCTCTTTGGGAACCGCTTGCGTGGCCCCACAGACCTGGGGGCTGCAGGCTTTCCTGCTGCCTTCAGCCTCAAAACCACCCTTTCCCACATGGCGCCGCGCCAGGCACAAAAATGGCCATATGTCTGGAGTTTGGTGCCACGCCCAAAGAGCCAGCAGGGAAAACTATGCCTTGTTCTAAAGCTCTTTGGGAACCGCTTGCGTGGCCACACAGACCTGCGGGCTGCAGGATTTCCTGCTGCCTTCAGCCTCAAAACCACCCTTTCCCACTTGGCGTCGCGCCAGGCACAAAAATGGCTATATTTCTGGAGACTGGTCCCTTTCCCAAAGAGCCAGCAGGGAAAACTATGCCTTGTTCTAAAGCTCTTTGGGAACCGCTTGCGTAGCCCCACACACCTGGGGGCTGCAGGCTTTCCTGCTGCCTTCAGCCTCAAAACCACCCTTTGCAACTTGGCGTGCCGCCAGGCACAAAAATGGCCATATGTCTGGAGATTGGTCCTACACCGAAAGAGCCAGCAGGGAAAACTATGCCTTGTTCTAAAGCTCTTTGGGAACCGCTTGCGTAGCCCCACACACCTGGGGGCTGCAGACTTTCCTGCTGCCTTCAGCCTCAAAACCACCCTTTCCCACATGGCGCCAAGCCAGGCCCAAAAATGGCCATATGTCTGGAGACTGGTCCCACGCCCAAAGAGCCAGCAGGGAAAACTATGCCTTGTTCTAAAGCTCTTTGGGAACCGCTTGCGTAGCCCCACACACCTGGGGGCTGCAGGCTTTCCTGCTGCCTTCAGCCTCAAAACCACCCTTTCCCACATGGCGTCACGCCAGGCCCAAATATGGCCATATATCTGGAGACTGGTCCCACACCCAAAGAGCCAGCAGGGAAAACTATGCCTTGTTCTAAAGCTCTTTGGGAACCGCTTGCGTAGCCCCACACACCTGGGGGCTGCAGGCTTTCCTGCTGCCTTCAGCTTCAAAACCACCCTTTCCCACATGGCGTCACGCCAGGCCCAAAAATGGCCATATGTCTGGAGGTTGATCCCACGCCCAAAGAGCCAGCAGGGAAAACTATGCCTGTTCTAAAGCTCTTTGGGAACTGCTTGCGTAGCCCCACACACCTGGGGGCTGCAGGCTTTTCTGGCACCTTCAGCCTCAAAACCACCCTTTCCCACATGGCGTCGCGCCAGGCCCAAAAATGGCCATATGTCTGGAGACTGGTCCCACGCCCAAAGAGCCAGCAGGGAAAACTATGCCTTGTTCTAAAGCTCTTTGGGAACCGCTTGCGTAGCCCCACACACCTGCGGGCTGCAGGCTTTCCTGCTGCCTTCAGCCTCAAAACCAGCCTTTCCCACTTGGCGCCGCGCCAGGCCCAAAAATGGCCATATGTCTGGAGACTGGTCCCACGCCCAAAGAGCCAGCAGGGAAAACTATGCCTTGTTCTAAAGCTCTTTGGGAACCGCTTGCGTAGCCCCACACACCTGGGGGCTGCAAGCTTTCCTGCTGCCTTCAGCCTCAAAACCACCCTTTCCCACTTGGCCCCACGCCAGGCCCAAAAATGGCCATATGTCTGGCGACTGGTCTCACGCCCAAAGAGCCAGCAGGGAAAACTATGCCTTGTTCTAAAGCTCTTTGGGAACCGCTTGCGTAGCCCCACACACCTGCGGGCTGCAGGCTTTCCTGCTGCCTTCAGCCTCAAAACCACCCTTTCCCACTTGTCCCCGCGCCAGGCCCAAAAATGGCCATATGTCTGGAGACTGGTCCCACGCCCAAAGAGCCAGCAGGGAAAACGATGCCTTGTTCTAAAGCTCTTTGGGAACCGCTTGCGTGGCCCCAGAGACCTGGGGGCTGCAAGCTTTCCTGCTGCCTTCAGCCTCAAAACCACCCTTTCCCACTTGGCGCCGCGCCAGGCCCAAAAATGGCCATATGGCTGGAGATTGGTTCCACGCCCAAAGAGCCAGCAGGGAAAACTATGCCTTGTTCTAAAGCTCTTTGGGAACCGCTTGCGTGGCCCCACAGACCTGGGGGCTGCAGGCTTTCCTGCTGCCTTCAGCCTCAAAACCACCCTTTCCCACATGGCGCCGCGCCAGGCACAAAAATGGCCATATGTCTGGAGTTTGGTGCCACGCCCAAAGAGCCAGCAGGGAAAACTATGCCTTGTTCTAAAGCTCTTTGGGAACCGCTTGCGTGGCCACACAGACCTGCGGGCTGCAGGATTTCCTGCTGCCTTCAGCCTCAAAACCACCCTTTCCCACTTGGCGTCGCGCCAGGCACAAAAATGGCTATATTTCTGGAGACTGGTCCCTTTCCCAAAGAGCCAGCAGGGAAAACTATGCCTTGTTCTAAAGCTCTTTGGGAACCGCTTGCGTAGCCCCACACACCTGGGGGCTGCAGGCTTTCCTGCTGCCTTCAGCCTCAAAACCACCCTTTGCAACTTGGCGTGCCGCCAGGCACAAAAATGGCCATATGTCTGGAGATTGGTCCTACACCGAAAGAGCCAGCAGGGAAAACTATGCCTTGTTCTAAAGCTCTTTGGGAACCGCTTGCGTAGCCCCACACACCTGGGGGCTGCAGACTTTCCTGCTGCCTTCAGCCTCAAAACCACCCTTTCCCACATGGCGCCAAGCCAGGCCCAAAAATGGCCATATGTCTGGAGACTGGTCCCACGCCCAAAGAGCCAGCAGGGAAAACTATGCCTTGTTCTAAAGCTCTTTGGGAACCGCTTGCGTAGCCCCACACACCTGGGGGCTGCAGGCTTTCTTGCTGCCTTCAGCCTCAAAACCACCCTTTCCCACTTGGCCCCGCGCCAGGCCCAAAAATGGCCATATGTCTGGAGACTGGTCCCACGCCGAAAGAGCCAGCAGGGAAAACTATGCCTTGTTCTAAAGCTCTTTGGGAACCGCTTGCGTGGCCCCACAGACCTGGGGGCTGCAGGCTTTTCTGGCACCTTCAGCCTCAAAACCACCCTTTCCCACATGGCGTCACGCCAGGCACAAAAAAGGCCATATGTCTGGAGATTGGTCCCACGCCCAAAGAGCCAGCAGGGAAAACTATGCCTTGTTCTAAAGCTCTTTGGGAACCGCTTGCGTAGCCCCACACACCTGCGGGCTGCAGGCTTTCCTGCTGCCTTCAGCCTCAAAACCACCCTTTCCCACATGGCGTCACGCCAGGCACAAAAATGGCCATATGTCTGGAGACTGGTCCCACGCCCAAAGAGCCAGCAGGGAAAACTATGCCTTGTTCTAAAGCTCTTTGGGAACCGCTTGCGTGGCCCCAGAGACCTGGGGGCTGCAAGCTTTCCTGCTGCCTTCAGCCTCAAAACCACCCTTTCCCACATAGCGCCGCGCCAGGCCCAAAATTGGCCATATATCTGGAGATTTGTTCCACGCCCAAAGAGCCTGCAGGGAAAACGATGCCTTGTTCTAAAGCTCTTTGGGAACCGCTTGCGTAGCCCCACACACCTGGGGGCTGCAGGCTTTCCTGCTGCCTTCAGCTTCAAAACCACCCTTTCCCACATGGCGTCACGCCAGGCCCAAAAATGGCCATATGTCTGGAGGTTGATCCCACGCCCAAAGAGCCAGCAGGGAAAACTATGCCTTGTTCTAAAGCTCTTTGGGAACTGCTTGCGTAGCCCCACACACCTGGGGGCTGCAGGCTTTTCTGGCACCTTCAGCCTCAAAACCACCCTTTCCCACATGGCGTCGCGCCAGGCCCAAAAATGGCCATATGTCTGGAGACTGGTCCCACGCCCAAAGAGCCAGCAGGGAAAACTATGCCTTGTTCTAAAGCTCTTTGGGAACCGCTTGCGTAGCCCCACACACCTGCGGGCTGCAGGCTTTCCTGCTGCCTTCAGCCTCAAAACCAGCCTTTCCCACTTGGCGCCGCGCCAGGCCCAAAAATGGCCATATGTCTGGAGACTGGTCCCACGCCCAAAGAGCCAGCAGGGAAAACTATGCCTTGTTCTAAAGCTCTTTGGGAACCGCTTGCGTAGCCCCAGAGACCTGGGGGCTGCAAGCTTTCCTGCTGCCTTCAGCCTCAAAACCACCCTTTCCCACTTGGCCCCACGCCAGGCCCAAAAATGGCCATATGTCTGGCGACTGGTCTCACGCCCAAAGAGCCAGCAGGGAAAACTATGCCTTGTTCTAAAGCTCTTTGGGAACCGCTTGCGTAGCCCCACACACCTGGGGGCTGCAGGCTTTTCTGGCACCTTCAGCCTCAAAACCACCCTTTCCCACATGGCGTCACGCCAGGCACAAAAATAGCCATATGTCTGGAGGTTGGTCCCACGCCCAAAGAGCCAGCAGGGAAAACTATGCCTTGTTCTAAAGCTCTTTGGGAACCGCTTGCGTAGCCCCACACACCTGCGGGCTGCAGGCTTTCCTGCTGCCTTCAGCCTCAAAACCACCCTTTCCCACTTGGCGCCACGCAAGGCACAAAAATGGCCATATGTCTGGAGGTTGGTCCCACGCCCAAAGAGCCAGCAGGGAAAACTATGCCTTGTTCTAAAGCTCTTTGGGAACCGCTTGCGTAGCCCCACACACCTGGGGGCTGCAGGCTTTTCTGGCACCTTCAGACTCAAAACCACCCTTTCCAACATGGCGTCATGCCAGGCCCAAAAATGGCCATATGTCTGGAGGTTGGTCCCACGCCCAAAGAGCCAGCAGGGAAAACTATGCCTTATTCTAAAGCTCTTTGGGAACGGCTTGCGTAGCCCCACAGACCTGGGGGCTGCAGGCTTTCCTGCTGCCTTCAGCCTCAAAACAACCCTTTCCCACATGGCGTCACGCCAGGCCCAAAAATGGCCATATGTCTGGAGGTTGATCCCACGCCCAAAGAGCCAGCAGGGAAAACTATGCCTTGTTATAAAGCTCTTTGGGAACTGCTTGCGTAGCCCCACAGACCTGGGGGCTGCAGGCTTTTCTGGCACCTTCAGCCTCAAAACCACCCTTTCCCAAATGACGTCACGCCAGGCCCAAAAATGGCCATATGTCTGGAGACTGGTCCCACGCCCAAAGAGCCAGCAGGGAAAACTATGCCTTGTTCTAAAGCTCTTTGGGAACCGCTTGCGTAGCCCCACACACCTGCGGGCTGCAGGCTTTCCTGCTGCCTTCAGCCTCAAAACCAGCCTTTCCCACTTGGCGCCGCGCCAGGCCCAAAAATGGCCATATGTCTGGAGACTGGTCCCACGCCCAAAGAGCCAGCAGGGAAAACTATGCCTTGTTCTAAAGCTCTTTGGGAACCGCTTGCGTAGCCCCACACACCTGGGGGCTGCAAGCTTTCCTGCTGCCTTCAGCCTCAAAACCACCCTTTCCCACTTGGCCCCACGCCAGGCCCAAAAAAGGCCATATGTCTGGCGACTGGTCTCACGCCCAAAGAGCCAGCAGGGAAAACTATGCCTTGTTCTAAAGCTCTTTGGGAACCGCTTGCGTAGCCCCACACACCTGGGGGCTGCAGGCTTTTCTGGCACCTTCAGCCTCAAAAGCACCCTTTCCCACATGGCGTCACGCCAGGCACAAAAATAGCCATATGTCTGGAGGTTGGTCCCACGCCCAAAGAGCCAGCAGGGAAAACTATGCCTTGTTCTAAAGCTCTTTGGGAACCGCTTGCGTAGCCCCACACACCTGCGGGCTGCAGGCTTTCCTGCTGCCTTCAGCCTCAAAACCACCCTTTCCCACTTGGCGCCACGCAAGGCACAAAAATGGCCATATGTCTGGAGGTTGGTCCCACGCCCAAAGAGCCAGCAGGGATAACTATGCCTTGTTCTAAAGCTCTTTGGGAACCGCTTGCGTAGCCCCACACACCTGCGGGCTGCAGGCTTTCCTGCTGCCTTCAGCCTCAAAACCACCCTTTCCCACATGGCGTCACGCCAGGCACAAAAATGGCCATATGTCTGGAGACTGGTCCCACGCCCAAAGAGCCAGCAGGAAATACTATGCCTTGTTCTAAAGCTCTTTGGGAACCGCTTGCGTAGCCCCACAGACCTGGGGGCTGCAGGCTTTCCTGCTGCCTTCAGCCTCAAAACCACCCTTTCCCACATGGCGTCACGCCAGGCCCAAAAATGGCCATATGTCTGGCGACTGGTCTCACGCCCAAAGAGCCAGCAGGGAAAACTATGCCTTGTTCTAAAGCTCTTTGGGAACTGCTTGCGTAGCCCCACAGACCTGGGGGCTGCAGGCTTTTCTGGCACCTTCAGCCTCAAAACCACCCTTTCCCACATGGCGTCACGCCAGGCACAAAAATAGCCATATGTCTGGAGGTTGGTCCCACGCCCAAAGCGCCAGCAGGGAAAACTATGCCTTGTTCTAAAGCTCTTTGGGAACCGCTTGCGTAGCCCCACACACCTGGGGGCTGCAGGCTTTCCTGCTGCCTTCAGCCTCAAAACCACCCTTTCCCACGTGGCGCCGCGCCAGGCCCAAAAATGGCCATATGTCTGGAGGTTGGTCCCACGCCCAAAGAGCCAGCAGGGAAAACTATGCCTTGTTCTAAAGCTCTTTGGGAACCGCTTGCGTGGCCCCAGAGACCTGGGGGCTGCAAGCTTTCCTGCTGCCTTCAGCCTCAAAACCACCCTTTCCCACTTGGCGCCGCGCCAGGCCCAAAAATGGCCATATGGCTGGAGATTGGTTCCACGCCCAAAGAGCCAGCAGGGAAAACTATGCCTTGTTCTAAAGCTCTTTGGGAACCGCTTGCGTGGCCCCACAGACCTGGGGGCTGCAGGCTTTCCTGCTGCCTTCAGCCTCAAAACCACCCTTTCCCACTTGGCGCCGCGCCAGGCACAAAAATGGCCATATGTCTGGAGTTTGGTGCCACGCCCAAAGAGCCAGCAGGGAAAACTATGCCTTGTTCTAAAGCTCTTTGGGAACCGCTTGCGTGGCCACACAGACCTGCGGGCTGCAGGCTTTAATGCTGCCTTCAGCCTCAAAACCACCCTTTCCCACTTAGCGTCGCGCCAGGCACAAAAATGGCTATATTTCTGGAGACTGGTCCCTTTCCCAAAGAGCCAGCAGGGAAAACTACGCCTTGTTCTAAAGCTCTTTGGGAACCGCTTGCGTAGCCCCACACACCTGGGGGCTGCAGGCTTTCCTGCTGCCTTCAGCCTCAAAACCACCCTTTGCAACTTGGCGTGCCGCCAGGCACAAAAATGGCCATATGTCTGGAGATTGGTCCTACACCGAAAGAGCCAGCAGGGAAAACTATGCCTTGTTCTAAAGCTCTTTGGGAACCGCTTGCGTAGCCCCACACACCTGGGGGCTGCAGACTTTCCTGCTGCCTTCAGCCTCAAAACCACCCTTTCCCACATGGCGCCAAGCCAGGCCCAAAAATGGCCATATGTCTGGAGACTGGTCCCACGCCCAAAGAGCCAGCAGGGAAAACTATGCCTTGTTCTAAAGCTCTTTGGGAACCGCTTGCGTAGCCCCACACACCTGGGGGCTGCAGGCTTTCTTGCTGCCTTCAGCCTCAAAACCACCCTTTCCCACTTGGCCCCGCGCCAGGCCCAAAAATGGCCATATGTCTGGAGACTGGTCCCACGCCGAAAGAGCCAGCAGGGAAAACTATGCCTTGTTCTAAAGCTCTTTGGGAACCGCTTGCGTGGCCCCACAGACCTGGGGGCTGCAGGCTTTTCTGGCACCTTCAGCCTCAAAACCACCCTTTCCCACATGGCCTCACGCCAGGCACAAAAAAGGCCATATGTCTGGAGATTGGTCCCACGCCCAAAGAGCCAGCAGGGAAAACTATGCCTTGTTCTAAAGGTCTTTGGGAACCACTTGCGTAGCCCCACACACCTGCGGGCTGCAGGCTTTCCTGCTGCCTTCAGCCTCAAAACCACCCTTTCCCACATGGCGTCACGCCAGGCACAAAAATGGCCATATGTCTGGAGACTGGTCCCACGCCCAAAGAGCCAGCAGGGAAAACTATGCCTTGTTCTAAAGCTCTTTGGGAACCGCTTGCGTGGCCCCAGAGACCTGGGGGCTGCAAGCTTTCCTGCTGCCTTCAGCCTCAAAACCACCCTTTCCCACATAGCGCCGCGCCAGGCCCAAAATTGGCCATATATCTGGAGATTTGTTCCACGCCCAAAGAGCCTGCAGGGAAAACGATGCCTTGTTCTAAAGCTCTTTGGGAACCACTTGCGTGGCCCCAGAGACCTGGGGGCTGCAAGCTTTCCTGCTGCCTTCAGCCTCAAAACCACCCTTTCCCACATGGCGTCACGCCAGGCCCAAATATGGCCATATATCTGGAGACTGGTCCCACACCCAAAGAGCCAGCAGGGAAAACTATGCCTTGTTCTAAAGCTCTTTGGGAACCGCTTGCGTAGCCCCACACACCTGGGGGCTGCAGGCTTTCCTGCTGCCTTCAGCTTCAAAACCACCCTTTCCCACATGGCGTCACGCCAGGCCCAAAAATGGCCATATGTCTGGAGGTTGATCCCACGCCCAAAGAGCCAGCAGGGAAAACTATGCCTTGTTCTAAAGCTCTTTGGGAACCGCTTGCGTAGCCCCACACACCTGGGGGCTGCAGGCTTTTCTGGCACCTTCAGCCTCAAAACCACCCTTTCCCACATGGCGTCGCGCCAGGCCCAAAAATGGCCATATGTCTGGAGACTGGTCCCACGCCCAAAGAGCCAGCAGGGAAAACTATGCCTTGTTCTAAAGCTCTTTGGGAACCGCTTGCGTAGCCCCACACACCTGGGGGCTGCAGGCTTTTCTGGCACCTTCAGACTCAAAACCACCCTTTCCCACATGGCGCCAAGCCAGGCCCAAAAATGGCCATATGTCTGGAGACTGGTCCCACGCCCAAAGAGCCAGCAGGGAAAACTATGCCTTGTTCTAAAGCTCTTTGGGAACCGCTTGCGTAGCCCCACACACCTGGGGGCTGCAGGCTTTCTTGCTGCCTTCAGCCTCAAAACCACCCTTTCCCACTTGGCCCCGCGCCAGGCCCAAAAATGGCCATATGTCTGGAGACTGGTCCCACGCCGAAAGAGCCAGCAGGGAAAACTATGCCTTGTTCTAAAGCTCTTTGGGAACCGCTTGCGTGGCCCCACAGACCTGGGGGCTGCAGGCTTTTCTGGCACCTTCAGCCTCAAAACCACCCTTTCCCACATGGCCTCACGCCAGGCACAAAAAAGGCCATATGTCTGGAGATTGGTCCCACGCCCAAAGAGCCAGCAGGGAAAACTATGCCTTGTTCTAAAGGTCTTTGGGAACCACTTGCGTAGCCCCACACACCTGCGGGCTGCAGGCTTTCCTGCTGCCTTCAGCCTCAAAACCACCCTTTCCCACATGGCGTCACGCCAGGCACAAAAATGGCCATATGTCTGGAGACTGGTCCCACGCCCAAAGAGCCAGCAGGGAAAACTATGCCTTGTTCTAAAGCTCTTTGGGAACCGCTTGCGTGGCCCCAGAGACCTGGGGGCTGCAAGCTTTCCTGCTGCCTTCAGCCTCAAAACCACCCTTTCCCACATAGCGCCGCGCCAGGCCCAAAATTGGCCATATATCTGGAGATTTGTTCCACGCCCAAAGAGCCTGCAGGGAAAACGATGCCTTGTTCTAAAGCTCTTTGGGAACCACTTGCGTGGCCCCAGAGACCTGGGGGCTGCAAGCTTTCCTGCTGCCTTCAGCCTCAAAACCACCCTTTCCCACATGGCGTCACGCCAGGCCCAAATATGGCCATATATCTGGAGACTGGTCCCACACCCAAAGAGCCAGCAGGGAAAACTATGCCTTGTTCTAAAGCTCTTTGGGAACCGCTTGCGTAGCCCCACACACCTGGGGGCTGCAGGCTTTCCTGCTGCCTTCAGCTTCAAAACCACCCTTTCCCACATGGCGTCACGCCAGGCCCAAAAATGGCCATATGTCTGGAGGTTGATCCCACGCCCAAAGAGCCAGCAGGGAAAACTATGCCTTGTTCTAAAGCTCTTTGGGAACCGCTTGCGTAGCCCCACACACCTGGGGGCTGCAGGCTTTTCTGGCACCTTCAGCCTCAAAACCACCCTTTCCCACATGGCGTCGCGCCAGGCCCAAAAATGGCCATATGTCTGGAGACTGGTCCCACGCCCAAAGAGCCAGCAGGGAAAACTATGCCTTGTTCTAAAGCTCTTTGGGAACCGCTTGCGTAGCCCCACACACCTGGGGGCTGCAGGCTTTTCTGGCACCTTCAGACTCAAAACCACCCTTTCCAACATGGCGTCATGCCAGGCCCAAAAATGGCCATATGTCTGGCGACTGGTCTCACGCCCAAAGAGCCAGCAGGGAAAACTATGCCTTGTTCTAAAGCTCTTTGGGAACCGCTTGCGTAGCCCCACACACCTGGGGGCTGCAAGCTTTCCTGCTGCCTTCAGCCTCAAAACAATCCTTTCCCACTTGGCGCCGCGCCAGGCACAAAAATGGCCATATGTCTGGAGACTGGTCCCACGCCCAAAGAGCCAGCAGGGAAAACTATGCCTTGTTCTAAAGCTCTTTGGGAACCGCTTGCGTAGCCCCACAGACCTGGGGGCTGCAAGCTTTCCTGCTGCCTTCAGCCTCAAAACCACCCTTTCCCACTTGGCCCCATGCCAGGCCCAAAAATGGCCATATGTCTGGCGACTGGTCTCACGCCCAAAGAGCCAGCAGGGAAAACTATGCCTTGTTCTAAAGCTCTTTGGGAACCGCTTGCGTAGCCCCACAGACCTGGGGGCTGCAGGCTTTTCTGGCACCTTCAGCCTCAAAACCACCCTTTCCCACATGGCCTCACGCCAGGCACAAAAATAGCCATATGTCTGGAGGCTGGTCCCACGCCTAAAGAGCCAGCAGGGAAAACTATGCCTTGTTCTAAAGCTCTTTAGGAACCGCTTGCGTAGCCCCACACACCTGCGAGCTGCAGGCTTTCCTGCTGCCTTCAGCCTCAAAACCACTCTTTCCCACTTGTCGCCACGCAAGGCACAAAAATGGCCATATGTCTGGAGGTTGGTCCCACGCCCAAAGAGCCAGCAGGGAAAACTATGCCTTGTTCTAAAGCTCTTTGGGAACCGCTTGCGTAGCCCCACACACCTGGGGGTTGCAGGCTTTCCTGCTGCCTTCAGCCTCAAAACCACCCTTTCCCACTTGGCGTCACGCCAGGCACAATAATGGCCATATGTGTGGAGACTGGTCCCACGCCCAAAGAGCCAGCAGGGAAAACTATGCCTTGTTCTAAAGCTCTTTGGGAACCGCTTGCGTAGCCCCACACACCTGCGGGCTGCAGGCTTTCCTGCTGCCTTCAGCCTCAAAACCACCCTTTCCCACTTGGCGCCACGCAAGGCACAAAAATGGCCATATGTCTGGAGGTTGGTCCCACGCCCAAAGAGCCAGCAGGGAAAACTATGCCTTGTTCTAAAGCTCTTTGGGAACCGCTTGCGTAGCCCCACACACCTGCGGGCTGCAGGCTTTCCTGCTGCCTTCAGCCTCAAAACAACCCTTTCCCACATGGCGCCGCGCCAGGCCCAAAAATGGCCATATATCTGGAGATTTGTTCCACGCCCAAAGAGCCAGCAGGGAAAACGATGCCTTGTTCTAAAGCTCTTTGGGAACCGCTTGCGTGGCCCCAGAGACCTGGGGGCTTGCAGGCTTTCCTGCTGCCTTCAGCCTCAAAACCACCCTTTCCCACATGGCGCCAAGCCAGGCACAAAAATGTCCATATGGCTGGAATTTGGTCCCACGCCCAAAGAGCCAGCAGGGAAAACTATGCCTTTTTCTAAAGCTCTTTGGGAACAGCTTGCGTGGCCCCACAGACCTGGGGGCTGCAGGCTTTCCTGCTGCCTTCAGCCTCAAAACCACCCTTTCCCACTTGGCGTCGCGCCAGGCAAAAAATGTCTATATTTCTAGAGACTGGTCCCTTTCCCAAAGAGCCAGCAGGGAAAACTATGCCTTGTTCTAAAGCTCTTTGGGAACCGCTTGCGTAGCCCCGCACACCTGGGGGCTGCAGACTTTCCTGCTGCCTTCAGCCTCAAAACCATCCTCTGCAACTTGGCGTCACGCCAGGCACAAAAATGGCCATATGTCTGGAGATTGGTCCTACACCGAAAGAGCCAGCAGGGAAAACTATGCCTTGTTCTAAAGCTCTTTGGGAACCGCTTGCGTAGCCCCACAGACCTGGGGGCTGCAGGCTTTCCTGCTGCCTTCAGCCTCAAAACCACCCTTTCCCACATGGCGCCAAGCCAGGCACAAAAATGGCCATATGTCTGGAGACTGGTCCCACGCCCAAAGAGCCAGCAGGGAAAACTATGCCTTGTTCTAAAGCTCTTTGGGAACCGATTGCGTAGCCCCACACACCTGGGGGCTGCAGGCTTTCCTGCTGACTTCAGCCTCAAAACCACCCTTTCCCACTTGGCGCCGCGCCAGGCACAAAAATGGCCATATGTCTGGAGACTGGTCCCACGCCCAAAGAGCCAGCAGGGAAAACTATGCCTTGTTCTAAAGCTCTTTGGGAACCACTTGCGTAGCCCCACACACCGGGAGGCTGCAGGATTTTCTGGCACCTTCAGCCTCAAAACCACCCTTTCCCACTTGGCGCGGCGCTAGGCCCAAAAATGGCAATATGTCTGGAGATTGGTCCCACGCCCAAAGAGCCAGCAGGGAAAACTATGCCTTGTTCTAAAGCTCTTTGGGAACCGCTTGCGTAGCCCCACAGACCTGGGGGCTGCACGCTTTCCTGCTGCCTTCAGCCTCAAAACAATCCTTTCCGACATGGCGCCAAGCCAGGCACAAAAATGGCCATATATCTGGAGATTTGTTCCACGCCCAAAGAGCCAGCAGGGAAAACGATGCCTTGTTCTAAAGCTCTTTGGGAACCGCTTGCGTGGCCCCAGAGACCTGGGGGCTTGCAGGCTTTCCTGCTGCCTTCAGCCTCAAAACCACCCTTTCCCACATGGCGCCAAGCCAGGCACAAAAATGTCCATATGGCTGGAATTTGGTCCCACGCCCAAAGAGCCAGCAGGGAAAACTATGCCTTGTTCTAAAGCTCTTTGGGAACATCTTGCGTGGCCCCACAGACCTGGGGGCTGCAGGCTTTCCTGCTGCCTTCAGCCTCAAAACCACCCTTTCCCACTTGGCGTCGCGCCAGGCACAAAAATGGCTATATTTCTAGAGACTGGTCCCTTTCCCAAAGAGCCAGCAGGGAAAACTATGCCTTGTTCTAAAGCTCTTTGGGAACCGCTTGCGTAGCCCCGCACACCTGGGGGCTGCAGACTTTCCTGCTGCCTTCAGCCTCAAAACCATCCTCTGCAACTTGGCGTCACGCCAGGCACAAAAATGGCCATATGTCTGGCGACTGGTCTCACGCCCAAAGAGCCAGCAGGGAAAACTATGCCTTGTTCTAAAGCTCTTTGGGAACCGCTTGCGTAGCCCCACACACCTGGGGGCTGCAGGCTTTTCTGGCACCTTCAGCCTCAAAACCACCCTTTCCCACATGGCGTCATGCCAGGCCCAAAAATGGCCATATGTCTGGAGACTGGTCCCACGCCCAAAGAGCCAGCAGGGAAAACTATGCCTTGTTCTAAAGCTCTTTGGGAACCGCTTGCGTAGCCCCACACACCTGCGGGCTGCAGGCTTTCCTGCTGCCTTCAGCCTCAAAACCACCCTTTCCCACTTGGCGTCGCTCAAGGTAAAAAAATGGCCATATGTCTGGAGACTGGTCCCACGCCCAAAGAGCCAGCAGGGAAAACTATGCCTTGTTCTAAAGCTCTTTGGGAACCGCTTGCGTAGCCCCACAGACCTGGGGGCTGCAGGCTTTCCTGCTGCCTTCAGCCTCAAAACCACTCTTTCCCACATGGCGTCACGCCAGGCCCAAAAATGGCCATATGTCTGGAGGTTGATCCCACGTCCAAAGAGCCAGCAGGGAAAACTATGCCTTGTTCTAAAGCTCTTTGGGAACCGCTTGCGTAGCCCCACACACCTGGGGGCTGCAGGCTTTCCTGCTGCCTTCAGCCTCAAAATAATCCTTTCCCACATGGCGCCAAGCCAGGCACAAAAATGGCCATATATCTGGAGATTTGTTCCACGCCCAAAGAGCCAGCAGGGAAAACGATGCCTTGTTCTAAAGCTCTTTGGGAACCGCTTGCGTGGCCCCAGAGACCTGGGGGCTTACAGGCTTTCCTGCTGCCTTCAGCCTCAAAACCACCCTTTCCCACATGGCGCCAAGCCAGGCACAAAAATGTCCATATGGCTGGAATTTGGTCCCACGCCCAAAGAGCCAGCAGGGAAAACTATGCCTTGTTCTAAAGCTCTTTGGGAACAGCTTGCGTGGCCCCACAGACCTGGGGGCTGCAGGCTTTCCTGCTGCCTTCAGCCTCAAAACCACCCTTTCCCACTTGGCGTCGCGCCCTGCACAAAAATGGCTATATTTCTAGAGACTGGTCCCTTTCCCAAAGAGCCAGCAGGGAAAACTATGCCTTGTTCTAAAGCTCTTTGGGAACCGCTTGCGTAGCCCCGCACACCTGGGGGCTGCAGACTTTCCTGCTGCCTTCAGCCTCAAAACCATCCTCTGCAACTTGGCGTCACGCCAAACACAAAAATGACCATATGTCTGGAGATTGGTCCTACACCGAAAGAGCCAGCAGGGAAAACTATGCCTTGTTCTAAAGCTCTTTGGGAACCGCTTGCGTAGCCCCACACACCTGGGGGCTGCAGGCTTTCCTGCTGCCTTCAGCCTCAAAACCACCCTTTCCCACATGGCGCCAAGCCAGGCACAAAAATGGCCATATGTCTGGAGACTGGTCCCACGCCCAAAGAGCCAGCAGGGAAAACTATGCCTTGTTCTAAAGCTCTTTGGGAACCTCTTGCGTAGCCCCACAGACCTGGGGGCTGCAGGCTTTCCTGCTGCCTTCAGCCTCAAAATAATCCTTTCCCACATGGCGCCAAGCCAGGCACAAAAATGGCCATATATCTGGAGATTTGTTCCACGCCCAAAGAGCCAGCAGGGAAAACGATGCCTTGTTCTAAAGCTCTTTGGGAACCGCTTGCGTAGCCCCACACACCTGGGGGCTGCAGGCTTTTCTGGCACCTTCAGCCTCAAAACCACCCTTTCCCACATGGCGTCACGCCAGGCACAAGAATGGCCATATGTCTGGAGACTGGTCCCACGCCCAAAGAGCCAGCAGGGAAAACTATGCCTTGTTCTAAAGCTCTTTGGGAACCGCTTGCGTAGCCCCACAGACCTGGGGGCTGCAGGCTTTCCTGCTGCCTTCAGCCTCAAAACCACCCTTTCCCACTTGGCGCCACGCAAGGCACAAAAATGGCCATATGTCTGGAGGTTGGTCCCACGCTTAAAGAGCCAGAAGGGAATACTATGCCTTGTTCTAAAGCTCTTTGGGAACCGCTTGCGTAGCCCCACACACCTGGGGGCTGCAGGCTTTCCTGCTGCCTTCAGCCTCAAAACAATCCTTTCCCACATGGCGCCAAGCCAGGCACAAAAATGGCCATATATCTGGAGATTTGTTCCACGCCCAAAGAGCCAGCAGGGAAAACGATGCCTTGTTCTAAAGCTCTTTGGGAACCGCTTGCGTGGTCCCAGAGACCTGGGGGCTTGCAGGCTTTCCTGCTGCCTTCAGCCTCAAAACCACCCTTTCCCACTTGGCGTCGCGCCCTGCACAAAAATGGCTATATTTCTAGAGACTGGTCCCTTTCCCAAAGAGCCAGCAGGGAAAACTACGCCTTGTTCTAAAGCTCTTTGGGAACCGCTTGCGTAGCCCCGCACACCTGGGGGCTGCAGACTTTCCTGCTGCCTTCAGCCTCAAAACCATCCTCTGCAACTTGGCGTCACGCCAGGCACAAAAATGGCCATATGTCTGGAGATTGGTCCTACACCGAAAGAGCCAGCAGGGAAAACTACGCCTTGTTCTAAAGCTCTTTGGGAACCGCTTGCGTAGCCCCACACACCTGGGGGCTGCAGGCTTTCCTGCTGCCTTCAGCCTCAAAACCACCCTTTCCCACATGGTGCCAAGCCAGGCCCAAAAATGTCCATATGTCTGGAGACTGGTCCCACGCCCAAAGAGCCAGCAGGGAAAACTATGCCTTGTTCTAAAGCTCTTTGGGAACCGCTTGCGTAGCCCCACACACCTGGGGGCTGCAAGCTTTCCTGCTGCCTTCAGCCTCAAAACAATCCTTTCCCACTTGGCGCCGCGCCAGGCCCAAAAATGGCCATATGTCTGGAGACTGGTCCCACGCCCAAAGAGCCAGCAGGGAAAACTATGCCTTGTTCTAAAGCTCTTTGGGAACCGCTTGCGTAGCCCCACACACCTGGGGGCTGCAAGCTTTCCTGCTGCCTTCAGCCTCAAAACCACCCTTTCCCACTTGGCCCCATGCCAGGCCCAAAAATGGCCATATGTCTGGCGACTGGTCTCACGCCCAAAGAGCCAGCAGGGAAAACTATGCCTTGTTCTAAAACTCTTTGGGAACCGCTTGCGTAGCCCCACACACCTGGGGGCTGCAGGCTTTTCTGGCACCTTCAGCCTCAAAACCACCCTTTCCCACATGGCGTCGCGCCCTGCACAAAAATAGCCATATGTCTGGAGGCTGGTCCCACGCCTAAAGAGCCAGCAGGGAAAACTATGCCTTGTTCTAAAGCTCTTTAGGAACCGCTTGCGTAGCCCCACACACCTGCGAGCTGCAGGCTTTCCTGCTGCCTTCAGCCTCAAAACCACTCTTTCCCACTTGGCGCCACGCAAGGCACAAAAATGGCCATATGTCTGGAGGTTGGTCCCACGCCCAAAGAGCCAGCAGGGAAAATTATGCCTTGTTCTAAAGCTCTTTGGGAACCGCTTGCGTAGCCCCACAGACCTGGGGGCTGCAGGCTTTCCTGCTGCCTTCAGCCTCAAAACCTCCCTTTCCCACCTGGCCCCGCGCCAGGCACAAAAATGGCCATATGGCTGGAGACTGGTCCCACGCCCAAAGAGCCAGCAGGGAAAACGATGCCTTGTTCTAAAGCTCTTTGGGAACCGCTTGCGTGGCCCCAGAGACCTGGGGGCTTGCAGGCTTTCCTGCTGCCTTCAGCCTCAAAACCACCCTTTCCCACATGGCTCCAAGCCAGGCACAAAAATATCCATATGGCTGGAATTTGGTCCCACGCCCAAAGAGCCAGCAGGGAAAACTATGCCTTGTTCTAAAGCTCTTTGGGAACAGCTTGCGTGGCCCCACACACCTGGGGGCTGCAGGCTTTCCTGCTGCCTTCAGCCTCAAAACCACCCTTTCCCACTTGGCGTCACGCCAGGCACAAAATGGCTATATTTCTAGAGACTGGTCCCTTTCCCAAAGAGCCAGCAGGGAAAACTATGCCTTGTTCTAAAGCTCTTTGGGAACCGCTTGCGTAGCCCCGCACACCTGGGGGCTGCAGACTTTCCTGCTGCCTTCAGCCTCAAAACCATCCTCTGCAACTTGGCGTCACGCCAGGCACAAAAATGGCCATATGTCTGGAGATTGGTCCTACACCGAAAGAGCCAGCAGGGAAAACTATGCCTTGTTCTAAAGCTCTTTGGGAACCGCTTGCGTAGCCCCACACACCTTGGGGCTGCAAGCTTTCCTGCTGCCTTCAGCCTCAAAACAATCCTTTCCCACTTGGCGCCGCGCCAGGCCCAAAAATGGCCATATGTCTGGAGACTGGTCCCACGCCCAAAGAGCCAGCAGGGAAAACTATGCCTTGTTCTAAAGCTCTTTGGGAACCGCTTGCGTAGCCCCACAGACCTGGGGGCTGCAAGCTTTCCTGCTGCCTTCAGCCTCAAAACCACCCTTTCCCACTTGGCCCCATGCCAGGCCCAAAAATGGCCATATGTCTGGCGACTGGTCTCACGCCCAAAGAGCCAGCAGGGAAAACTATGCCTTGTTCTAAAGCTCTTTGGGAACCGCTTGCGTAGCCCCACAGACCTGGGGGCTGCAGGCTTTTCTGGCACCTTCAGACTCAAAACCACCCTTTCCCACATGGCCTCACGCCAGGCACAAAAATAGCCATATGTCTGGAGGCTGGTCCCACGCCTAAAGAGCCAGCAGGGAAAACTATGCCTTGTTCTAAAGCTCTTTAGGAACCGCTTGCGTAGCCCCACACACCTGCGAGCTGCAGGCTTTCCTGCTGCCTTCAGCCTCAAAACCACTCTTTCCCACTTGGCGCCACGCAAGGCACAAAAATGGCCATATGTCTGGAGACTGGTCCCACGCCCAAAGAGCCAGCAGGGAAAACTATGCCTTGTTCTAAAGCTCTTTGGGAACTGCTTGCGTAGCCCCACACACCTGGGGGCTGCAGGCTTTCCTGCTGCCTTCAGCCTCAAAACCACCCTTTCCCACTTGGCGTCACGCCAGGCCCAAAAATGGCCATATGTGTGGAGACTGGTCCCACGCCCAAAGAGCCAGCAGGGAAAACTATGCCTTGTTCTAAAGCTCTTTGGGAACCGCTTGCGTGGCCCCACACACCTGGGGGCTGCAGGCTTTCCTGCTGCCTTCAGCCTCAAAACCACCCTTTCCCACTTGGCGTCGCGCCCTGCACAAAAATGGCTATATTTCTAGAGACTGGTCCCTTTCCCAAAGAGCCAGCAGGGAAAACTATGCCTTGTTCTAAAGCTCTTTGGGAACCGCTTGCGTAGCCCCACACACCTGGGGGCTGCAGACTTTCCTGCTGCCTTCAGCCTCAAAACCACTCTTTCCCACTTGGCGCCACGCAAGGCACAAAAATGGCCATATGTCTGGAGACTGGTCCCACGCCCAAAGAGCCAGCAGGGAAAATTATGCCTTGTTCTAAAGCTCTTTGGGAACCGCTTGCGTAGCCCCACACACCTGGGGGCTGCAGGCTTTCCTGCTGCCTTCAGCCTCAAAACCACCCTTTCCCACATGGCGTCACGCCAGGCCCAAAAATGGCCATATGTCTGGAGGTTGGTCCCACGCCCAAAGAGCCAGCAGGGAAAACTATGCCTTGTTCTAAAGCTCTTTGGGAACCACTTGCGTAGCCCCACACACCTGGAGGCTGCAGGCTTTCCTGCTGCCTTCAGCCTCAAAACCACCCTTTCCCACATGGCGTCACGCCAGGCCCAAAAATGGCCATATGTCTGGAGACTGGTCCCACGCCCAAAGAGCCAGCAGGGAAAACTATGCCTTGTTCTAAAGCTCTTTGGGAACCGCTTGCGTAGCCCCACAGACCTGGGGGCTGCAGGCTTTCCTGCTGCCTTCAGCCTCAAAACCACCCTTTCCCACTTGGCGCCACGCAAGGCACAAAAATGGCCATATGTCTGGAGGTTGGTCCCACGCTTAAAGAGCCAGAAGGGAATACTATGCCTTGTTCTAAAGCTCTTTGGGAACCGCTTGCGTAGCCCCACACACCTGGGGGCTGCAGGCTTTCCTGCTGCCTTCAGCCTCAAAACAATCCTTTCCCACATGGCGCCAAGCCAGGCACAAAAATGGCCATATATCTGGAGATTTGTTCCACGCCCAAAGAGCCAGCAGGGAAAACGATGCCTTGTTCTAAAGCTCTTTGGGAACCGCTTGCGTGGTCCCAGAGACCTGGGGGCTTGCAGGCTTTCCTGCTGCCTTCAGCCTCAAAACCTCCCTTTCCCACTTGGCCCCGCGCCAGGCACAAAAATGGCCATATGGCTGGAGACTGGTCCCACGCCCAAAGAGCCAGCAGGGAAAACGATGCCTTGTTCTAAAGCTCTTTGGGAACCGCTTGCGTGGCCCCAGAGTCCTGGGGGCTTGCAGGCTTTCCTGCTGCCTTCAGCCTCACAACCACCCTTTCCCACATGGCGCCAAGCCAGGCACAAAAATGTCCATATGGCTGGAATTTGGTCCCACGCCCAAAGAGCCAGCAGGGAAAACTATGCCTTGTTCTAAAGCTCTTTGGGAACAGCTTCCGTGGCCCCACACACCTGGGGGCTGCAGGCTTTCCTGCTGCCTTCAGCCTCAAAACCACCCTTTCCCACTTGGCGTCACGCCAGGCACAAAATGGCTATATTTCTAGAGACTGGTCCCTTTCCCAAAGAGCCAGCAGGGAAAACTATGCCTTGTTCTAAAGCTCTTTGGGAACCGCTTGCGTAGCCCCGCACACCTGGGGGCTGCAGACTTTCCTGCTGCCTTCAGCCTCAAAACCATGCTATGCAACTTGGCGTCACGCCAGGCACAAAAATGGCCATATGTCTGGAGATTGGTCCTACACCGAAAGAGCCAGCAGGGAAAACTATGCCTTGTTCTAAAGCTCTTTGGGAACCACTTGCGTAGCCCCACACACCTGGGGGCTTGCAGGCTTTCCTGCTGCCTTCAGCCTCAAAACCACCCTTTCCCACATGGCGCCGCGCCAGGCCCAAAAATGGCCATATGTCTGGAGACTGGTCCCACGCCCAAAGAGCCAGCAGGGAAAACTATGCCTTGTTCTAAAGCTCTTTGGGAACCGCTTGCGTAGCCCCACACACCTTGGGGCTGCAAGCTTTCCTGCTGCCTTCAGCCTCAAAACAATCCTTTCCCACTTGGCGCCGCGCCAGGCCCAAAAATGGCCATATGTCTGGAGACTGGTCCCACGCCCAAAGAGCCAGCAGGGAAAACTATGCCTTGTTCTAAAGCTCTTTGGGAACCGCTTGCGTAGCCCCACAGACCTGGGGGCTGCAAGCTTTCCTGCTGCCTTCAGCCTCAAAACCACCCTTTCCCACTTGGCCCCATGCCAGGCCCAAAAATGGCCATATGTCTGGCGACTGGTCTCACGCCCAAAGAGCCAGCAGGGAAAACTATGCCTTGTTCTAAAGCTCTTTGGGAACCGCTTGCGTAGCCCCACAGACCTGGGGGCTGCAGGCTTTTCTGGCACCTTCAGCCTCAAAACCACCCTTTCCCACATGGCCTCACGCCAGGCACAAAAATAGCCATATGTCTGGAGGCTGCTCCCACGCCTAAAGAGCCAGCAGGGAAAACTATGCCTTGTTCTAAAGCTCTTTAGGAACCGCTTGCGTAGCCCCACACACCTGCGAGCTGCAGGCTTTCCTGCTGCCTTCAGCCTCAAAACCACTCTTTCCCACTTGGCGCCACGCAAGGCACAAAAAATGGCCATATGTCTGGAGGTTGGTCCCACGCCCAAAGAGCCAGCAGGGAAAACTATGCCTTGTTCTAAAGCTCTTTGGGAACCGCTTGCGTAGCCCCACAGACCTGGGGGCTGCAGGCTTTCCTGCTGCCTTCAGCCTCAAAACCACCCTTTCCCACTTGGCGTCACGCCAGGCCCAAAAATGGCCATATGTCTGGAGACTGGTCCCACGCCCAAAGAGCCAGCAGGGAAAACTATGCCTTGTTCTAAAGCTCTTTGGGAACCGCTTGCGTAGCCCCACACACCTGGGGGCTGCAGGCTTTCCTGCTGCCTTCAGCCTCAAAACCACCCTTTCCCACTTGGCGCCACGCAAGGCACAAAAATGGCCATATGTCTGGAGGTTGGTCCCACGCTTAAAGAGCCAGAAGGGAATACTATGCCTTGTTCTAAAGCTCTTTGGGAACCGCTTGCGTAGCCCCACACACCTGGGGGCTGCAGGCTTTCCTGCTGCCTTCAGCCTCAAAACCACCCTTTCACTCTTGGCGTCGCGCCAGGCAAAAAATGGCTATATTTCTAGAGACTGGTCCCTTTCCCAAAGAGCCAGCAGGGAAAACTATGCCTTGTTCTAAAGCTCTTTGGGGACCGCTTGCGTAGCCCCGCACACCTGGGGGCTGCAGACTTTCCTGCTGCCTTCAGCCTCAAAACCATCCTCTGCAACTTGGCGTCACGCCAGGCACAAAAATGGCCATATGTCTGGAGATTGGTCCTACACCGAAAGAGCCAGCAGGGAAAACTATGCCTTGTTCTAAAGCTCTTTGGGAACCACTTGCGTAGCCCCACAGACCTGGGGGCTGCAGGCTTTCCTGCTGCCTTCAGCCTCAAAACCACCCTTTCCCACATGACGCCAAGCCAGGCACAAAAATGTCCATATGGCTGGAATTTGGTCCCACGCCCAAAGAGCCAGCAAGGAAAACTATGCCTTGTTCTAAAGCTCTTTGGGAACAGCTTGCGTGGCCCCACAGACCTGGGGGCTGCAGGCTTTCCTGCTGCCTTCAGCCTCAAAACCACCCTTTCCCACTTGGCGTCGCGCCAGGCACAAAAATGGCTATATTTCTAGAG
This sequence comes from Chroicocephalus ridibundus, assembly GCF_963924245.1. Classification (NCBI taxonomy): domain Eukaryota; kingdom Metazoa; phylum Chordata; class Aves; order Charadriiformes; family Laridae; genus Chroicocephalus; species Chroicocephalus ridibundus. The sequence goes on along the minus strand of NW_026961183.1, from coordinate 432,070 downwards.
ACTGGTCCCTTTCCCAAAGAGCCAGCAGGGAAAACTATGCCTTGTTCTAAAGCTCTTTAGGAACCGCTTGCGTAGCCCCGCACACCTGGGGGCTGCAGGCTTTCCTGCTGCCTTCAGCCTCAAAACCATCCTCTGCAACTTGGCCTCACGCCAGGCACAAAAATGGCCATATGTCTGGAGATTGGTCCTACACCGAAAGAGCCAGCAGGGAAAACTATGCCTTGTTCTAAAGCTCTTTGGGAACCGCTTGCGTAGCCCCACAGACCTGGGGGCTGCAGGCTTTCCTGCTGCCTTCAGCCTCAAAACCACCCTTTCCCACATGGCGCCAAGCCAGGCCCAAAAATGGCCATATGTCTGGAGACTGGTCCCACGCCCAAAGAGCCAGCAGGGAAAACTATGCCTTGTTCTAAAGCTCTTTGGGAACCGCTTGCGTAGCCCCACAGACCTGGGGGCTGCAGGCTTTCCTGCTGCCTTCAGCCTCAAAACCACCCTTTCCCACTTGGCGCCGCGCCAGGCCCAAAAATGGCCATATGTCTGGAGACTGGTCCCACGCCCAAAGAGCCAGCAGGGAAAACTATGCCTTGTTCTAAAGCTCTTTGGGAACCGCTTGCGTAGCCCCACACACCTGGGGGCTGCAGGCTTTTCTGGCACCTTCAGCCTCAAAACCACCATTTAACACTTGGCGTCGCGCCAGGCACAAAAATGGCTATATTTCTAGAGACTGGTCCCTTTCCCAAAGAGCCAGCAGGGAAAACTATGCCTTGTTCTAAAGCTCTTTGGGAACCGCTTGCGTAGCCCCACAGACCTGGGGGCTGCAGACTTTCCTGCTGCCTTCAGCCTCAAAACCATCTTGTGCAACTTGGCGTGCCGCCAGGCCCAAAAATGGCCATATGTCTGGAGATTGGTCCTACACCGAAAGAGCCAGCAGGGAAAACTATGCCTTGTTCTAAAGCTCTGTGGGAACCGCTTGCGTAGCCCCACACACCTGGGGGCTGCAGGCTTTCCTGCTGCCTTCAGCCTCAAAACCACCCTTTCCCACATGGCGCCAAGCCAGGCCCAAAAATGGCCATATGTCTGGAGACTGGTCCCACGCCCAAAGAGCCAGCAGGGAAAACTATGCCTTGTTCTAAAGCTCTTTGGGAACCGCTTGCGTAGCCCCACAGACCTGCGGGCTGCAGGCTTTCCTGCTGCCTTCAGCCTCAAAACCACCCTTTCCCACATGGCGCCGCGCCAGGCCCAAAAATGGCCATATGTCTGGAGACTGGTCCCACGCCCAAAGAGCCAGCAGGGAAAACTATGCCTTGTTCTAAAGCTCTTTGGGAACCGCTTGCGTAGCCCCACACACCTGCGGGCTGCAGGCTTTCTTGCTGCCTTCAGCCTCAAAACCACCCTTTCCCACTTGGCCCCGCGCCAGGCCCAAAAATGGCCATATGTCTGGAGGTTGGTCCCACGCCCAAAGAGCCAGCAGGGAAAACTATGCCTTGTTCTAAGGCTCTTTGGGAACCGCTTGCGTAGCCCCAAACACCTTGGGGCTGCAAGCTTTCCTGCTGCCTTCAGCCTCAAAACCACCCTTTCCCACTTGGCCCCACGCCAGGCACAAAAATGGCCATATGTCTGGCGACTGGTCTCACGCCCAAAGAGCCAGCAGGGAAAACTATGCCTTGTTCTAAAGCTCTTTGGGAACCGCTTGCGTAGCCCCACACACCTGGGGGCTGCAGGCTTTCCTGCTGCCTTCAGCCTCAAAAGCACCCTTTCCCACTTGGCGCCGCGCCAGGCCCAAAAATGGCCATATGTCTGGAGACTGGTCCCACGCCCAAAGAGCCAGCAGGGAAAACTGTGCCTTGTTCTAAAGCTCTTTGGGAACCGCTTGCGTAGCCCCACACACCTGGGGGCTGCAAGCTTTCCTGCTGCCTTCAGCCTCAAAACCACCCTTTCCCACTTGGCGCCACGCCAGGCACAAAAATGGCCATATGTCTGGCGACTGGTCCCACGCCCAAAGAGCCAGCAGGGAAAACTATGCCTTGTTCTAAAGCTCTTTGGGAACCGCTTGCGTAGCCCCACACACCTGGGGGCTGCAGGATTTCCTGGCACCTTCAGCCTCAAAACCACCCTTTCCCACATGGCGTCACGCCAGGCCCAAAAATGGCCATATGTCTGGAGACTGGTCCCACGCCCAAAGAGCCAGCAGGGAAAACTATGCCTTGTTCTAAAGCTCTTTGGGAACCGCTTGCGTAGCCCCACACACCTGCGGGCTGCAGGCTTTCCTGCTGCCTTCAGCCTCAAAACCACCCTTTCCCACTTGGCGTCACGCCAGGCCCAAAAATGGCCATATGTCTGGAGACTGGTCCCACGCCCAAAGAGCCAGCAGGGAAAACTGTGCCTTGTTCTAAAGCTCTTTGGGAACCGCTTGCGTAGCCCCACACACCTGGGGGTGCAGGCTTTCCTGCTGCCTTCAGCCTCAAAACCACCCTTTCCCACTTGGCGCCACGCCAGGCACAAAAATGGCCATATGTCTGGAGACTGGTCCCACGCCCAAAGAGCCAGCAGGGAAAACTATGCCTTGTTCTAAAGCTCTTTGGGAACCGCTTGCGTAGCCCCACACACCTGCGGGCTGCAGGCTTTTCTGGCACCTTCAGCCTCAAAACCACCATTTCCCACATGGCGTCACGCCAGGCAAAAAAATCGCCATATGTCTGGAGGTTGGTCCCACGCCCAAAGTGCCAGATGGAATACTATGCCTTGTTCTAAAGCTCTTTTGGGACCGCTTGTGTAGCCCCACAGACCTGGGGGCTGCAGGCTTTCCTGCTGCCTTCAGCCTCAAACCACCCTTTCCCACTTGTCCCCGCGCCAGGCCCAAAAATGGCCATATGTCTGGAGACTGGTCCCACGCCCAAAGAGCCAGCAGGGAAAACGATGCCTTGTTCTAAAGCTCTTTGGGAACCGCTTGCGTGGCCCCAGAGACCTGGGGGCTGCAAGCTTTCCTGCTGCCTTCAGCCTCAAAACCACTCTTTCCCACTTGGCGCCGCGCCAGGCCCAAAAATGGCCATATGGCTGGAGATTGGTTCCACGCCCAAAGAGCCAGTAGGGAAAACTATGCCTTGTTCTAAAGCTCTTTGGGAACCGCTTGCGTAGCCCCACAGACCTGGGGGCTGCAGGCTTTCCTGCTGCCTTCAGCCTCAAAACCACCCTTTCCCACATGGCGCTGCGCCAGGCACAAAAATGGCCATATATCTGGAGATTGGTCCCACGCCCAAAGAGCCAGCAGGGAAAACTATGCCTTGTTCTAAAGCTCTTTAGGAACCGCTTGCGTAGCCCCACAGACCTGGGGGCTGCAGGCTTTCCTGCTGCCTTCAGCCTCAAAAGCACCCTTTCCCACATGGCGTCACGCCAGGCCCAAAAATGGCCATATGTCTGGAGACTGGTCCCACGCCCAAAGAGCCAGCAGGGAAAACTATGCCTTGTTCTAAAGCTCTTTGGGAACCGCTTGCGTAGCCCCACACACCTGCGGGCTGCAGGCTTTCCTGCTGCCTTCAGCCTCAAAACCACCCTTTCCCACTTGGCGTCACGCCAGGCCCAAAAATGGCCATATGTCTGGAGACTGGTCCCACGCCCAAAGAGCCAGCAGGGAAAATTATGCCTTGTTCTAAAGCTCTTTGGGAACCGCTTGCGTAGCCCCACACACCTGGGGGTGCAGGCTTTCCTGCTGCCTTCAGCCTCAAAACCACCCTTTCCAACTTGGCGCCACGCCAGGCACAAAAATGGCCATATGTCTGGAGACTGGTCCCACGCCCAAAGAGCCAGCAGGGAAAACTATGCCTTGTTCTAAAGCTCTTTGGGAACCGCTTGCGTAGCCCCACACACCTGCGGGCTGCAGGCTTTTCTGGCACCTTCAGCCTCAAAACCACCATTTCCCACATGGCGTCACGCCAGGCAAAAAAATCGCCATATGTCTGGAGGTTGGTCCCACGCCCAAAGTGCCAGATGGAATACTATGCCTTGTTCTAAAGCTCTTTTGGGACCGCTTGTGTAGCCCCACAGACCTGGGGGCTGCAGGCTTTCCTGCTGCCTTCAGCCTCAAACCACCCTTTCCCACTTGTCCCCGCGCCAGGCCCAAAAATGGCCATATGTCTGGAGACTGGTCCCACGCCCAAAGAGCCAGCAGGGAAAACGATGCCTTGTTCTAAAGCTCTTTGGGAACCGCTTGCGTGGCCCCAGAGACCTGGGGGCTGCAAGCTTTCCTGCTGCCTTCAGCCTCAAAACCACCCTTTCCCACTTGGCGCCGCGCCAGGCCCAAAAATGGCCATATGGCTGGAGATTGGTTCCACGCCCAAAGAGCCAGCAGGGAAAACTATGCCTTGTTCTAAAGCTCTTTGGGAACCGCTTGCGTAGCCCCACACACCTGGGGGGTGCAGGCTTTCCTGCTGCCTTCAGCCTCAAAACCACCCTTTCCCACATGGCGCTGCGCCAGGCACAAAAATGGCCATATATCTGGAGATTGGTCCCACGCCCAAAGAGCCAGCAGGGAAAACTATGCCTTGTTCTAAAGCTCTTTGGGAACCGCTTGCGTGGGCCCACAGACCTGGGGGCTGCAGGCTTTCCTGCTGCCTTCAGCCTCAAAACCACCCTTTCCCACTTGGCGCCGCGCCAGGCACAAAAATGGCCATATGTCTGGAGTTTGGTGCCACGCCCAAAGAGCCAGCAGGGAAAACTATGCCTTGTTCTAAAGCTCTTTGGGAACCGCTTGCGTGGCCCCACAGACCTGCGGGCTGCAGGCTTTCCTGCTGCCTTCAGCCTCAAAACCACCCTTTCCCACTTGGCGTCTCGCCAGGCACAAAAATGGCTATATTTCTGGAGACTGGTCCCTTTCCCAAAGAGCCAGCAGGGAAAACTATGCCTTGTTCTAAAGCTCTTTGGGAACCGCTTGCGTAGCCCCACACACCTGGGGGCTGCAGGCTTTCCTGCTGCCTTCAGCCTCAAAACCACCCTTTCCCACTTGGCGTGCCGCCAGGCACAAAAATGGCCATATGTCTGGAGATTGGTCCTAAACCGAAAGAGCCAGCAGGGAAAACTATGCCTTGTTCTAAAGGTCTTTGGGAACCGCTTGCGTAGCCCCACACACCTCGGGCTGCAGACTTTCCTGCTGCCTTCAGCCTCAAAACCACCCTTTCTCACATGGCGCCAAGCCAGGCCCAAAAATGGCCATATGTCTGGAGACTGGTCCCACGCCCAAAGAGCCAGCAGGGAAAACTATGCCTTGTTCTAAAGCTCTTTGGGAACCGCTTGCGTAGCCCCACAGACCTGGGGGCTGCAGACTTTTCTGGAACCTTCAGCCTCAAAACCACCCTTTCCCACATGGCGTCACGCCAGGCACAAAAAAGGCCATATGTCTGGAGGTTGGTCCCACGCCCAAAGAGCCAGCAGGGAAAACTATGCCTTGTTCTAAAGCTCTTTGGGAACCGCTTGCGTAGCCCCACACACCTGGGGGCGCTGCAGGCTTTCCTGCTGCCTTCAGCCTCAAAATCACCCATTCCCACGTGGCGTCACGCCAGGCCCAAAAATGGCCATATGTCTGGAGGTTGGTCCCACGCCGAAAGAGCAAGCAGGGAAAACTATGCCTTGTTCTAAAGCTCTTTGGGAACCGCTTGCGTAGCCCCACAGACCTGGGGGTGCAGGCTTTCCTGCTGCCTTCAGCCTCAAAACCACCCTTTCCCACTTGGCGCCACGCCAGGCACAAAAATGGCCATATGTCTGGAGACTGGTCCCACGCCCAAAGAGCCAGCAGGGAAAACTATGCCTTGTTCTAAAGCTCTTTGGGAACCGCTTGCGTAGCCCCACACACCTGCGGGCTGCAGGCTTTTCTGGCACCTTCAGCCTCAAAACCACCATTTCCCACATGGCGTCACGCCAGGCAAAAAAATCGCCATATGTCTGGAGGTTGGTCCCACGCCCAAAGTGCCAGATGGAATACTATGCCTTGTTCTAAAGCTCTTTTGGGACCGCTTGTGTAGCCCCACAGACCTGGGGGCTGCAGGCTTTCCTGCTGCCTTCAGCCTCAAACCACCCTTTCCCACTTGTCCCCGCGCCAGGCCCAAAAATGGCCATATGTCTGGAGACTGGTCCCACGCCCAAAGAGCCAGCAGGGAAAACGATGCCTTGTTCTAAAGCTCTTTGGGAACCGCTTGCGTGGCCCCAGAGACCTGGGGGCTGCAAGCTTTCCTGCTGCCTTCAGCCTCAAAACCACCCTTTCCCACTTGGCGCCGCGCCAGGCCCAAAAATGGCCATATGGCTGGAGATTGGTTCCACGCCCAAAGAGCCAGTAGGGAAAACTATGCCTTGTTCTAAAGCTCTTTGGGAACCGCTTGCGTAGCCCCACAGACCTGGGGGCTGCAGGCTTTCCTGCTGCCTTCAGCCTCAAAACCACCCTTTCCCACATGGCGCTGCGCCAGGCACAAAAATGGCCATATATCTGGAGATTGGTCCCACGCCCAAAGAGCCAGCAGGGAAAACTATGCCTTGTTCTAAAGCTCTTTAGGAACCGCTTGCGTAGCCCCACAGACCTGGGGGCTGCAGGCTTTCCTGCTGCCTTCAGCCTCAAAAGCACCCTTTCCCACATGGCGTCACGCCAGGCCCAAAAATGGCCATATGTCTGGAGACTGGTCCCACGCCCAAAGAGCCAGCAGGGAAAACTATGCCTTGTTCTAAAGCTCTTTGGGAACCGCTTGCGTAGCCCCACACACCTGCGGGCTGCAGGCTTTCCTGCTGCCTTCAGCCTCAAAACCACCCTTTCCCACTTGGCGTCACGCCAGGCCCAAAAATGGCCATATGTCTGGAGACTGGTCCCACGCCCAAAGAGCCAGCAGGGAAAATTATGCCTTGTTCTAAAGCTCTTTGGGAACCGCTTGCGTAGCCCCACACACCTGGGGGTGCAGGCTTTCCTGCTGCCTTCAGCCTCAAAACCACCCTTTCCAACTTGGCGCCACGCCAGGCACAAAAATGGCCATATGTCTGGAGACTGGTCCCACGCCCAAAGAGCCAGCAGGGAAAACTATGCCTTGTTCTAAAGCTCTTTGGGAACCGCTTGCGTAGCCCCACACACCTGCGGGCTGCAGGCTTTTCTGGCACCTTCAGCCTCAAAACCACCATTTCCCACATGGCGTCACGCCAGGCAAAAAAATCGCCATATGTCTGGAGGTTGGTCCCACGCCCAAAGTGCCAGATGGAATACTATGCCTTGTTCTAAAGCTCTTTTGGGACCGCTTGTGTAGCCCCACAGACCTGGGGGCTGCAGGCTTTCCTGCTGCCTTCAGCCTCAAACCACCCTTTCCCACTTGTCCCCGCGCCAGGCCCAAAAATGGCCATATGTCTGGAGACTGGTCCCACGCCCAAAGAGCCAGCAGGGAAAACGATGCCTTGTTCTAAAGCTCTTTGGGAACCGCTTGCGTGGCCCCAGAGACCTGGGGGCTGCAAGCTTTCCTGCTGCCTTCAGCCTCAAAATCACCCTTTCCCACTTGGCGCCGCGCCAGGCCCAAAAATGGCCATATGGCTGGAGATTGGTTCCACGCCCAAAGAGCCAGCAGGGAAAACTATGCCTTGTTCTAAAGCTCTTTGGGAACCGCTTGCGTAGCCCCACACACCTGGGGGGTGCAGGCTTTCCTGCTGCCTTCAGCCTCAAAACCACCCTTTCCCACATGGCGCTGCGCCAGGCACAAAAATGGCCATATATCTGGAGATTGGTCCCACGCCCAAAGAGCCAGCAGGGAAAACTATGCCTTGTTCTAAAGCTCTTTGGGAACCGCTTGCGTGGGCCCACAGACCTGGGGGCTGCAGGCTTTCCTGCTGCCTTCAGCCTCAAAACCACCCTTTCCCACTTGGCGCCGCGCCAGGCACAAAAATGGCCATATGTCTGGAGTTTGGTGCCACGCCCAAAGAGCCAGCAGGGAAAACTATGCCTTGTTCTAAAGCTCTTTGGGAACCGCTTGCGTGGCCCCACAGACCTGCGGGCTGCAGGCTTTCCTGCTGCCTTCAGCCTCAAAACCACCCTTTCCCACTTGGCGTCTCGCCAGGCACAAAAATGGCTATATTTCTGGAGACTGGTCCCTTTCCCAAAGAGCCAGCAGGGAAAACTATGCCTTGTTCTAAAGCTCTTTGGGAACCGCTTGCGTAGCCCCACACACCTGGGGGCTGCAGGCTTTCCTGCTGCCTTCAGCCTCAAAACCACCCTTTCCCACTTGGCGTGCCGCCAGGCACAAAAATGGCCATATGTCTGGAGATTGGTCCTAAACCGAAAGAGCCAGCAGGGAAAACTATGCCTTGTTCTAAAGGTCTTTGGGAACCGCTTGCGTAGCCCCACACACCTCGGGCTGCAGACTTTCCTGCTGCCTTCAGCCTCAAAACCACCCTTTCTCACATGGCGCCAAGCCAGGCCCAAAAATGGCCATATGTCTGGAGACTGGTCCCACGCCCAAAGAGCCAGCAGGGAAAACTATGCCTTGTTCTAAAGCTCTTTGGGAACCGCTTGCGTAGCCCCACAGACCTGGGGGCTGCAGACTTTTCTGGAACCTTCAGCCTCAAAACCACCCTTTCCCACATGGCGTCACGCCAGGCACAAAAAAGGCCATATGTCTGGAGGTTGGTCCCACGCCCAAAGAGCCAGCAGGGAAAACTATGCCTTGTTCTAAAGCTCTTTGGGAACCACTTGCGTAGCCCCACACACCTGGGGGCGCTGCAGGCTTTCCTGCTGCCTTCAGCCTCAAAATCACCCATTCCCACGTGGCGTCACGCCAGGCCCAAAAATGGCCATATGTCTGGAGGTTGGTCCCACGCCGAAAGAGCAAGCAGGGAAAACTATGCCTTGTTCTAAAGCTCTTTGGGAACCGCTTGCGTAGCCCCACAGACCTGGGGGCTGCAGGCTTTCCTGCTGCCTTCAGCCTCAAAACCACCCTTTCCCACTTGTCCCCGCGCCAGGCCCAAAAATGGCCATATGTCTGGAGACTGGTCCCACGCCCAAAGAGCCAGCAGGGAAAACGATGCCTTGTTCTAAAGCTCTTTGGGAACCGCTTGCGTGGCCCCAGAGACCTGGGGGCTGCAAGCTTTCCTGCTGCCTTCAGCCTCAAAACCACCCTTTCCCACTTGGCGCCGCGCCAGGCCCAAAAATGGCCATATGGCTGGAGATTGGTTCCACGCCCAAAGAGCCAGCAGGGAAAACTATGCCTTGTTCTAAAGCTCTTTGGGAACCGCTTGCGTGGCCCCACAGACCTGGGGGCTGCAGGCTTTCCTGCTGCCTTCAGCCTCAAAACCACCCTTTCCCACATGGCGCCGCGCCAGGCACAAAAATGGCCATATGTCTGGAGTTTGGTGCCACGCCCAAAGAGCCAGCAGGGAAAACTATGCCTTGTTCTAAAGCTCTTTGGGAACCGCTTGCGTGGCCACACAGACCTGCGGGCTGCAGGCTTTCCTGCTGCCTTCAGCCTCAAAACCACCCTTTCCCACTTGGCGTCGCGCCAGGCACAAAAATGGCTATATTTCTGGAGACTGGTCCCTTTCCCAAAGAGCCAGCAGGGAAAACTATGCCTTGTTCTAAAGCTCTTTGGGAACCGCTTGCGTAGCCCCACACACCTGGGGGCTGCAGGCTTTCCTGCTGCCTTCAGCCTCAAAACCACCCTTTGCAACTTGGCGTGCCGCCAGGCACAAAAATGGCCATATGTCTGGAGATTGGTCCTACACCGAAAGAGCCAGCAGGGAAAACTATGCCTTGTTCTAAAGCTCTTTGGGAACCGCTTGCGTAGCCCCACACACCTGGGGGCTGCAGACTTTCCTGCTGCCTTCAGCCTCAAAACCACCCTTTCCCACCTGGCGCCAAGCCAGGCCCAAAAATGGCCATATGTCTGGAGACTGGTCCCACGCCCAAAGAGCCAGCAGGGAAAACTATGCCTTGTTCTAAAGCTCTTTGGGAACCGCTTGCGTAGCCCCACACACCTGGGGGCTGCAGGCTTTCTTGCTGCCTTCAGCCTCAAAACCACCCTTTCCCACTTGGCCCCGCGCCAGGCCCAAAAATGGCCATATGTCTGGAGACTGGTCCCACGCCCAAAGAGCCAGCAGGGAAAACTATGCCTTGTTCTAAAGCTCTTTGGGAACCGCTTGCGTGGCCCCACAGACCTGGGGGCTGCAGGCTTTTCTGGCACCTTCAGCCTCAAAACCACCCTTTCCCACATGGCCTCACGCCAGGCACAAAAAAGGCCATATGTCTGGAGATTGGTCCCACGCCCAAAGAGCCAGCAGGGAAAACTATGCCTTGTTCTAAAGCTCTTTGGGAACCGCTTGCGTAGCCCCACACACCTGCGGGCTGCAGGCTTTCCTGCTGCCTTCAGCCTCAAAACCACCCTTTCCCACATGGCGTCACGCCAGGCACAAAAATGGCCATATGTCTGGAGACTGGTCCCACGCCCAAAGAGCCAGCAGGGAAAACTATGCCTTGTTCTAAAGCTCTTTGGGAACCGCTTGCGTGGCCCCAGAGACCTGGGGGCTGCAAGCTTTCCTGCTGCCTTCAGCCTCAAAACCACCCTTTCCCACATAGCGCCGCGCCAGGCCCAAAATTGGCCATATATCTGGAGATTTGTTCCACGCCCAAAGAGCCTGCAGGGAAAACGATGCCTTGTTCTAAAGCTCTTTGGGAACCACTTGCGTGGCCCCAGAGACCTGGGGGCTGCAAGCTTTCCTGCTGCCTTCCGCCTCAAAACCACCCTTTCCCACATGGCGTCACGCCAGGCCCAAATATGGCCATATATCTGGAGACTGGTCCCACACCCAAAGAGCCAGCAGGGAAAACTATGCCTTGTTCTAAAGCTCTTTGGGAACCGCTTGCGTAGCCCCACACACCTGGGGGCTGCAGGCTTTCCTGCTGCCTTCAGCTTCAAAACCACCCTTTCCCACATGGCGTCACGCCAGGCCCAAAAATGGCCATATGTCTGGAGGTTGATCCCACGCCCAAAGAGCCAGCAGGGAAAACTATGCCTTGTTCTAAAGCTCTTTGGGAACTGCTTGCGTAGCCCCACACACCTGGGGGCTGCAGGCTTTTCTGGCACCTTCAGCCTCAAAACCACCCTTTCCCACATGGCGTCGCGCCAGGCCCAAAAATGGCCATATGTCTGGAGACTGGTCCCACGCCCAAAGAGCCAGCAGGGAAAACTATGCCTTGTTCTAAAGCTCTTTGGGAACCGCTTGCGTAGCCCCACACACCTGCGGGCTGCAGGCTTTCCTGCTGCCTTCAGCCTCAAAACCAGCCTTTCCCACTTGGCGCCGCGCCAGGCCCAAAAATGGCCATATGTCTGGAGACTGGTCCCACGCCCAAAGAGCCAGCAGGGAAAACTATGCCTTGTTCTAAAGCTCTTTGGGAACCGCTTGCGTAGCCCCACAGACCTGGGGGCTGCAAGCTTTCCTGCTGCCTTCAGCCTCAAAACCACCCTTTCCCACTTGGCCCCACGCCAGGCCCAAAAATGGCCATATGTCTGGCGACTGGTCTCACGCCCAAAGAGCCAGCAGGGAAAACTATGCCTTGTTCTAAAGCTCTTTGGGAACCGCTTGCGTAGCCCCACACACCTGGGGGCTGCAGGCTTTTCTGGCACCTTCAGCCTCAAAACCACCCTTTCCCACATGGCGTCACGCCAGGCACAAAAATAGCCATATGTCTGGAGGTTGGTCCCACGCCCAAAGAGCCAGCAGGGAAAACTATGCCTTGTTCTAAAGCTCTTTGGGAACCGCTTGCGTAGCCCCACACACCTGCGGGCTGCAGGCTTTCCTGCTGCCTTCAGCCTCAAAACCACCCTTTCCCACTTGGCGCCACGCAAGGCACAAAAATGGCCATATGTCTGGAGGTTGGTCCCACGCCCAAAGAGCCAGCAGGGAAAACTATGCCTTGTTCTAAAGCTCTTTGGGAACCGCTTGCGTAGCCCCACACACCTGGGGGCTGCAGGCTTTTCTGGCACCTTCAGACTCAAAACCACCATTTCCAACATGGCGTCATGCCAGGCCCAAAAATGGCCATATGTCTGGAGGTTGGTCCCACGCCCAAAGAGCCAGCAGGGAAAACTATGCCTTATTCTAAAGCTCTTTGGGAACGGCTTGCGTAGCCCCACAGACCTGGGGGCTGCAGGCTTTCCTGCTGCCTTCAGCCTCAAAACAACCCTTTCCCACATGGCGTCACGCCAGGCCCAAAAATCGCCATATGTCTGGAGGTTGATCCCACGCCCAAAGAGCCAGCAGGGAAAACTATGCCTTGTTATAAAGCTCTTTGGGAACTGCTTGCGTAGCCCCACAGACCTGGGGGCTGCAGGCTTTTCTGGCACCTTCAGCCTCAAAACCACCCTTTCCCAAATGACGTCACGCCAGGCCCAAAAATGGCCATATGTCTGGAGACTGGTCCCACGCCCAAAGAGCCAGCAGGGAAAACTATGCCTTGTTCTAAAGCTCTTTGGGAACCGCTTGCGTAGCCCCACACACCTGCGGGCTGCAGGCTTTCCTGCTGCCTTCAGCCTCAAAACCAGCCTTTCCCACTTGGCGCCGCGCCAGGCCCAAAAATGGCCATATGTCTGGAGACTGGTCCCACGCCCAAAGAGCCAGCAGGGAAAACTATGCCTTGTTCTAAAGCTCTTTGGGAACCACTTGCGTAGCCCCACACACCTGGGGGCTGCAAGCTTTCCTGCTGCCTTCAGCCTCAAAACCACCCTTTCCCACTTGGCCCCACGCCAGGCCCAAAAAAGGCCATATGTCTGGCGACTGGTCTCACGCCCAAAGAGCCAGCAGGGAAAACTATGCCTTGTTCTAAAGCTCTTTGGGAACCGCTTGCGTAGCCCCACACACCTGGGGGCTGCAGGCTTTTCTGGCACCTTCAGCCTCAAAAGCACCCTTTCCCACATGGCGTCACGCCAGGCACAAAAATAGCCATATGTCTGGAGGTTGGTCCCACGCCCAAAGAGCCAGCAGGGAAAACTATGCCTTGTTCTAAAGCTCTTTGGGAACCGCTTGCGTAGCCCCACACACCTGCGGGCTGCAGGCTTTCCTGCTGCCTTCAGCCTCAAAACCACCCTTTCCCACTTGGCGCCACGCAAGGCACAAAAATGGCCATATGTCTGGAGGTTGGTCCCACGCCCAAAGAGCCAGCAGGGATAACTATGCCTTGTTCTAAAGCTCTTTGGGAACCGCTTGCGTAGCCCCACACACCTGCGGGCTGCAGGCTTTCCTGCTGCCTTCAGCCTCAAAACCACCCTTTCCCACATGGCGTCACGCCAGGCACAAAAATGGCCATATGTCTGGAGACTGGTCCCACGCCCAAAGAGCCAGCAGGAAATACTATGCCTTGTTCTAAAGCTCTTTGGGAACCGCTTGCGTAGCCCCACAGACCTGGGGGCTGCAGGCTTTCCTGCTGCCTTCAGCCTCAAAACCACCCTTTCCCACATGGCGTCACGCCAGGCCCAAAAATGGCCATATGTCTGGCGACTGGTCTCACGCCCAAAGAGCCAGCAGGGAAAACTATGCCTTGTTCTAAAGCTCTTTGGGAACCGCTTGCGTAGCCCCACACACCTGGGGGCTGCAGGGTTTTCTGGCACCTTCAGCCTCAAAACCACCCTTTCCCACATGGCGTCACGCCAGGCACAAAAATAGCCATATGTCTGGAGGTTGGTCCCACGCCCAAAGCGCCAGCAGGGAAAACTATGCCTTGTTCTAAAGCTCTTTGGGAACCGCTTGCGTAGCCCCACACACCTGGGGGCTGCAGGCTTTCCTGCTGCCTTCAGCCTCAAAACCACCCTTTCCCACGTGGCGCCGCGCCAGGCCCAAAAATGGCCATATGTCTGGAGGTTGGTCCCACGCCCAAAGAGCCAGCAGGGAAAACTATGCCTTGTTCTAAAGCTCTTTGGGAACCGCTTGCGTGGCCCCAGAGACCTGGGGGCTGCAAGCTTTCCTGCTGCCTTCAGCCTCAAAACCACCCTTTCCCACTTGGCGCCGCGCCAGGCCCAAAAATGGCCATATGGCTGGAGATTGGTTCCACGCCCAAAGAGCCAGCAGGGAAAACTATGCCTTGTTCTAAAGCTCTTTGGGAACCGCTTGCGTGGCCCCACAGACCTGGGGGCTGCAGGCTTTCCTGCTGCCTTCAGCCTCAAAACCACCCTTTCCCACTTGGCGCCGCGCCAGGCACAAAAATGGCCATATGTCTGGAGTTTGGTGCCACGCCCAAAGAGCCAGCAGGGAAAACTATGCCTTGTTCTAAAGCTCTTTGGGAACCGCTTGCGTGGCCACACAGACCTGCGGGCTGCAGGCTTTAATGCTGCCTTCAGCCTCAAAACCACCCTTTCCCACTTAGCGTCGCGCCAGGCACAAAAATGGCTATATTTCTGGAGACTGGTCCCTTTCCCAAAGAGCCAGCAGGGAAAACTACGCCTTGTTCTAAAGCTCTTTGGGAACCGCTTGCGTAGCCCCACACACCTGGGGGCTGCAGGCTTTCCTGCTGCCTTCAGCCTCAAAAGCACCCTTTGCAACTTGGCGTGCCGCCAGGCACAAAAATGGCCATATGTCTGGAGATTGGTCCTACACCGAAAGAGCCAGCAGGGAAAACTATGCCTTGTTCTAAAGCTCTTTGGGAACCGCTTGCGTAGCCCCACACACCTGGGGGCTGCAGACTTTCCTGCTGCCTTCAGCCTCAAAACCACCCTTTCCCACATGGCGCCAAGCCAGGCCCAAAAATGGCCATATGTCTGGAGACTGGTCCCACGCCCAAAGAGCCAGCAGGGAAAACTATGCCTTGTTCTAAAGCTCTTTGGGAACCGCTTGCGTAGCCCCACACACCTGGGGGCTGCAGGCTTTCTTGCTGCCTTCAGCCTCAAAACCACCCTTTCCCACTTGGCCCCGCGCCAGGCCCAAAAATGGCCATATGTCTGGAGACTGGTCCCACGCCGAAAGAGCCAGCAGGGAAAACTATGCCTTGTTCTAAAGCTCTTTGGGAACCGCTTGCGTGGCCCCACAGACCTGGGGGCTGCAGGCTTTTCTGGCACCTTCAGCCTCAAAACCACCCTTTCCCACATGGCCTCACGCCAGGCACAAAAAAGGCCATATGTCTGGAGATTGGTCCCACGCCCAAAGAGCCAGCAGGGAAAACTATGCCTTGTTCTAAAGGTCTTTGGGAACCACTTGCGTAGCCCCACACACCTGCGGGCTGCAGGCTTTCCTGCTGCCTTCAGCCTCAAAACCACCCTTTCCCACATGGCGTCACGCCAGGCACAAAAATGGCCATATGTCTGGAGACTGGTCCCACGCCCAAAGAGCCAGCAGGGAAAACTATGCCTTGTTCTAAAGCTCTTTGGGAACCGCTTGCGTGGCCCCAGAGACCTGGGGGCTGCAAGCTTTCCTGCTGCCTTCAGCCTCAAAACCACCCTTTCCCACATAGCGCCGCGCCAGGCCCAAAATTGGCCATATATCTGGAGATTTGTTCCACGCCCAAAGAGCCTGCAGGGAAAACGATGCCTTGTTCTAAAGCTCTTTGGGAACCACTTGCGTGGCCCCAGAGACCTGGGGGCTGCAAGCTTTCCTGCTGCCTTCAGCCTCAAAACCACCCTTTCCCACATGGCGTCACGCCAGGCCCAAATATGGCCATATATCTGGAGACTGGTCCCACACCCAAAGAGCCAGCAGGGAAAACTATGCCTTGTTCTAAAGCTCTTTGGGAACCGCTTGCGTAGCCCCACACACCTGGGGGCTGCAGGCTTTCCTGCTGCCTTCAGCTTCAAAACCACCCTTTCCCACATGGCGTCACGCCAGGCCCAAAAATGGCCATATGTCTGGAGGTTGATCCCACGCCCAAAGAGCCAGCAGGGAAAACTATGCCTTGTTCTAAAGCTCTTTGGGAACCGCTTGCGTAGCCCCACACACCTGGGGGCTGCAGGCTTTTCTGGCACCTTCAGCCTCAAAACCACCCTTTCCCACATGGCGTCGCGCCAGGCCCAAAAATGGCCATATGTCTGGAGACTGGTCCCACGCCCAAAGAGCCAGCAGGGAAAACTATGCCTTGTTCTAAAGCTCTTTGGGAACCGCTTGCGTAGCCCCACACACCTGGGGGCTGCAGGCTTTTCTGGCACCTTCAGACTCAAAACCACCCTTTCCCACATGGCGCCAAGCCAGGCCCAAAAATGGCCATATGTCTGGAGACTGGTCCCACGCCCAAAGAGCCAGCAGGGAAAACTATGCCTTGTTCTAAAGCTCTTTGGGAACCGCTTGCGTAGCCCCACACACCTGGGGGCTGCAGGCTTTCTTGCTGCCTTCAGCCTCAAAACCACCCTTTCCCACTTGGCCCCGCGCCAGGCCCAAAAATGGCCATATGTCTGGAGACTGGTCCCACGCCGAAAGAGCCAGCAGGGAAAACTATGCCTTGTTCTAAAGCTCTTTGGGAACCGCTTGCGTGGCCCCACAGACCTGGGGGCTGCAGGCTTTTCTGGCACCTTCAGCCTCAAAACCACCCTTTCCCACATGGCCTCACGCCAGGCACAAAAAAGGCCATATGTCTGGAGATTGGTCCCACGCCCAAAGAGCCAGCAGGGAAAACTATGCCTTGTTCTAAAGGTCTTTGGGAACCACTTGCGTAGCCCCACACACCTGCGGGCTGCAGGCTTTCCTGCTGCCTTCAGCCTCAAAACCACCCTTTCCCACTTGGCCCCACGCCAGGCACAAAAATGGCCATATGTCTGGAGACTGGTCCCACGCCCAAAGAGCCAGCAGGGAAAACTATGCCTTGTTCTAAAGCTCTTTGGGAACCGCTTGCGTGGCCCCAGAGACCTGGGGGCTGCAAGCTTTCCTGCTGCCTTCAGCCTCAAAACCACCCTTTCCCACATAGCGCCGCGCCAGGCCCAAAATTGGCCATATATCTGGAGATTTGTTCCACGCCCAAAGAGCCTGCAGGGAAAACGATGCCTTGTTCTAAAGCTCTTTGGGAACCACTTGCGTGGCCCCAGAGACCTGGGGGCTGCAAGCTTTCCTGCTGCCTTCAGCCTCAAAACCACCCTTTCCCACATGGCGTCACGCCAGGCCCAAATATGGCCATATATCTGGAGACTGGTCCCACACCCAAAGAGCCAGCAGGGAAAACTATGCCTTGTTCTAAAGCTCTTTGGGAACCGCTTGCGTAGCCCCACACACCTGGGGGCTGCAGGCTTTCCTGCTGCCTTCAGCTTCAAAACCACCCTTTCCCACATGGCGTCACGCCAGGCCCAAAAATGGCCATATGTCTGGAGGTTGATCCCACGCCCAAAGAGCCAGCAGGGAAAACTATGCCTTGTTCTAAAGCTCTTTGGGAACCGCTTGCGTAGCCCCACACACCTGGGGGCTGCAGGCTTTTCTGGCACCTTCAGCCTCAAAACCACCCTTTCCCACATGGCGTCGCGCCAGGCCCAAAAATGGCCATATGTCTGGAGACTGGTCCCACGCCCAAAGAGCCAGCAGGGAAAACTATGCCTTGTTCTAAAGCTCTTTGGGAACCGCTTGCGTAGCCCCACACACCTGGGGGCTGCAGGCTTTTCTGGCACCTTCAGACTCAAAACCACCCTTTCCAACATGGCGTCATGCCAGGCCCAAAAATGGCCATATGTCTGGCGACTGGTCTCACGCCCAAAGAGCCAGCAGGGAAAACTATGCCTTGTTCTAAAGCTCTTTGGGAACCGCTTGCGTAGCCCCACACACCTGGGGGCTGCAAGCTTTCCTGCTGCCTTCAGCCTCAAAACAATCCTTTCCCACTTGGCGCCGCGCCAGGCACAAAAATGGCCATATGTCTGGAGACTGGTCCCACGCCCAAAGAGCCAGCAGGGAAAACTATGCCTTGTTCTAAAGCTCTTTGGGAACCGCTTGCGTAGCCCCACAGACCTGGGGGCTGCAAGCTTTCCTGCTGCCTTCAGCCTCAAAACCACCCTTTCCCACTTGGCCCCATGCCAGGCCCAAAAATGGCCATATGTCTGGCGACTGGTCTCACGCCCAAAGAGCCAGCAGGGAAAACTATGCCTTGTTCTAAAGCTCTTTGGGAACCGCTTGCGTAGCCCCACAGACCTGGGGGCTGCAGGCTTTTCTGGCACCTTCAGCCTCAAAACCACCCTTTCCCACATGGCCTCACGCCAGGCACAAAAATAGCCATATGTCTGGAGGCTGGTCCCACGCCTAAAGAGCCAGCAGGGAAAACTATGCCTTGTTCTAAAGCTCTTTAGGAACCGCTTGCGTAGCCCCACACACCTGCGAGCTGCAGGCTTTCCTGCTGCCTTCAGCCTCAAAACCACTCTTTCCCACTTGTCGCCACGCAAGGCACAAAAATGGCCATATGTCTGGAGACTGGTCCCACGCCCAAAGAGCCAGCAGGGAAAACTATGCCTTGTTCTAAAGCTCTTTGGGAACCGCTTGCGTAGCCCCACACACCTGGGGGTTGCAGGCTTTCCTGCTGCCTTCAGCCTCAAAACCACCCTTTCCCACTTGGCGTCACGCCAGGCACAATAATGGCCATATGTGTGGAGACTGGTCCCACGCCCAAAGAGCCAGCAGGGAAAACTATGCCTTGTTCTAAAGCTCTTTGGGAACCGCTTGCGTAGCCCCACACACCTGCGGGCTGCAGGCTTTCCTGCTGCCTTCAGCCTCAAAACCACCCTTTCCCACTTGGCGCCACGCAAGGCACAAAAATGGCCATATGTCTGGAGGTTGGTCCCACGCCCAAAGAGCCAGCAGGGAAAACTATGCCTTGTTCTAAAGCTCTTTGGGAACCGCTTGCGTAGCCCCACACACCTGGGGGCTGCAGGCTTTCCTGCTGCCTTCAGCCTCAAAACAACCCTTTCCCACATGGCGCCGCGCCAGGCCCAAAAATGGCCATATATCTGGAGATTTGTTCCACGCCCAAAGAGCCAGCAGGGAAAACGATGCCTTGTTCTAAAGCTCTTTGGGAACCGCTTGCGTGGCCCCAGAGACCTGGGGGCTTGCAGGCTTTCCTGCTGCCTTCAGCCTCAAAACCACCCTTTCCCACATGGCGCCAAGCCAGGCACAAAAATGTCCATATGGCTGGAATTTGGTCCCACGCCCAAAGAGCCAGCAGGGAAAACTATGCCTTTTTCTAAAGCTCTTTGGGAACAGCTTGCGTGGCCCCACAGACCTGGGGGCTGCAGGCTTTCCTGCTGCCTTCAGCCTCAAAACCACCCTTTCCCACTTGGCGTCGCGCCAGGCAAAAAATGTCTATATTTCTAGAGACTGGTCCCTTTCCCAAAGAGCCAGCAGGGAAAACTATGCCTTGTTCTAAAGCTCTTTGGGAACCGCTTGCGTAGCCCCGCACACCTGGGGGCTGCAGACTTTCCTGCTGCCTTCAGCCTCAAAACCATCCTCTGCAACTTGGCGTCACGCCAGGCACAAAAATGGCCATATGTCTGGAGATTGGTCCTACACCGAAAGAGCCAGCAGGGAAAACTATGCCTTGTTCTAAAGCTCTTTGGGAACCGCTTGCGTAGCCCCACAGACCTGGGGGCTGCAGGCTTTCCTGCTGCCTTCAGCCTCAAAACCACCCTTTCCCACATGGCGCCAAGCCAGGCACAAAAATGGCCATATGTCTGGAGACTGGTCCCACGCCCAAAGAGCCAGCAGGGAAAACTATGCCTTGTTCTAAAGCTCTTTGGGAACCGCTTGCGTAGCCCCACACACCTGGGGGCTGCAGGCTTTCCTGCTGACTTCAGCCTCAAAACCACCCTTTCCCACTTGGCGCCGCGCCAGGCACAAAAATGGCCATATGTCTGGAGACTGGTCCCACGCCCAAAGAGCCAGCAGGGAAAACTATGCCTTGTTCTAAAGCTCTTTGGGAACCACTTGCGTAGCCCCACACACCGGGAGGCTGCAGGATTTTCTGGCACCTTCAGCCTCAAAACCACCCTTTCCCACTTGGCGCGGCGCTAGGCCCAAAAATGGCAATATGTCTGGAGATTGGTCCCACGCCCAAAGAGCCAGCAGGGAAAACTATGCCTTGTTCTAAAGCTCTTTGGGAACCGCTTGCGTAGCCCCACAGACCTGGGGGCTGCACGCTTTCCTGCTGCCTTCAGCCTCAAAACAATCCTTTCCGACATGGCGCCAAGCCAGGCACAAAAATGGCCATATATCTGGAGATTTGTTCCACGCCCAAAGAGCCAGCAGGGAAAACGATGCCTTGTTCTAAAGCTCTTTGGGAACCGCTTGCGTGGCCCCAGAGACCTGGGGGCTTGCAGGCTTTCCTGCTGCCTTCAGCCTCAAAACCACCCTTTCCCACATGGCGCCAAGCCAGGCACAAAAATGTCCATATGGCTGGAATTTGGTCCCACGCCCAAAGAGCCAGCAGGGAAAACTATGCCTTGTTCTAAAGCTCTTTGGGAACATCTTGCGTGGCCCCACAGACCTGGGGGCTGCAGGCTTTCCTGCTGCCTTCAGCCTCAAAACCACCCTTTCCCACTTGGCGTCGCGCCAGGCACAAAAATGGCTATATTTCTAGAGACTGGTCCCTTTCCCAAAGAGCCAGCAGGGAAAACTATGCCTTGTTCTAAAGCTCTTTGGGAACCGCTTGCGTAGCCCCGCACACCTGGGGGCTGCAGACTTTCCTGCTGCCTTCAGCCTCAAAACCATCCTCTGCAACTTGGCGTCACGCCAGGCACAAAAATGGCCATATGTCTGGCGACTGGTCTCACGCCCAAAGAGCCAGCAGGGAAAACTATGCCTTGTTCTAAAGCTCTTTGGGAACCGCTTGCGTAGCCCCACACACCTGGGGGCTGCAGGCTTTTCTGGCACCTTCAGCCTCAAAACCACCCTTTCCCACATGGCGTCATGCCAGGCCCAAAAATGGCCATATGTCTGGAGACTGGTCCCACGCCCAAAGAGCCAGCAGGGAAAACTATGCCTTGTTCTAAAGCTCTTTGGGAACCGCTTGCGTAGCCCCACACACCTGCGGGCTGCAGGCTTTCCTGCTGCCTTCAGCCTCAAAACCACCCTTTCCCACTTGGCGTCGCTCAAGGTAAAAAAATGGCCATATGTCTGGAGACTGGTCCCACGCCCAAAGAGCCAGCAGGGAAAACTATGCCTTGTTCTAAAGCTCTTTGGGAACCGCTTGCGTAGCCCCACAGACGTGGGGGCTGCAGGCTTTCCTGCTGCCTTCAGCCTCAAAACCACTCTTTCCCACATGGCGTCACGCCAGGCCCAAAAATGGCCATATGTCTGGAGGTTGATCCCACGCCCAAAGAGCCAGCAGGGAAAACTATGCCTTGTTCTAAAGCTCTTTGGGAACCGCTTGCGTAGCCCCACAGACCTGGGGGCTGCAGGCTTTCCTGCTGCCTTCAGCCTCAAAATAATCCTTTCCCACATGGCGCCAAGCCAGGCACAAAAATGGCCATATATCTGGAGATTTGTTCCACGCCCAAAGAGCCAGCAGGGAAAACGATGCCTTGTTCTAAAGCTCTTTGGGAACCGCTTGCGTGGCCCCAGAGACCTGGGGGCTTACAGGCTTTCCTGCTGCCTTCAGCCTCAAAACCACCCTTTCCCACATGGCGCCAAGCCAGGCACAAAAATGTCCATATGGCTGGAATTTGGTCCCACGCCCAAAGAGCCAGCAGGGAAAACTATGCCTTGTTCTAAAGCTCTTTGGGAACAGCTTGCGTGGCCCCACAGACCTGGGGGCTGCAGGCTTTCCTGCTGCCTTCAGCCTCAAAACCACCCTTTCCCACTTGGCGTCGCGCCCTGCACAAAAATGGCTATATTTCTAGAGACTGGTCCCTTTCCCAAAGAGCCAGCAGGGAAAACTATGCCTTGTTCTAAAGCTCTTTGGGAACCGCTTGCGTAGCCCCGCACACCTGGGGGCTGCAGACTTTCCTGCTGCCTTCAGCCTCAAAACCATCCTCTGCAACTTGGCGTCACGCCAAACACAAAAATGACCATATGTCTGGAGATTGGTCCTACACCGAAAGAGCCAGCAGGGAAAACTATGCCTTGTTCTAAAGCTCTTTGGGAACCGCTTGCGTAGCCCCACACACCTGGGGGCTGCAGGCTTTCCTGCTGCCTTCAGCCTCAAAACCACCCTTTCCCACATGGCGCCAAGCCAGGCACAAAAATGGCCATATGTCTGGAGACTGGTCCCACGCCCAAAGAGCCAGCAGGGAAAACTATGCCTTGTTCTAAAGCTCTTTGGGAACCGCTTGCGTAGCCCCACACACCTGGGGGCTGCAAGCTTTCCTGCTGCCTTCAGCCTCAAAACAATCCTTTCCCACTTGGCGCCGCGCCAGGCCCAAAAATGGCCATATGTCTGGAGACTGGTCCCACGCCCAAAGAGCCAGCAGGGAAAACTATGCCTTGTTCTAAAGCTCTTTGGGAACCGCTTGCGTAGCCCCACAGACCTGGGGGCTGCAGGCTTTCCTGCTGCCTTCAGCCTCAAAATAATCCTTTCCCACATGGCGCCAAGCCAGGCACAAAAATGGCCATATATCTGGAGATTTGTTCCACGCCCAAAGAGCCAGCAGGGAAAACGATGCCTTGTTCTAAAGCTCTTTGGGAACCGCTTGCGTAGCCCCACACACCTGGGGGCTGCAGGCTTTTCTGGCACCTTCAGCCTCAAAACCACCCTTTCCCACATGGCGTCACGCCAGGCACAAAAATGGCCATATGTCTGGAGACTGGTCCCACACCCAAAGAGCCAGCAGGGAAAACTATGCCTTGTTCTAAAGCTCTTTGGGAACCGCTTGCGTAGCCCCACAGACCTGGGGGCTGCAGGCTTTCCTGCTGCCTTCAGCCTCAAAACCACCCTTTCCCACTTGGCGCCACGCAAGGCACAAAAATGGCCATATGTCTGGAGGTTGGTCCCACGCTTAAAGAGCCAGAAGGGAATACTATGCCTTGTTCTAAAGCTCTTTGGGAACCGCTTGCGTAGCCCCACACACCTGGGGGCTGCAGGCTTTCCTGCTGCCTTCAGCCTCAAAACAATCCTTTCCCACATGGCGCCAAGCCAGGCACAAAAATGGCCATATATCTGGAGATTTGTTCCACGCCCAAAGAGCCAGCAGGGAAAACGATGCCTTGTTCTAAAGCTCTTTGGGAACCGCTTGCGTGGTCCCAGAGACCTGGGGGCTTGCAGGCTTTCCTGCTGCCTTCAGCCTCAAAACCACCCTTTCCCACTTGGCGTCGCGCCCTGCACAAAAATGGCTATATTTCTAGAGACTGGTCCCTTTCCCAAAGAGCCAGCAGGGAAAACTACGCCTTGTTCTAAAGCTCTTTGGGAACCGCTTGCGTAGCCCCGCACACCTGGGGGCTGCAGACTTTCCTGCTGCCTTCAGCCTCAAAACCATCCTCTGCAACTTGGCGTCACGCCAGGCACAAAAATGGCCATATGTCTGGAGATTGGTCCTACACCGAAAGAGCCAGCAGGGAAAACTACGCCTTGTTCTAAAGCTCTTTGGGAACCGCTTGCGTAGCCCCACACACCTGGGGGCTGCAGGCTTTCCTGCTGCCTTCAGCCTCAAAACCACCCTTTCCCACATGGTGCCAAGCCAGGCCCAAAAATGGCCATATGTCTGGAGACTGGTCCCACGCCCAAAGAGCCAGCAGGGAAAACTATGCCTTGTTCTAAAGCTCTTTGGGAACCGCTTGCGTAGCCCCACACACCTGGGGGCTGCAAGCTTTCCTGCTGCCTTCAGCCTCAAAACAATCCTTTCCCACTTGGCGCCGCGCCAGGCCCAAAAATGGCCATATGTCTGGAGACTGGTCCCACGCCCAAAGAGCCAGCAGGGAAAACTATGCCTTGTTCTAAAGCTCTTTGGGAACCGCTTGCGTAGCCCCACACACCTGGGGGCTGCAAGCTTTCCTGCTGCCTTCAGCCTCAAAACCACCCTTTCCCACTTGGCCCCATGCCAGGCCCAAAAATGGCCATATGTCTGGCGACTGGTCTCACGCCCAAAGAGCCAGCAGGGAAAACTATGCCTTGTTCTAAAGCTCTTTGGGAACCGCTTGCGTAGCCCCACACACCTGGGGGCTGCAGGCTTTTCTGGCACCTTCAGCCTCAAAACCACCCTTTCCCACATGGCGTCGCGCCCTGCACAAAAATAGCCATATGTCTGGAGGCTGGTCCCACGCCTAAAGAGCCAGCAGGGAAAACTATGCCTTGTTCTAAAGCTCTTTAGGAACCGCTTGCGTAGCCCCACACACCTGCGAGCTGCAGGCTTTCCTGCTGCCTTCAGCCTCAAAACCACTCTTTCCCACATGGCGTCACGCCAGGCCCAAAAATGGCCATATGTCTGGAGGTTGGTCCCACGCCCAAAGAGCCAGCAGGGAAAACTATGCCTTGTTCTAAAGCTCTTTGGGAACCACTTGCGTAGCCCCACACACCTGGAGGCTGCAGGCTTTCCTGCTGCCTTCAGCCTCAAAACCACCCTTTCCCACATGGCGTCACGCCAGGCCCAAAAATGGCCATATGTCTGGAGACTGGTCCCACGCCCAAAGAGCCAGCAGGGAAAACTATGCCTTGTTCTAAAGCTCTTTGGGAACCGCTTGCGTAGCCCCACACACCTGGGGGCTGCAGGCTTTCCTGCTGCCTTCAGCCTCAAAACCACCCTTTCCCACTTGGCGCCACGCAAGGCACAAAAATGGCCATATGTCTGGAGGTTGGTCCCACGCTTAAAGAGCCAGAAGGGAATACTATGCCTTGTTCTAAAGCTCTTTGGGAACCGCTTGCGTAGCCCCACACACCTGGGGGCTGCAGGCTTTCCTGCTGCCTTCAGCCTCAAAACAATCCTTTCCCACATGGCGCCAAGCCAGGCACAAAAATGGCCATATATCTGGAGATTTGTTCCACGCCCAAAGAGCCAGCAGGGAAAACGATGCCTTGTTCTAAAGCTCTTTGGGAACCGCTTGCGTGGTCCCAGAGACCTGGGGGCTTGCAGGCTTTCCTGCTGCCTTCAGCCTCAAAACCTCCCTTTCCCACTTGGCCCCGCGCCAGGCACAAAAATGGCCATATGGCTGGAGACTGGTCCCACGCCCAAAGAGCCAGCAGGGAAAACGATGCCTTGTTCTAAAGCTCTTTGGGAACCGCTTGCGTGGCCCCAGAGACCTGGGGGCTTGCAGGCTTTCCTGCTGCCTTCAGCCTCAAAACCACCCTTTCCCACATGGCTCCAAGCCAGGCACAAAAATGTCCATATGGCTGGAATTTGGTCCCACGCCCAAAGAGCCAGCAGGGAAAACTATGCCTTGTTCTAAAGCTCTTTGGGAACAGCTTGCGTGGCCCCACACACCTGGGGGCTGCAGGCTTTCCTGCTGCCTTCAGCCTCAAAACCACCCTTTCCCACTTGGCGTCACGCCAGGCACAAAATGGCTATATTTCTAGAGACTGGTCCCTTTCCCAAAGAGCCAGCAGGGAAAACTATGCCTTGTTCTAAAGCTCTTTGGGAACCGCTTGCGTAGCCCCGCACACCTGGGGGCTGCAGACTTTCCTGCTGCCTTCAGCCTCAAAACCATCCTCTGCAACTTGGCGTCACGCCAGGCACAAAAATGGCCATATGTCTGGAGATTGGTCCTACACCGAAAGAGCCAGCAGGGAAAACTATGCCTTGTTCTAAAGCTCTTTGGGAACCGCTTGCGTAGCCCCACACACCTTGGGGCTGCAAGCTTTCCTGCTGCCTTCAGCCTCAAAACAATCCTTTCCCACTTGGCGCCGCGCCAGGCCCAAAAATGGCCATATGTCTGGAGACTGGTCCCACGCCCAAAGAGCCAGCAGGGAAAACTATGCCTTGTTCTAAAGCTCTTTGGGAACCGCTTGCGTAGCCCCACAGACCTGGGGGCTGCAAGCTTTCCTGCTGCCTTCAGCCTCAAAACCACCCTTTCCCACTTGGCCCCATGCCAGGCCCAAAAATGGCCATATGTCTGGCGACTGGTCTCACGCCCAAAGAGCCAGCAGGGAAAACTATGCCTTGTTCTAAAGCTCTTTGGGAACCGCTTGCGTAGCCCCACAGACCTGGGGGCTGCAGGCTTTTCTGGCACCTTCAGACTCAAAACCACCCTTTCCCACATGGCCTCACGCCAGGCACAAAAATAGCCATATGTCTGGAGGCTGGTCCCACGCCTAAAGAGCCAGCAGGGAAAACTATGCCTTGTTCTAAAGCTCTTTAGGAACCGCTTGCGTAGCCCCACACACCTGCGAGCTGCAGGCTTTCCTGCTGCCTTCAGCCTCAAAACCACTCTTTCCCACTTGGCGCCACGCAAGGCACAAAAATGGCCATATGTCTGGAGACTGGTCCCACGCCCAAAGAGCCAGCAGGGAAAACTATGCCTTGTTCTAAAGCTCTTTGGGAACTGCTTGCGTAGCCCCACACACCTGGGGGCTGCAGGCTTTCCTGCTGCCTTCAGCCTCAAAACCACCCTTTCCCACTTGGCGTCACGCCAGGCCCAAAAATGGCCATATGTGTGGAGACTGGTCCCACGCCCAAAGAGCCAGCAGGGAAAACTATGCCTTGTTCTAAAGCTCTTTGGGAACCGCTTGCGTGGCCACACAGACCTGCGGGCTGCAGGCTTTCCTGCTGCCTTCAGCCTCAAAACCACCCTTTCCCACTTGGCGTCGCGCCCTGCACAAAAATGGCTATATTTCTAGAGACTGGTCCCTTTCCCAAAGAGCCAGCAGGGAAAACTATGCCTTGTTCTAAAGCTCTTTGGGAACCGCTTGCGTAGCCCCACACACCTGGGGGCTGCAGACTTTCCTGCTGCCTTCAGCCTCAAAACCACTCTTTCCCACTTGGCGCCACGCAAGGCACAAAAATGGCCATATGTCTGGAGACTGGTCCCACGCCCAAAGAGCCAGCAGGGAAAATTATGCCTTGTTCTAAAGCTCTTTGGGAACCGCTTGCGTAGCCCCACACACCTGGGGGCTGCAGGCTTTCCTGCTGCCTTCAGCCTCAAAACCACCCTTTCCCACATGGCGTCACGCCAGGCCCAAAAATGGCCATATGTCTGGAGGTTGGTCCCACGCCCAAAGAGCCAGCAGGGAAAACTATGCCTTGTTCTAAAGCTCTTTGGGAACCACTTGCGTAGCCCCACACACCTGGAGGCTGCAGGCTTTCCTGCTGCCTTCAGCCTCAAAACCACCCTTTCCCACATGGCGTCACGCCAGGCCCAAAAATGGCCATATGTCTGGAGACTGGTCCCACGCCCAAAGAGCCAGCAGGGAAAACTATGCCTTGTTCTAAAGCTCTTTGGGAACCGCTTGCGTAGCCCCACAGACCTGGGGGCTGCAGGCTTTCCTGCTGCCTTCAGCCTCAAAACCACCCTTTCCCACTTGGCGCCACGCAAGGCACAAAAATGGCCATATGTCTGGAGGTTGGTCCCACGCTTAAAGAGCCAGAAGGGAATACTATGCCTTGTTCTAAAGCTCTTTGGGAACCGCTTGCGTAGCCCCACACACCTGGGGGCTGCAGGCTTTCCTGCTGCCTTCAGCCTCAAAACAATCCTTTCCCACATGGCGCCAAGCCAGGCACAAAAATGGCCATATATCTGGAGATTTGTTCCACGCCCAAAGAGCCAGCAGGGAAAACGATGCCTTGTTCTAAAGCTCTTTGGGAACCGCTTGCGTGGTCCCAGAGACCTGGGGGCTTGCAGGCTTTCCTGCTGCCTTCAGCCTCAAAACCTCCCTTTCCCACTTGGCCCCGCGCCAGGCACAAAAATGGCCATATGGCTGGAGACTGGTCCCACGCCCAAAGAGCCAGCAGGGAAAACGATGCCTTGTTCTAAAGCTCTTTGGGAACCGCTTGCGTGGTCCCAGAGACCTGGGGGCTTGCAGGCTTTCCTGCTGCCTTCAGCCTCACAACCACCCTTTCCCACATGGCGCCAAGCCAGGCACAAAAATGTCCATATGGCTGGAATTTGGTCCCACGCCCAAAGAGCCAGCAGGGAAAACTATGCCTTGTTCTAAAGCTCTTTGGGAACAGCTTGCGTGGCCCCACACACCTGGGGGCTGCAGGCTTTCCTGCTGCCTTCAGCCTCAAAACCACCCTTTCCCACATGGTGTCACGCCAGGCACAAAATGGCTATATTTCTAGAGACTGGTCCCTTTCCCAAAGAGCCAGCAGGGAAAACTATGCCTTGTTCTAAAGCTCTTTGGGAACCGCTTGCGTAGCCCCGCACACCTGGGGGCTGCAGACTTTCCTGCTGCCTTCAGCCTCAAAACCATGCTATGCAACTTGGCGTCACGCCAGGCACAAAAATGGCCATATGTCTGGAGATTGGTCCTACACCGAAAGAGCCAGCAGGGAAAACTATGCCTTGTTCTAAAGCTCTTTGGGAACCACTTGCGTAGCCCCACACACCTGGGGGCTTGCAGGCTTTCCTGCTGCCTTCAGCCTCAAAACCACCCTTTCCCACATGGCGCCGCGCCAGGCCCAAAAATGGCCATATGTCTGGAGACTGGTCCCACGCCCAAAGAGCCAGCAGGGAAAACTATGCCTTGTTCTAAAGCTCTTTGGGAACCGCTTGCGTAGCCCCACACACCTTGGGGCTGCAAGCTTTCCTGCTGCCTTCAGCCTCAAAACAATCCTTTCCCACTTGGCGCCGCGCCAGGCCCAAAAATGGCCATATGTCTGGAGACTGGTCCCACGCCCAAAGAGCCAGCAGGGAAAACTATGCCTTGTTCTAAAGCTCTTTGGGAACCGCTTGCGTAGCCCCACAGACCTGGGGGCTGCAAGCTTTCCTGCTGCCTTCAGCCTCAAAACCACCCTTTCCCACTTGGCCCCATGCCAGGCCCAAAAATGGCCATATGTCTGGCGACTGGTCTCACGCCCAAAGAGCCAGCAGGGAAAACTATGCCTTGTTCTAAAGCTCTTTGGGAACCGCTTGCGTAGCCCCACAGACCTGGGGGCTGCAGGCTTTTCTGGCACCTTCAGCCTCAAAACCACCCTTTCCCACATGGCCTCACGCCAGGCACAAAAATAGCCATATGTCTGGAGGCTGCTCCCACGCCTAAAGAGCCAGCAGGGAAAACTATGCCTTGTTCTAAAGCTCTTTAGGAACCGCTTGCGTAGCCCCACACACCTGCGAGCTGCAGGCTTTCCTGCTGCCTTCAGCCTCAAAACCACTCTTTCCCACTTGGCGCCACGCAAGGCACAAAAAATGGCCATATGTCTGGAGGTTGGTCCCACGCCTAAAGAGCCAGCAGGGAAAACTATGCCTTGTTCTAAAGCTCTTTGGGAACCGCTTGCGTAGCCCCACAGACCTGGGGGCTGCAGGCTTTCCTGCTGCCTTCAGCCTCAAAACCACCCTTTCCCACTTGGCGTCACGCCAGGCCCAAAAATGGCCATATGTCTGGAGACTGGTCCCACGCCCAAAGAGCCAGCAGGGAAAACTATGCCTTGTTCTAAAGCTCTTTGGGAACCGCTTGCGTAGCCCCACACACCTGGGGGCTGCAGGCTTTCCTGCTGCCTTCAGCCTCAAAACCACCCTTTCCCACTTGGCGCCACGCAAGGCACAAAAATGGCCATATGTCTGGAGGTTGGTCCCACGCTTAAAGAGCCAGAAGGGAATACTATGCCTTGTTCTAAAGCTCTTTGGGAACCGCTTGCGTAGCCCCACACACCTGGGGGCTGCAGGCTTTCCTGCTGCCTTCAGCCTCAAAACCACCCTTTCACTCTTGGCGTCGCGCCAGGCAAAAAATGGCTATATTTCTAGAGACTGGTCCCTTTCCCAAAGAGCCAGCAGGGAAAACTATGCCTTGTTCTAAAGCTCTTTGGGAACCGCTTGCGTAGCCCCGCACACCTGGGGGCTGCAGACTTTCCTGCTGCCTTCAGCCTCAAAACCATCCTCTGCAACTTGGCGTCACGCCAGGCACAAAAATGGCCATATGTCTGGAGATTGGTCCTACACCGAAAGAGCCAGCAGGGAAAACTATGCCTTGTTCTAAAGCTCTTTGGGAACCACTTGCGTAGCCCCACAGACCTGGGGGCTGCAGGCTTTCCTGCTGCCTTCAGCCTCAAAACCACCCTTTCCCACATGACGCCAAGCCAGGCACAAAAATGTCCATATGGCTGGAATTTGGTCCCACGCCCAAAGAGCCAGCAAGGAAAACTATGCCTTGTTCTAAAGCTCTTTGGGAACAGCTTGCGTGGCCCCACAGACCTGGGGGCTGCAGGCTTTCCTGCTGCCTTCAGCCTCAAAACCACCCTTTCCCACTTGGCGTCGCGCCAGGCACAAAAATGGCTATATTTCTAGAGACTGGTCCCTTTCCCAAAGAGCCAGCAGGGAAAACTATGCCTTGTTCTAAAGCTCTTTAGGAACCGCTTGCGTAGCCCCGCACACCTGGGGGCTGCAGGCTTTCCTGCTGCCTTCAGCCTCAAAACCATCCTCTGCAACTTGGCCTCACGCCAGGCACAAAAATGGCCATATGTCTGGAGATTGGTCCTACACCGAAAGAGCCAGCAGGGAAAACTATGCCTTGTTCTAAAGCTCTTTGGGAACCGCTTGCGTAGCCCCACAGACCTGGGGGCTGCAGGCTTTCCTGCTGCCTTCAGCCTCAAAACCACCCTTTCCCACTTGGCGCCGCGCCAGGCCCAAAAATGGCCATATGTCTGGAGACTGGTCCCACGCCCAAAGAGCCAGCAGGGAAAACTATGCCTTGTTCTAAAGCTCTTTGGGAACCGCTTGCGTAGCCCCACACACCTGGGGGCTGCAGGCTTTTCTGGCACCTTCAGCCTCAAAACCACCCTTTCCCACATGGCGCCAAGCCAGGCACAAAAATGGCCATATGTCTGGAGACTGGTCCCACGCCCAAAGAGCCAGCAGGGAAAACTATGCCTTGTTCTAAAGCTCTTTGGGAACCGCTTGCGTAGCCCCGCACACCTGGGGGCTGCAGACTTTCCTGCTGCCTTCAGCCTCAAAACCATCCTCTGCAACTTGGCGTGCCGCCAGGCCCAAAAATGGCCATATGTCTGGAGATTGGTCCTACACCGAAAGAGCCAGCAGGGAAAACTATGCCTTGTTCTAAAGCTCTTTGGGAACCGCTTGCGTAGCCCCACAGACCTGGGGGCTGCAGGCTTTCCTGCTGCCTTCAGCCTCAAAACCACCCTTTCCCACATGGCGCCAAGCCAGGCCCAAAAATGGCCATATGTCTGGAGACTGGTCCCACGCCCAAAGAGCCAGCAGGGAAAACTATGCCTTGTTCTAAAGCTCTTTGGGAACCGCTTGCGTAGCCCCACACACCTGCGGGCTGCAGGCTTTCCTGCTGCCTTCAGCCTCAAAACCACCCTTTCCCACTTGGCGCCGCGCCAGGCCCAAAAATGGCCATATGTCTGGAGACTGGTCCCACGCCCAAAGAGCCAGCAGGGAAAACTATGCCTTGTTCTAAAGCTCTTTGGGAACCACTTGCGTAGCCCCACACACCTGGAGGCTGCAGGCTTTCCTGGCACCTTCAGCCTCAAAACCACCCTTTCCCACTTGGCGCCGCGCCAGTCCCAAAAATGGCCATATGGCTGGAGTTTGGTCCCACGCTCAAAGAGCCAGCAGGGAAAACTATGCCTTGTTCTAAAGCTCTTTGGGAACAGCTTGCGTGGCTCCACAGACCTGGGGGCTGCAGGCTTTCCTGCTGCCTTCAGCCTCAAAACCACCATTTAACACTTGGCGTCGCGCCAGGCACAAAAATGGCTATATTTCTAGAGACTGGTCCCTTTCCCAAAGAGCCAGCAGGGAAAACTATGCCTTGTTCTAAAGCTCTTTGGGAACCGCTTGCGTAGCCCCACAGACCTGGGGGCTGCAGACTTTATTGCTGCCTTCAGCCTCAAAACCATCCTGTGCAACTTGGCGTGCCGCCAGGCCCAAAAATGGCCATATGTCTGGAGATTGGTCCTACACCGAAAGAGCCAGCAGGGAAAACTATGCCTTGTTCTAAAGCTCTGTGGGAACCGCTTGCGTAGCCCCACACACCTGGGGGCTGCAGGCTTTCCTGCTGCCTTCAGCCTCAAAACCACCCTTTCCCACATGGCGCCGCGCCAGGCCCAAAAATGGCCATATGTCTGGAGACTGGTCCCACGCCCAAAGAGCCAGCAGGGAAAACTATGCCTTGTTCTAAAGCTCTTTGGGAACCGCTTGCGTAGCCCCACAGACCTGCGGGCTGCAGGCTTTCCTGCTGCCTTCAGCCTCAAAACCACCCTTTCCCACATGGCGCCGCGCCAGGCCCAAAAATGGCCATATGTCTGGAGACTGGTCCCACGCCCAAAGAGCCAGCAGGGAAAACTATGCCTTGTTCTAAAGCTCTTTGGGAACCGCTTGCGTAGCCCCACACACCTGCGGGCTGCAGGCTTTCTTGCTGCCTTCAGCCTCAAAACCACCCTTTCCCACTTGGCCCCGCGCCAGGCCCAAAAATGGCCATATGTCTGGAGGTTGGTCCCACGCCCAAAGAGCCAGCAGGGAAAACTATGCCTTGTTCTAAGGCTCTTTGGGAACCGCTTGCGTAGCCCCAAACACCTTGGGGCTGCAAGCTTTCCTGCTGCCTTCAGCCTCAAAACCACCCTTTCCCACTTGGCCCCACGCCAGGCACAAAAATGGCCATATGTCTGGCGACTGGTCTCACGCCCAAAGAGCCAGCAGGGAAAACTATGCCTTGTTCTAAAGCTCTTTGGGAACCGCTTGCGTAGCCCCACACACCTGGGGGCTGCAGGCTTTCCTGCTGCCTTCAGCCTCAAAAGCACCCTTTCCCACTTGGCGCCGCGCCAGGCCCAAAAATGGCCATATGTCTGGAGACTGGTCCCACGCCCAAAGAGCCAGCAGGGAAAACTGTGCCTTGTTCTAAAGCTCTTTGGGAACCGCTTGCGTAGCCCCACACACCTGGGGGCTGTAGGCTTTCCTGCTGCCTTCAGCCTCAAAACCACCCTTTCCCACTTGGCGCCACGCCAGGCACAAAAATGGCCATATGTCTGGCGACTGGTCCCACGCCCAAAGAGCCAGCAGGGAAAACTATGCCTTGTTCTAAAGCTCTTTGGGAACCGCTTGCGTAGCCCCACACACCTGGGGGCTGCAGGATTTCCTGGCACCTTCAGCCTCAAAACCACCCTTTCCCACATGGCGTCACGCCAGGCCCAAAAATGGCCATATGTCTGGAGACTGGTCCCACGCCCAAAGAGCCAGCAGGGAAAACTATGCCTTGTTCTAAAGCTCTTTGGGAACCGCTTGCGTAGCCCCACACACCTGCGGGCTGCAGGCTTTCCTGCTGCCTTCAGCCTCAAAACCACCCTTTCCCACTTGGCGTCACGCCAGGCCCAAAAATGGCCATATGTCTGGAGACTGGTCCCACGCCCAAAGAGCCAGCAGGGAAAACTGTGCCTTGTTCTAAAGCTCTTTGGGAACCGCTTGCGTAGCCCCACACACCTGGGGGTGCAGGCTTTCCTGCTGCCTTCAGCCTCAAAACCACCCTTTCCAACTTGGCGCCACGCCAGGCACAAAAATGGCCATATGTCTGGAGACTGGTCCCACGCCCAAAGAGCCAGCAGGGAAAACTATGCCTTGTTCTAAAGCTCTTTGGGAACCGCTTGCGTAGCCCCACACACCTGCGGGCTGCAGGCTTTTCTGGCACCTTCAGCCTCAAAACCACCATTTCCCACATGGCGTCACGCCAGGCAAAAAAATCGCCATATGTCTGGAGGTTGGTCCCACGCCCAAAGTGCCAGATGGAATACTATGCCTTGTTCTAAAGCTCTTTTGGGACCGCTTGTGTAGCCCCACAGACCTGGGGGCTGCAGGCTTTCCTGCTGCCTTCAGCCTCAAACCACCCTTTCCCACTTGTCCCCGCGCCAGGCCCAAAAATGGCCATATGTCTGGAGACTGGTCCCACGCCCAAAGAGCCAGCAGGGAAAACGATGCCTTGTTCTAAAGCTCTTTGGGAACCGCTTGCGTGGCCCCAGAGACCTGGGGGCTGCAAGCTTTCCTGCTGCCTTCAGCCTCAAAACCACCCTTTCCCACTTGGCGCCGCGCCAGGCCCAAAAATGGCCATATGGCTGGAGATTGGTTCCACGCCCAAAGAGCCAGTAGGGAAAACTATGCCTTGTTCTAAAGCTCTTTGGGAACCGCTTGCGTAGCCCCACAGACCTGGGGGCTGCAGGCTTTCCTGCTGCCTTCAGCCTCAAAACCACCCTTTCCCACATGGCGCTGCGCCAGGCACAAAAATGGCCATATATCTGGAGACTGGTCCCACGCCCAAAGAGCCAGCAGGGAAAACTATGCCTTGTTCTAAAGCTCTTTGGGAACCGCTTGCGTAGCCCCACACACCTGCGGGCTGCAGGCTTTCCTGCTGCCTTCAGCCTCAAAACCACCCTTTCCCACTTGGCGCCGCGCCAGGCCCAAAAATGGCCATATGTCTGGAGACTGGTCCCACGCCCAAAGAGCCAGCAGGGAAAACTATGCCTTGTTCTAAAGCTCTTTGGGAACCACTTGCGTAGCCCCACACACCTGGAGGCTGCAGGCTTTCCTGGCACCTTCAGCCTCAAAACCACCCTTTCCCACTTGGCGCCGCGCCAGTCCCAAAAATGGCCATATGGCTGGAGTTTGGTCCCACGCTCAAAGAGCCAGCAGGGAAAACTATGCCTTGTTCTAAAGCTCTTTGGGAACAGCTTGCGTGGCTCCACAGACCTGGGGGCTGCAGGCTTTCCTGCT
Source organism: Chroicocephalus ridibundus (assembly GCF_963924245.1). Classification (NCBI taxonomy): domain Eukaryota; kingdom Metazoa; phylum Chordata; class Aves; order Charadriiformes; family Laridae; genus Chroicocephalus; species Chroicocephalus ridibundus. The sequence goes on along the minus strand of NW_026961183.1, from coordinate 397,408 downwards.
GCCTTCAGCCTCAAAACCACCATTTAACACTTGGCGTCGCGCCAGGCACAAAAATGGCTATATTTCTAGAGACTGGTCCCTTTCCCAAAGAGCCAGCAGGGAAAACTATGCCTTGTTCTAAAGCTCTTTGGGAACCGCTTGCGTAGCCCCACAGACCTGGGGGCTGCAGACTTTATTGCTGCCTTCAGCCTCAAAACCATCCTGTGCAACTTGGCGTGCCGCCAGGCCCAAAAATGGCCATATGTCTGGAGATTGGTCCTACACCGAAAGAGCCAGCAGGGAAAACTATGCCTTGTTCTAAAGCTCTGTGGGAACCGCTTGCGTAGCCCCACACACCTGGGGGCTGCAGGCTTTCCTGCTGCCTTCAGCCTCAAAACCACCCTTTCCCACATGGCGCCGCGCCAGGCCCAAAAATGGCCATATGTCTGGAGACTGGTCCCACGCCCAAAGAGCCAGCAGGGAAAACTATGCCTTGTTCTAAAGCTCTTTGGGAACCGCTTGCGTAGCCCCACACACCTGGGGGCTGCAGGCTTTTCTGGCACCTTCAGCCTCAAAACCACCCTTTCCCACATGGCGCCAAGCCAGGCACAAAAATGGCCATATGTCTGGAGACTGGTCCCACGCCCAAAGAGCCAGCAGGGAAAACTATGCCTTGTTCTAAAGCTCTTTGGGAACCGCTTGCGTAGCCCCGCACACCTGGGGGCTGCAGACTTTCCTGCTGCCTTCAGCCTCAAAACCATCCTCTGCAACTTGGCGTGCCGCCAGGCCCAAAAATGGCCATATGTCTGGAGATTGGTCCTACACCGAAAGAGCCAGCAGGGAAAACTATGCCTTGTTCTAAAGCTCTTTGGGAACCGCTTGCGTAGCCCCACAGACCTGGGGGCTGCAGGCTTTCCTGCTGCCTTCAGCCTCAAAACCACCCTTTCCCACATGGCGCCAAGCCAGGCCCAAAAATGGCCATATGTCTGGAGACTGGTCCCACGCCCAAAGAGCCAGCAGGGAAAACTATGCCTTGTTCTAAAGCTCTTTGGGAACCGCTTGCGTAGCCCCACACACCTGCGGGCTGCAGGCTTTTCTGGCACCTTCAGCCTCAAAACCACCATTTCCCACATGGCGTCACGCCAGGCAAAAAAATCGCCATATGTCTGGAGGTTGGTCCCACGCCCAAAGTGCCAGATGGAATACTATGCCTTGTTCTAAAGCTCTTTTGGGACCGCTTGTGTAGCCCCACAGACCTGGGGGCTGCAGGCTTTCCTGCTGCCTTCAGCCTCAAACCACCCTTTCCCACTTGTCCCCGCGCCAGGCCCAAAAATGGCCATATGTCTGGAGACTGGTCCCACGCCCAAAGAGCCAGCAGGGAAAACGATGCCTTGTTCTAAAGCTCTTTGGGAACCGCTTGCGTGGCCCCAGAGACCTGGGGGCTGCAAGCTTTCCTGCTGCCTTCAGCCTCAAAACCACCCTTTCCCACTTGGCGCCGCGCCAGGCCCAAAAATGGCCATATGGCTGGAGATTGGTTCCACGCCCAAAGAGCCAGTAGGGAAAACTATGCCTTGTTCTAAAGCTCTTTGGGAACCGCTTGCGTAGCCCCACAGACCTGGGGGCTGCAGGCTTTCCTGCTGCCTTCAGCCTCAAAACCACCCTTTCCCACATGGCGCTGCGCCAGGCACAAAAATGGCCATATATCTGGAGACTGGTCCCACGCCCAAAGAGCCAGCAGGGAAAACTATGCCTTGTTCTAAAGCTCTTTGGGAACCGCTTGCGTAGCCCCACACACCTGCGGGCTGCAGGCTTTCCTGCTGCCTTCAGCCTCAAAACCACCCTTTCCCACTTGGCGCCGCGCCAGGCCCAAAAATGGCCATATGTCTGGAGACTGGTCCCACGCCCAAAGAGCCAGCAGGGAAAACTATGCCTTGTTCTAAAGCTCTTTGGGAACCACTTGCGTAGCCCCACACACCTGGAGGCTGCAGGCTTTCCTGGCACCTTCAGCCTCAAAACCACCCTTTCCCACTTGGCGCCGCGCCAGTCCCAAAAATGGCCATATGGCTGGAGTTTGGTCCCACGCTCAAAGAGCCAGCAGGGAAAACTATGCCTTGTTCTAAAGCTCTTTGGGAACAGCTTGCGTGGCTCCACAGACCTGGGGGCTGCAGGCTTTCCTGCTGCCTTCAGCCTCAAAACCACCATTTAACACTTGGCGTCGCGCCAGGCACAAAAATGGCTATATTTCTAGAGACTGGTCCCTTTCCCAAAGAGCCAGCAGGGAAAACTATGCCTTGTTCTAAAGCTCTTTGGGAACCGCTTGCGTAGCCCCACAGACCTGGGGGCTGCAGACTTTATTGCTGCCTTCAGCCTCAAAACCATCCTGTGCAACTTGGCGTGCCGCCAGGCCCAAAAATGGCCATATGTCTGGAGATTGGTCCTACACCGAAAGAGCCAGCAGGGAAAACTATGCCTTGTTCTAAAGCTCTGTGGGAACCGCTTGCGTAGCCCCACACACCTGGGGGCTGCAGGCTTTCCTGCTGCCTTCAGCCTCAAAACCACCCTTTCCCACATGGCGCCGCGCCAGGCCCAAAAATGGCCATATGTCTGGAGACTGGTCCCACGCCCAAAGAGCCAGCAGGGAAAACTATGCCTTGTTCTAAAGCTCTTTGGGAACCGCTTGCGTAGCCCCACACACCTGGGGGCTGCAGGCTTTTCTGGCACCTTCAGCCTCAAAACCACCCTTTCCCACATGGCGCCAAGCCAGGCACAAAAATGGCCATATGTCTGGAGACTGGTCCCACGCCCAAAGAGCCAGCAGGGAAAACTATGCCTTGTTCTAAAGCTCTTTGGGAACCGCTTGCGTAGCCCCGCACACCTGGGGGCTGCAGACTTTCCTGCTGCCTTCAGCCTCAAAACCATCCTCTGCAACTTGGCGTGCCGCCAGGCCCAAAAATGGCCATATGTCTGGAGATTGGTCCTACACCGAAAGAGCCAGCAGGGAAAACTATGCCTTGTTCTAAAGCTCTTTGGGAACCGCTTGCGTAGCCCCACAGACCTGGGGGCTGCAGGCTTTCCTGCTGCCTTCAGCCTCAAAACCACCCTTTCCCACATGGCGCCAAGCCAGGCCCAAAAATGGCCATATGTCTGGAGACTGGTCCCACGCCCAAAGAGCCAGCAGGGAAAACTATGCCTTGTTCTAAAGCTCTTTGGGAACCGCTTGCGTAGCCCCACAGACCTGGGGGCTGCAGGCTTTCCTGCTGCCTTCAGCCTCAAAACCACCCTTTCCCACTTGGCGCCGCGCCAGGCCCAAAAATGGCCATATGTCTGGAGACTGGTCCCACGCCCAAAGAGCCAGCAGGGAAAACTATGCCTTGTTCTAAAGCTCTTTGGGAACAGCTTGCGTGGCTCCACAGACCTGGGGGCTGCAGGCTTTCCTGCTGCCTTCAGCCTCAAAACCACCATTTAACACTTGGCGTCGCGCCAGGCACAAAAATGGCTATATTTCTAGAGACTGGTCCCTTTCCCAAAGAGCCAGCAGGGAAAACTATGCCTTGTTCTAAAGCTCTTTGGGAACCGCTTGCGTAGCCCCACAGACCTGTGGGCTGCAGACTTTATTGCTGCCTTCAGCCTCAAAACCATCCTGTGCAACTTGGCGTGCCGCCAGGCCCAAAAATGGCCATATGTCTGGAGATTGGTCCTACACCGAAAGAGCCAGCAGGGAAAACTATGCCTTGTTCTAAAGCTCTGTGGGAACCGCTTGCGTAGCCCCACACACCTGGGGGCTGCAGGCTTTCCTGCTGCCTTCAGCCTCAAAACCACCCTTTCCCACATGGCGCCGCGCCAGGCCCAAAAATGGCCATATGTCTGGAGACTGGTCCCACGCCCAAAGAGCCAGCAGGGAAAACTATGCCTTGTTCTAAAGCTCTTTGGGAACCGCTTGCGTAGCCCCACAGACCTGCGGGCTGCAGGCTTTCCTGCTGCCTTCAGCCTCAAAACCACCCTTTCCCACATGGCGCCGCGCCAGGCCCAAAAATGGCCATATGTCTGGAGACTGGTCCCACGCCCAAAGAGCCAGCAGGGAAAACTATGCCTTGTTCTAAAGCTCTTTGGGAACCGCTTGCGTAGCCCCACACACCTGCGGGCTGCAGGCTTTCTTGCTGCCTTCAGCCTCAAAACCACCCTTTCCCACTTGGCCCCGCGCCAGGCCCAAAAATGGCCATATGTCTGGAGGTTGGTCCCACGCCCAAAGAGCCAGCAGGGAAAACTATGCCTTGTTCTAAGGCTCTTTGGGAACCGCTTGCGTAGCCCCAAACACCTTGGGGCTGCAAGCTTTCCTGCTGCCTTCAGCCTCAAAACCACCCTTTCCCACTTGGCCCCACGCCAGGCACAAAAATGGCCATATGTCTGGCGACTGGTCTCACGCCCAAAGAGCCAGCAGGGAAAACTATGCCTTGTTCTAAAGCTCTTTGGGAACCGCTTGCGTAGCCCCACACACCTGGGGGCTGCAGGCTTTCCTGCTGCCTTCAGCCTCAAAAGCACCCTTTCCCACTTGGCGCCGCGCCAGGCCCAAAAATGGCCATATGTCTGGAGACTGGTCCCACGCCCAAAGAGCCAGCAGGGAAAACTGTGCCTTGTTCTAAAGCTCTTTGGGAACCGCTTGCGTAGCCCCACACACCTGGGGGCTGCAGGCTTTCCTGCTGCCTTCAGCCTCAAAACCACCCTTTCCCACTTGGCGCCACGCCAGGCACAAAAATGGCCATATGTCTGGCGACTGGTCCCACGCCCAAAGAGCCAGCAGGGAAAACTATGCCTTGTTCTAAAGCTCTTTGGGAACCGCTTGCGTAGCCCCACACACCTGGGGGCTGCAGGATTTCCTGGCACCTTCAGCCTCAAAACCACCCTTTCCCACATGGCGTCACGCCAGGCCCAAAAATGGCCATATGTCTGGAGACTGGTCCCACGCCCAAAGAGCCAGCAGGGAAAACTATGCCTTGTTCTAAAGCTCTTTGGGAACCGCTTGCGTAGCCCCACACACCTGCGGGCTGCAGGCTTTCCTGCTGCCTTCAGCCTCAAAACCACCCTTTCCCACTTGGCGTCACGCCAGGCCCAAAAATGGCCATATGTCTGGAGACTGGTCCCACGCCCAAAGAGCCAGCAGGGAAAACTGTGCCTTGTTCTAAAGCTCTTTGGGAACCGCTTGCGTAGCCCCACACACCTGGGGGTGCAGGCTTTCCTGCTGCCTTCAGCCTCAAAACCACCCTTTCCAACTTGGCGCCACGCCAGGCACAAAAATGGCCATATGTCTGGAGACTGGTCCCACGCCCAAAGAGCCAGCAGGGAAAACTATGCCTTGTTCTAAAGCTCTTTGGGAACCGCTTGCGTAGCCCCACACACCTGCGGGCTGCAGGCTTTTCTGGCACCTTCAGCCTCAAAACCACCATTTCCCACATGGCGTCACGCCAGGCAAAAAAATCGCCATATGTCTGGAGGTTGGTCCCACGCCCAAAGTGCCAGATGGAATACTATGCCTTGTTCTAAAGCTCTTTTGGGACCGCTTGTGTAGCCCCACAGACCTGGGGGCTGCAGGCTTTCCTGCTGCCTTCAGCCTCAAACCACCCTTTCCCACTTGTCCCCGCGCCAGGCCCAAAAATGGCCATATGTCTGGAGACTGGTCCCACGCCCAAAGAGCCAGCAGGGAAAACGATGCCTTGTTCTAAAGCTCTTTGGGAACCGCTTGCGTGGCCCCAGAGACCTGGGGGCTGCAAGCTTTCCTGCTGCCTTCAGCCTCAAAACCACCCTTTCCCACTTGGCGCCGCGCCAGGCCCAAAAATGGCCATATGGCTGGAGATTGGTTCCACGCCCAAAGAGCCAGTAGGGAAAACTATGCCTTGTTCTAAAGCTCTTTGGGAACCGCTTGCGTAGCCCCACAGACCTGGGGGCTGCAGGCTTTCCTGCTGCCTTCAGCCTCAAAACCACCCTTTCCCACATGGCGCTGCGCCAGGCACAAAAATGGCCATATATCTGGAGATTGGTCCCACGCCCAAAGAGCCAGCAGGGAAAACTATGCCTTGTTCTAAAGCTCTTTAGGAACCGCTTGCGTAGCCCCACAGACCTGGGGGCTGCAGGCTTTCCTGCTGCCTTCAGCCTCAAAAGCACCCTTTCCCACATGGCGTCACGCCAGGCCCAAAAATGGCCATATGTCTGGAGACTGGTCCCACGCCCAAAGAGCCAGCAGGGAAAACTATGCCTTGTTCTAAAGCTCTTTGGGAACCGCTTGCGTAGCCCCACACACCTGCGGGCTGCAGGCTTTCCTGCTGCCTTCAGCCTCAAAACCACCCTTTCCCACTTGGCGTCACGCCAGGCCCAAAAATGGCCATATGTCTGGAGACTGGTCCCACGCCCAAAGAGCCAGCAGGGAAAATTATGCCTTGTTCTAAAGCTCTTTGGGAACCGCTTGCGTAGCCCCACACACCTGGGGGTGCAGGCTTTCCTGCTGCCTTCAGCCTCAAAACCACCCTTTCCAACTTGGCGCCACGCCAGGCACAAAAATGGCCATATGTCTGGAGACTGGTCCCACGCCCAAAGAGCCAGCAGGGAAAACTATGCCTTGTTCTAAAGCTCTTTGGGAACCGCTTGCGTAGCCCCACACACCTGCGGGCTGCAGGCTTTTCTGGCACCTTCAGCCTCAAAACCACCATTTCCCACATGGCGTCACGCCAGGCAAAAAAATCGCCATATGTCTGGAGGTTGGTCCCACGCCCAAAGTGCCAGATGGAATACTATGCCTTGTTCTAAAGCTCTTTTGGGACCGCTTGTGTAGCCCCACAGACCTGGGGGCTGCAGGCTTTCCTGCTGCCTTCAGCCTCAAACCACCCTTTCCCACTTGTCCCCGCGCCAGGCCCAAAAATGGCCATATGTCTGGAGACTGGTCCCACGCCCAAAGAGCCAGCAGGGAAAACGATGCCTTGTTCTAAAGCTCTTTGGGAACCGCTTGCGTGGCCCCAGAGACCTGGGGGCTGCAAGCTTTCCTGCTGCCTTCAGCCTCAAAACCACCCTTTCCCACTTGGCGCCGCGCCAGGCCCAAAAATGGCCATATGGCTGGAGATTGGTTCCACGCCCAAAGAGCCAGCAGGGAAAACTATGCCTTGTTCTAAAGCTCTTTGGGAACCGCTTGCGTAGCCCCACACACCTGGGGGGTGCAGGCTTTCCTGCTGCCTTCAGCCTCAAAACCACCCTTTCCCACATGGCGCTGCGCCAGGCACAAAAATGGCCATATATCTGGAGATTGGTCCCACGCCCAAAGAGCCAGCAGGGAAAACTATGCCTTGTTCTAAAGCTCTTTGGGAACGGCTTGCGTAGCCCCACACACCTGGGGGCTGCAGGCTTTTCTGGCACCTTCAGCCTCAAAACCACCCTTTCCCACATGGCGTCATGCCAGGCCCAAAAATGGCCATATGTCTGGAGACTGGTCCCACGCCCAAAGAGCCAGCAGGGAAAACTATGCCTTGTTCTAAAGCTCTTTAGGAACCGCTTGCGTAGCCCCACACACCTGCGGGCTGCAGGCTTTCCTGCTGCCTTCAGCCTCAAAACCACCCTTTCCCACTTGGCGCCACGCAAGGCCCAAAAATGGCCATATGTCTGGAGGTTGGTCCCACGCCCAAAGAGCCAGCAGGGATAACTATGCCTTGTTCTAAAGCTCTTTGGGAACCGCTTGCGTAGCCCCACACACCTGCGGGCTGCAGGCTTTCCTGCTGCCTTCAGCCTCAAAACCACCCTTTCCCACATGGCGTCACGCCAGGCACAAAAATGGCCATATGTCTGGAGACTGGTCCCACGCCCAAAGAGCCAGCAGGGAAAACGATGCCTTGTTCTAAAGCTCTTTGGGAACCGCTTGCGTAGCCCCACAGACCTGGGGGCTGCAAGCTTTCCTGCTGCCTTCAGCCTCAAAACCACCCTTTCCCACTTGGCCCCACGCCAGGCCCAAAAATGGCCATATGTCTGGCGACTGGTCTCACGCCCAAAGAGCCAGCAGGGAAAACTATGCCTTGTTCTAAAGCTCTTTGGGAACCGCTTGCGTAGCCCCACACACCTGGGGGCTGCAGGGTTTTCTGGCACCTTCAGCCTCAAAACCACCCTTTCCCACATGGCGTCACGCCAGGCACAAAAATAGCCATATGTCTGGAGGTTGGTCCCACGCCCAAAGAGCCAGCAGGGAAAACTATGCCTTGTTCTAAAGCTCTTTGGGAACCGCTTGCGTAGCCCCACACACCTGGGGGCTGCAGGCTTTCCTGCTGCCTTCAGCCTCAAAACCACCCTTTCCCACTTGGCGCCACGCAAGGCACAAACATGGCCATATGTCTGGAGGTTGGTCCCACGCCCAAAGAGCCAGCAGGGATAACTATGCCTTGTTCTAAAGCTCTTTGGGAACCACTTGCGTAGCCCCACACACCTGGAGGCTGCAGGCTTTCTTGCTGCCTTCAGCCTCAAAACCACCCTTTCCCACTTGGCGCCGCGCCAGGCCCAAAAATGGCCATATGTCTGGCGACTGGTCTCACGCCCCAAGAGCCAGCAGGGAAAACTATGCCTTGTTCTAAAGCTCTTTGGGAACCGCTTGCGTAGCCCCACACACCTGGGGGCTGCAGGCTTTTCTGGCACCTTCAGCCTCAAAAGCACCCTTTCCCACATGGCGTCACGCCAGGCACAAAAATAGCCATATGTCTGGAGGTTGGTCCCACGCTCAAAGAGCCAGCAGGGAAAACTATGCCTTGTTCTAAAGCTCTTTGGGAACCGCTTGCGTAGCCCCACACACCTGCGGGCTGCAGGCTTTCCTGCTGCCTTCAGCCTCAAAACCACCCTTTCCCACTTGGCGCCACGCAATCCTCACTTTTCCCTCCTGGCACTTTCCCTGTAGGAGATACCGCAAGACGTTTCTGTATATTGGGCACAGCGCTCTGCAGGGTGTTAGCAGAGAGTTTCCCGGGACAGTGAAACCCTATGTCAAAGACACTGAGAAGAAGCCCCAATGTTCCCTCCAGGCACTTTCAGTGTGGGTGCCTTCTCCACGTGGTTCCTGGTTTCACTGCAGCTCTGAAGAGAATGTTAGCAAAGAGGTAATCGGGACAGTGCAAACAGTACTCAAAGACAGGGAGAGCAAGCTCTCTCTTGGCACTTTGGATGTGGGACATACAGCGAGATGTTTGCTGCTTTTACATTTGGCTGTTGGGAGATTTACAGCACAAAGATATCTAGTTGATTTGAAGCAGTTCCGAGAAAGTCTAAACATAATCCTCACTTTTCCCTCCTGGCACTTTCCCTGTAGGAGATACCGCAAGACGTTTCTGTATATTGGGCACAGCGCTCTGCAGGGTGTTAGCAGAGAGTTTCCCGGGACAGTGAAACCCTATGTCAAAGACACTGAGAAGAAGCCCCAATGTTCCCTCCAGGCACTTTCAGTGTGGGTGCCTTCTCCACGTGGTTCCTGGTTTCACTGCAGCTCTGAAGAGAATGTTAGCAAAGAGGTAATCGGGACAGTGCAAACAGTACTCAAAGACAGGGAGAGCAAGCTCTACATTACTCTCTTGGCACTTTGGATGTGGGACATACAGCGAGATGTTTGCTGCTTTTACATTTGGCTGTTGGGAGATTTACAGCACAAAGATATCTAGTTGATTTGAAGCAGTTCCGAGAAAGTCTAAGCATAATCCTCACTTTTCCCTCCTGGCACTTTCCCTGTAGGGGATACCGCAAGACGTTCCTGTATATTGGGCACAGCGCTCTGCAGGGTGTTAGCAGAGAGTTTCCCGGGACAGTGAAACCCTATGTCAGAGACACTGAGAAGAAGCCCCAACGTTCCTTCCAGGCACTTTCAGTGTGGGTGCCTTCTCCACGTGGTTCCTGGTTTCACTGCAGCTCTGAAGAGAATGTTAGCAAAGAGGTAATCGGGACAGTGCAAACAGTACTCAAAGACAGGGAGAGCAAGCTCTCTCTTGGCACTTTGGATGTGGGACATACAGCGAGATGTTTGCTGCTTTTACATTTGGCTGTTGGGAGATTTACAGCACAAAGATATCTAGTTGATTTGAAGCAGTTCCGAGAAAGTCTAAACATAATCCTCACTTTTCCCTCCTGGCACTTTCCCTGTAGGAGATACCGCAAGACGTTTCTGTATATTGGGCACAGCGCTCTGCAGGGTGTTAGCAGAGAGTTTCCCGGGACAGTGAAACCCTATGTCAGAGACACTGAGAAGAAGCCCCAATGTTCCCTCCAGGCACTTTCAGTGTGGGTGCCTTCTCCACGTGGTTCCTGGTTTCACTGCAGCTCTGAAGAGAATGTTAGCAAAGAGGTAATCGGGACAGTGCAAACAGTACTCAAAGACAGGGAGAGCAAGCTCTACATTACTCTCTTGGCACTTTGGATGTGGGACATAGAGCGAGATGTTTGCTGCTTTTACGTTTGGCTGTTGGGAGATTTACAGCACAAAGATATCTAGTTGATTTGAAGCAGTTCCGAGAAAGTCTAAGCATAATCCTCACTTTTCCCTCCTGGCACTTTCCATGTGGGAGATATAGCAGGATGTATATTGGTTTTGAGGACAACTCAATGGACAGTGTAGGGAGAAAAGTTCCTGGCTCCTTGAATGCCGTTTCTGGAGACACTGTGATCAATGTGGGAGATATGTCAAGATGTGTGTTGGTTTTGAGGACAGCTTTCTGGAGTGTCTTAGCAAAGAGGTCACACGGATAATCAGAGCAATTCTCAGCGACACTGAGACCAAGCTCCACAATTCCTCCTGGCACTTTCCCTGTAGGAGATACCGCAAGACGTTTCTGTATATTGGGCACAGCGCTCTGCAGGGTGTTAGCAGAGAGTTTCCCGGGACAGTGAAACCCTATATCAGAGACAGTGAGAAGAAGCCCCAATGTTCACTCCAGGCACTTTCAGTGTGGGTGCCTTCTCCACGTGGTTCCTGGTTTCACTGCAGCTCTGAAGAGAATGTTAGCAAAGAGGTAATCGGGACAGTGCAAACAGTACTCAAAGACAGGGAGAGCAAGCTCTCTCTTGGCACTTTGGATGTGGGACATAGAGCGAGATGTTTGCTGCTTTTACATTTGGCTGTTGGGAGATTTACAGCACAAAGATATCTAGTTGATTTGAAGCAGTTCCGAGAAAGTCTAAACATAATCCTCACTTTTCCCTCCTGGCACTTTCCCTGTAGGAGATACCGCAAGACGTTTCTGTATATTGGGCACAGCGCTCTGCAGGGTGTTAGCAGAGAGTTTCCCGGGACAGTGAAACCCTATGTCAAAGACACTGAGAAGAAGCCCCAATGTTCCCTCCAGGCACTTTCAGTGTGGGTGCCTTCTCCACGTGGTTCCTGGTTTCACTGCAGCTCTGAAGAGAATGTTAGCAAAGAGGTAATCGGGACAGTGCAAACAGTACTCAAAGACAGGGAGAGCAAGCTCTACATTACTCTCTTGGCACTTTGGATGTGGGACATACAGCGAGATGTTTGCTGCTTTTACATTTGGCTGTTGGAAGATTTACAGCACAAAGATATCTAGTTGATTTGAAGCAGTTCCGAGAAAGTCTAAGCATAATCCTCACTTTTCCCTCCTGGCACTTTCCCTGTAGGAGATACCGCAAGACGTTTCTGTATATTGGGCACAGCGCTCTGCAGGGTGTTAGCAGAGAGTTTCCCGGGACAGTGAAACCCTATGTCAGAGACAGTGAGAAGAAGCCCCAATGTTCCCTCCAGGCACTTTCAGTGTGGGTGCCTTCTCCACGTGGTTCCTGGTTTCACTGCAGCTCTGAAGAGAATGTTAGCAAAGAGGTAATCGGGACAGTGCAAACAGTACTCAAAGACAGGGAGAGCAAGTTCTCTCGGCACTTTGGATGTGGGACATACAGCGAGATGTTTGCTGCTTTTACATTTGGCTGTTGGGAGATTTACAGCACAAAGATATCTAGTTGATTTGAAGCAGTTCCGAGAAAGTCTAAGCATAATCCTCACTTTTCCCTCCTGGCACTTTCCCTGTACGGGATACCGCAAGACGTTTCTGTACATTGGGCACAGCGCTCTGCAGGGTGTTAGCAGAGAGTTTCCCGGGACAGTGAAACCCTATGTCAGAGACAGTGAGAAGAAGCCCCAATGTTCCCTCCAGGCACTTTCAGTGTGGGTGCCTTCTCCACGTGGTTCCTGGTTTCACTGCAGCTCTGAAGAGAATGTTAGCAAAGAGGTAATCGGGACAGTGCAAACAGTACTCAAAGACAGGGAGAGCAAGCTCTACATTACTCTCTTGGCACTTTGGATGTGGGACATAGAGCGAGATGTTTGCTGCTTTTACGTTTGGCTGTTGGGAGATTTACAGCACAAAGATATCTAGTTGATTTGAAGCAGTTCCGAGAAAGTCTAAGCATAATCCTCACTTTTCCCTCCTGGCACTTTCCATGTGGGAGATATAGCAGGATGTATATTGGTTTTGAGGACAACTCAATGGACAGTGTAGGGAGAAAAGTTCCTGGCTCCTTGAATGCCGTTTCTGGAGACACTGCGATCAATGTGGGAGATATGTCAAGATGTGTGTTGGTTTTGAGGACAGCTTTCTGGAGTGTCTTAGCAAAGAGGTCACACGGATAATCAGAGCAATTCTCAGAGAAACTGAGACCAAGCTCCACAATTCCTCCTGGCACTTTCCCTGTAGGAGATACCGCAAGACGTTTCTGTATATTGGGCACAGCGCTCTGCAGGGTGTTAGCAGAGAGTTTCCCGGGACAGTGAAACCCTATATCAGAGACACTGAGAAGAAGCCCCAGTGTTCCCTCCAGGCACTTTCAGTGTGGGTGCCTTCTCCACGTGGTTCCTGGTTTCACTGCAGCTCTGAAGAGAATGTTAGCAAAGAGGTAATCGGGACAGTGCAAACAGTACTCAAAGACAGGGAGAGCAAGCTCTACATTACTCTCTTGGCACTTTGGATGTGGGACATACAGCGAGATGTTTGCTGCTTTTACATTTGGCTGTTGGGAGATTTACAGCACAAAGATATCTAGTTGATTTGAAGCAGTTCCGAGAAAGTCTAAGCATAATCCTCACTTTTCCCTCCTGGCACTTTCCCTGTAGGGGATACCGCAAGACGTTTCTGTATATTGGGCACAGCGCTCTGCAGGGTGTTAGCAGAGAGTTTCCCGGGACAGTGAAACCCTATGTCAGAGACAGTGAGAAGAAGCCCCAATGTTCCCTCCAGGCACTTTCAGTGTGGGTGCCTTCTCCACGTGGTTCCTGGTTTCACTGCAGCTCTGAAGAGAATGTTAGCAAAGAGGTAATCGGGACAGTGCAAACAGTACTCAAAGACAGGGAGAGCAAGTTCTCTCGGCACTTTGGATGTGGGACATACAGCGAGATGTTTGCTGCTTTTACATTTGGCTGTTGGGAGATTTACAGCACAAAGATATCTAGTTGATTTGAAGCAGTTCCGAGAAAGTCTAAGCATAATCCTCACTTTTCCCTCCTGGCACTTTCCCTGTAGGGGATACCGCAAGACGTTTCTGTATATTGGGCACAGCGCTCTGCAGGGTGTTAGCAGAGAGTTTCCCGGGACAGTGAAACCCTATATCGGAGACACTGAGAAGAAGCCCCAATGTTCCCTCCAGGCACTTTCAGTGTGGGTGCCTTCTCCACGTGGTTCCTGGTTTCACTGCAGCTCTGAAGAGAATGTTAGCAAAGAGGTAATCGGGACAGTGCAAACAGTACTCAAAGACAGGGAGAGCAAGCTCTACATTACTCTCTTGGCACTTTGGATGTGGGACATACAGCGAGATGTTTGCTGCTTTTACATTTGGCTGTTGGGAGATTTACAGCACAAAGATATCTAGTTGATTTGAAGCAGTTCCGAGAAAGTCTAAGCATAATCCTCACTTTTCCCTCCTGGCACTTTCCCTGTAGGAGATACCGCAAGACGTTTCTGTATATTGGGCACAGCGCTCTGCAGGGTGTTAGCAGAGAGTTTCCCGGGACAGTGAAACCCTATGTCAGAGACAGTGAGAAGAAGCCCCAATGTTCCCTCCAGGCACTTTCAGTGTGGGTGCCTTCTCCACGTGGTTCCTGGTTTCACTGCAGCTCTGAAGAGAATGTTAGCAAAGAGGTAATCGGGACAGTGCAAACAGTACTCAAAGACAGGGAGAGCAAGCTCTACATTACTCTCTTGGCACTTTGGATGTGGGACATACAGCGAGATGTTTGCTGCTTTTACATTTGGCTGTTGGGAGATTTACAGCACAAAGATATCTAGTTGATTTGAAGCAGTTCCGAGAAAGTCTAAGCATAATCCTCACTTTTCCCTCCTGGCACTTTCCCTGTAGGGGATACCGCAAGACGTTTCTGTATATTGGGCACAGCGCTCTGCAGGGTGTTAGCAGAGAGTTTCCCGGGACAGTGAAACCCTATGTCAGAGACAGTGAGAAGAAGCCCCAATGTTCCCTCCAGGCACTTTCAGTGTGGGTGCCTTCTCCACGTGGTTCCTGGTTTCACTGCAGCTCTGAAGAGAATGTTAGCAAAGAGGTAATCGGGACAGTGCAAACAGTACTCAAAGACAGGGAGAGCAAGCTCTACATTACTCTCTTGGCACTTTGGATGTGGGACATACAGCGAGATGTTTGCTGCTTTTACATTTGGCTGTTGGGAGATTTACAGCACAAAGATATCTAGTTGATTTGAAGCAGTTCCGAGAAAGTCTAAGCATAATCCTCACTTTTCCCTCCTGGCACTTTCCCTGTAGGAGATACCGCAAGACGTTTCTGTATATTGGGCACAGCGCTCTGCAGGGTGTTAGCAGAGAGTTTCCCGGGACAGTGAAACCCTATGTCAGAGACAGTGAGAAGAAGCCCCAATGTTCCCTCCAGGCACTTTCAGTGTGGGTGCCTTCTCCACGTGGTTCCTGGTTTCACTGCAGCTCTGAAGAGAATGTTAGCAAAGAGGTAATCGGGACAGTGCAAACAGTACTCAAAGACAGGGAGAGCAAGTTCTCTCGGCACTTTGGATGTGGGACATACAGCGAGATGTTTGCTGCTTTTACATTTGGCTGTTGGGAGATTTACAGCACAAAGATATCTAGTTGATTTGAAGCAGTTCCGAGAAAGTCTAAGCATAATCCTCACTTTTCCCTCCTGGCACTTTCCCTGTAGGGGATACCGCAAGACGTTTCTGTACATTGGGCACAGCGCTCTGCAGGGTGTTAGCAGAGAGTTTCCCGGGACAGTGAAACCCTATATCGGAGACACTGAGAAGAAGCCCCAATGTTCCCTCCAGGCACTTTCAGTGTGGGTGCCTTCTCCACGTGGTTCCTGGTTTCACTGCAGCTCTGAAGAGAATGTTAGCAAAGAGGTAATCGGGACAGTGCAAACAGTACTCAAAGACAGGGAGAGCAAGCTCTACATTACTCTCTTGGCACTTTGGATGTGGGACATAGAGCGAGATGTTTGCTGCTTTTACGTTTGGCTGTTGGGAGATTTACAGCACAAAGATATCTAGTTGATTTGAAGCAGTTCCGAGAAAGTCTAAGCATAATCCTCACTTTTCCCTCCTGGCACTTTCCCTGTAGGGGATACCGCAAGACGTTTCTGTATATTGGGCACAGCGCTCTGCAGGGTGTTAGCAGAGACTTTCCCGGGACAGTGAAACCCTATGTCAGAGACAGTGAGAAGAAGCCCCAATGTTCCCTCCAGGCACTTTCAGTGTGGGTGCCTTCTCCACGTGGTTCCTGGTTTCACTGCAGCTCTGAAGAGAATGTTAGCAAAGAGGTAATCGGGACAGTGCAAACAGTACTCAAAGACAGGGAGAGCAAGCTCTACATTACTCTCTTGGCACTTTGGATGTGGGACATACAGCGAGATGTTTGCTGCTTTTACATTTGGCTGTTGGGAGATTTACAGCACAAAGATATCTAGTTGATTTGAAGCAGTTCCGAGAAAGTCTAAGCATAATCCTCACTTTTCCCTCCTGGCACTTTCCCTGTAGGGGATACCGCAAGACGTTTCTGTACATTGGGCACAGCGCTCTGCAGGGTGTTAGCAGAGAGTTTCCCGGGACAGTGAAACCCTATATCGGAGACACTGAGAAGAAGCCCCAATGTTCCTTCCAGGCACTTTCAGTGTGGGTGCCTTCTCCACGTGGTTCCTGGTTTCACTGCAGCTCTGAAGAGAATGTTAGCAAAGAGGTAATCGGGACAGTGCAAACAGTACTCAAAGACAGGGAGAGCAAGCTCTACATTACTCTCTTGGCACTTTGGATGTGGGACATAGAGCGAGATGTTTGCTGCTTTTACGTTTGGCTGTTGGGAGATTTACAGCACAAAGATATCTAGTTGATTTGAAGCAGTTCCGAGAAAGTCTAAGCATAATCCTCACTTTTCCCTCCAGGCACTTTCCCTGTAGGGGATACCGCAAGACGTTTCTGTATATTGGGCACAGCGCTCTGCAGGGTGTTAGCAGAGACTTTCCCGGGACAGTGAAACCCTATGTCAGAGACAGTGAGAAGAAGCCCCAATGTTCCCTCCAGGCACTTTCAGTGTGGGTGCCTTCTCCACGTGGTTCCTGGTTTCACTGCAGCTCTGAAGAGAATGTTAGCAAAGAGGTAATCGGGACAGTGTAAACAGTACTCAAAGACAGGGAGAGCAAGCTCTACATTACTCTCTTGGCACTTTGGATGTGGGACATAGAGCGAGATGTTTGCTGCTTTTACATTTGGCTGTTGGGAGATTTACAGCACAAAGATATCTAGTTGATTTGAAGCAGTTCCGAGAAAGTCTAAGCATAATCCTCACTTTTCCCTCCTGGCACTTTCCCTGTAGGAGATACCGCAAGACGTTTCTGTATATTGGGCACAGCGCTCTGCAGGGTGTTAGCAGAGAGTTTCCCGGGACAGTGAAACCCTATGTCAGAGACACTGAGAAGAAGCCCCAATGTTCCCTCCAGGCACTTTCAGTGTGGGTGCCTTCTCCACGTGGTTCCTGGTTTCACTGCAGCTCTGAAGAGAATGTTAGCAAAGAGGTAATCGGGACAGTGCAAACAGTACTCAAAGACAGGGAGAGCAAGTTCTCTCGGCACTTTGGATGTGGGACATACAGCGAGATGTTTGCTGCTTTTACATTTGGCTGTTGGGAGATTTACAGCACAAAGATATCTAGTTGATTTGAAGCAGTTCCGAGAAAGTCTAAGCATAATCCTCACTTTTCCGTCCTAGCACTTTCCCTGTACGGGATACGGCAAGACGTTTCTGTACATTGGGCACAGCGCTCTGCAGGGTGTTAGCAGAGAGTTTCCCGGGAAGTGAAACCCTATATCGGAGACACTGAGAAGAAGCCCCAATGTTCCCTCCAGGCACTTTCAGTGTGGGTGCCTTCTCCACGTGGTTCCTGGTTTCACTGCAGCTCTGAAGAGAATGTTAGCAAAGAGGTAATCGGGACAGTGCAAACAGTACTCAAAGACAGGGAGAGCAAGCTCTCTCTTGGCACTTTGGATGTGGGACATACAGCGAGATGTTTGCTGCTTTTACATTTGGCTGTTGGGAGATTTACAGCACAAAGATATCTAGTTGATTTGAAGCAGTTCCGAGAAAGTCTAAGCATAATCCTCACTTTTCCCTCCTGGCACTTTCCCTGTAGGGGATACCGCAAGACGTTTCTGTATATTGGGCACAGCGCTCTGCAGGGTGTTAGCAGAGAGTTTCCCGGGACAGTGAAACCCTATGTCAGAGACACTGAGAAGAAGCCCCAATGTTCCCTCCAGGCACTTTCAGTGTGGGTGCCTTCTCCACGTGGTTCCTGGTTTCACTGCAGCTCTGAAGAGAATGTTAGCAAAGAGGTAATCGGGACAGTGCAAACAGTACTCAAAGACAGGGAGAGCAAGCTCTACATTACTCTCTTGGCACTTTGGATGTGGGACATAGAGCGAGATGTTTGCTGCTTTTACGTTTGGCTGTTGGGAGATTTACAGCACAAAGATATCTAGTTGATTTGAAGCAGTTCCGAGAAAGTCTAAGCATAATCCTCACTTTTCCCTCCTGGCACTTTCCCTGTAGGAGATACCGCAAGACGTTTCTGTATATTGGGCACAGCGCTCTGCAGGGTGTTAGCAGAGAGTTTCCCGGGACAGTGAAACCCTATGTCAGAGACACTGAGAAGAAGCCCCAATGTTCCCTCCAGGCACTTTCAGTGTGGGTGCCTTCTCCACGTGGTTCCTGGTTTCACTGCAGCTCTGAAGAGAATGTTAGCAAAGAGGTAATCGGGACAGTGCA
This sequence comes from Chroicocephalus ridibundus, assembly GCF_963924245.1. Taxonomy (NCBI): domain Eukaryota; kingdom Metazoa; phylum Chordata; class Aves; order Charadriiformes; family Laridae; genus Chroicocephalus; species Chroicocephalus ridibundus. The sequence continues at coordinate 379,143 of NW_026961183.1, read as the reverse complement.
AACAGTACTCAAAGACAGGGAGAGCAAGTTCTCTCGGCACTTTGGATGTGGGACATACAGCGAGATGTTTGCTGCTTTTACATTTGGCTGTTGGGAGATTTACAGCACAAAGATATCTAGTTGATTTGAAGCAGTTCCGAGAAAGTCTAAGCATAATCCTCACTTTTCCCTCCTGGCACTTTCCCTGTAGGAGATACCGCAAGACGTTTCTGTATATTGGGCACAGCGCTCTGCAGGGTGTTAGCAGAGAGTTTCCCGGGACAGTGAAACCCTATATCGGAGACACTGAGAAGAAGCCCCAATGTTCCCTCCAGGCACTTTCAGTGTGGGTGCCTTCTCCACGTGGTTCCTGGTTTCACTGCAGCTCTGAAGAGAATGTTAGCAAAGAGGTAATCGGGACAGTGCAAACAGTACTCAAAGACAGGGAGAGCAAGCTCTCTCTTGGCACTTTGGATGTGGGACATAGAGCGAGATGTTTGCTGCTTTTACATTTGGCTGTTGGGAGATTTACAGCACAAAGATATCTAGTTGATTTGAAGCAGTTCCGAGAAAGTCTAAACATAATCCTCACTTTTCCCTCCTGGCACTTTCCCTGTAGGAGATACCGCAAGACGTTTCTGTATATTGGGCACAGCGCTCTGCAGGGTGTTAGCAGAGAGTTTCCCGGGACAGTGAAACCCTATGTCAAAGACACTGAGAAGAAGCCCCAATGTTCCCTCCAGGCACTTTCAGTGTGGGTGCCTTCTCCACGTGGTTCCTGGTTTCACTGCAGCTCTGAAGAGAATGTTAGCAAAGAGGTAATCGGGACAGTGCAAACAGTACTCAAAGACAGGGAGAGCAAGCTCTACATTACTCTCTTGGCACTTTGGATGTGGGACATACAGCGAGATGTTTGCTGCTTTTACATTTGGCTGTTGTGAGATTTACAGCACAAAGATATCTAGTTGATTTGAAGCAGTTCCGAGAAAGTCTAAGCATAATCCTCACTTTTCCCTCCTGGCACTTTCCCTGTAGGAGATACCGCAAGACGTTTCTGTATATTGGGCACAGCGCTCTGCAGGGTGTTAGCAGAGACTTTCCCGGGACAGTGAAACCCTATGTCAGAGACAGTGAGAAGAAGCCCCAATGTTCCCTCCAGGCACTTTCAGTGTGGGTGCCTTCTCCACGTGGTTCCTGGTTTCACTGCAGCTCTGAAGAGAATGTTAGCAAAGAGGTAATAGGGACAGTGCAAACAGTACTCAAAGACAGGGAGAGCAAGTTCTCTCGGCACTTTGGATGTGGGACATACAGCGAGATGTTTGCTGCTTTTACATTTGGCTGTTGGGAGATTTACAGCACAAAGATATCTAGTTGATTTGAAGCAGTTCCGAGAAAGTCTAAGCATAATCCTCACTTTTCCCTCCTGGCACTTTCCCTGTAGGAGATACCGCAAGACGTTTCTGTATATTGGGCACAGCGCTCTGCAGGGTGTTAGCAGAGACTTTCCCGGGACAGTGAAACCCTATGTCAGAGACAGTGAGAAGAAGCCCCAATGTTCCCTCCAGGCACTTTCAGTGTGGGTGCCTTCTCCACGTGGTTCCTGGTTTCACTGCAGCTCTGAAGAGAATGTTAGCAAAGAGGTAATCGGGACAGTGCAAACAGTACTCAAAGACAGGGAGAGCAAGCTCTACATTACTCTCTTGGCACTTTGGATGTGGGACATAGAGCGAGATGTTTGCTGCTTTTGCATTTGGCTGTTGGGAGATTTACAGCACAAAGATATCTAGTTGATTTGAAGCAGTTCCGAGAAAGTCTAAGCATAATCCTCACTTTTCCCTCCTGGCACTTTCCCTGTAGGGGATACCGCAAGACGTTTCTGTATATTGGGCACAGTGCTCTGCAGGGTGTTAGCAGAGAGTTTCCCGGGACAGTGAAACCCTATGTCAGAGACAGTGAGAAGAAGCCCCAATGTTCCTTCCAGGCACTTTCAGTGTGGGTGCCTTCTCCACGTGGTTCCTGGTTTCACTGCAGCTCTGAAGAGAATGTTAGCAAAGAGGTAATCGGGACAGTGCAAACAGTACTCAAAGACAGGGAGAGCAAGCTCTACATTACTCTCTTGGCACTTTGGATGTGGGACATAAAGCGAGATGTTTGCTGCTTTTACGTTTGGCTGTTGGGAGATTTACAGCACAAAGATATCTAGTTGATTTGAAGCAGTTCCGAGAAAGTCTAAGCATAATCCTCACTTTTCCCTCCTGGCACTTTCCCTGTACGGGATACCGCAAGACGTTTCTGTACATTGGGCACAGCGCTCTGCAGGGTGTTAGCAGAGAGTTTCCCGGGACAGTGAAACCCTATATCGGAGACACTGAGAAGAAGCCCCACTGTTCCCTCCAGGCACTTTCAGTGTGGGTGCCTTCTCCACGTGGTTCCTGGTTTCACTGCAGCTCTGAAGAGAATGTTAGCAAAGAGGTAATCGGGACAGTGCAAACAGTACTCAAAGACAGGGAGAGCAAGCTCTACATTACTCTCTTGGCACTTTGGATGTGGGACATAGAGCGAGATGTTTGCTGCTTTTACGTTTGGCTGTTGGGAGATTTACAGCACAAAGATATCTAGTTGATTTGAAGCAGTTCCGAGAAAGTCTAAGCATAATCCTCACTTTTCCCTCCTGGCACTTTCCCTGTACGGGATACCGCAAGACGTTTCTGTATATTGGGCACAGCGCTCTGCAGGGTGTTAGCAGAGAGTTTCCCGGGACAGTGAAACCCTATATCGGAGACACTGAGAAGAAGCCCCACTGTTCCCTCCAGGCACTTTCAGTGTGGGTGCCTTCTCCACGTGGTTCCTGGTTTCACTGCAGCTCTGAAGAGAATGTTAGCAAAGAGGTAATCGGGACAGTGCAAACAGTACTCAAAGACAGGGAGAGCAAGCTCTACATTACTCTCTTGGCACTTTGGATGTGGGACATAGAGCGAGATGTTTGCTGCTTTTACGTTTGGCTGTTGGGAGATTTACAGCACAAAGATATCTAGTTGATTTGAAGCAGTTCCGAGAAAGTCTAAGCATAATCCTCACTTTTCCCTCCTGGCACTTTCCCTGTACGGGATACCGCAAGACGTTTCTGTATATTGGGCACAGCGCTCTGCAGGGTGTTAGCAGAGACTTTCCCGGGACAGTGAAACCCTATGTCAGAGACACTGAGAAGAAGCCCCAATGTTCCTTCCAGGCACTTTCAGTGTGGGTGCCTTCTCCACGTGGTTCCTGGTTTCACTGCAGCTCTGAAGAGAATGTTAGCAAAGAGGTAATCGGGACAGTGCAAACAGTACTCAAAGACAGGGAGAGCAAGCTCTACATTACTCTCTTGGCACTTTGGATGTGGGACATACAGCGATATGTTTGCTGCTTTTACATTTGGCTGTTGGGAGATTTACAGCACAAAGATATCTAGTTGATTTGAAGCAGTTCCGAGAAAGTCTAAGCATAATCCTCACTTTTCCCTCCTGGCACTTTCCCTGTAGGAGATACCGCAAGACGTTTCTGTATATTGGGCACAGTGCTCTGCAGGGTGTTAGCAGAGAGTTTCCCGGGACAGTGAAACCCTATGTCAGAGACAGTGAGAAGAAGCCCCAATGTTCCTTCCAGGCACTTTCAGTGTGGGTGCCTTCTCCACGTGGTTCCTGGTTTCACTGCAGCTCTGAAGAGAATGTTAGCAAAGAGGTAATCGGGACAGTGCAAACAGTACTCAAAGACAGGGAGAGCAAGCTCTACATTACTCTCTTGGCACTTTGGATGTGGGACATACAGCGATATGTTTGCTGCTTTTACATTTGGCTGTTGGGAGATTTACAGCACAAAGATATCTAGTTGATTTGAAGCAGTTCCGAGAAAGTCTAAGCATAATCCTCACTTTTCCCTCCTGGCACTTTCCCTGTAGGAGATACCGCAAGACGTTTCTGTATATTGGGCACAGCGCTCTGCAGGGTGTTAGCAGAGAGTTTCCCGGGACAGTGAAACCCTATGTCAGAGACACTGAGAAGAAGCCCCAATGTTCCCTCCAGGCACTTTCAGTGTGGGTGCCTTCTCCACGTGGTTCCTGGTTTCACTGCAGCTCTGAAGAGAATGTTAGCAAAGAGGTAATCGGGACAGTGCAAACAGTACTCAAAGACAGGGAGAGCAAGCTCTACATTACTCTCTTGGCACTTTGGATGTGGGACATAGAGCGAGATGTTTGCTGCTTTTACGTTTGGCTGTTGGGAGATTTACAGCACAAAGATATCTAGTTGATTTGAAGCAGTTCCGAGAAAGTCTAAGCATAATCCTCACTTTTCCCTCCTGGCACTTTCCCTGTACGGGATACCGCAAGACGTTTCTGTACATTGGGCACAGCGCTCTGCAGGGTGTTAGCAGAGAGTTTCCCGGGAAGTGAAACCCTATATCGGAGACACTGAGAAGAAGCCCCAATGTTCCCTCCAGGCACTTTCAGTGTGGGTGCCTTCTCCACGTGGTTCCTGGTTTCACTGCAGCTCTGAAGAGAATGTTAGCAAAGAGGTAATCGGGACAGTGCAAACAGTACTCAAAGACAGGGAGAGCAAGCTCTCTCTTGGCACTTTGGATGTGGGACATACAGCGAGATGTTTGCTGCTTTTACATTTGGCTGTTGGGAGATTTACAGCACAAAGATATCTAGTTGATTTGAAGCAGTTCCGAGAAAGTCTAAGCATAATCCTCACTTTTCCCTCCTGGCACTTTCCCTGTAGGAGATACCGCAAGACGTTTCTGTATATTGGGCACAGCGCTCTGCAGGGTGTTAGCAGAGAGTTTCCCGGGACAGTGAAACCCTATGTCAGAGACAGTGAGAAGAAGCCCCAATGTTCCCTCCAGGCACTTTCAGTGTGGGTGCCTTCTCCACGTGGTTCCTGGTTTCACTGCAGCTCTGAAGAGAATGTTAGCAAAGAGGTAATCGGGACAGTGCAAACAGTACTCAAAGACAGGGAGAGCAAGCTCTACATTACTCTCTTGGCACTTTGGATGTGGGACATAGAGCGAGATGTTTGCTGCTTTTACATTTGGCTGTTGGGAGATTTACAGCACAAAGATATCTAGTTGATTTGAAGCAGTTCCGAGAAAGTCTAAGCATAATCCTCACTTTTCCCTCCTGGCACTTTCCCTGTAGGAGATACCGCAAGACGTTTCTGTATATTGGGCACAGCGCTCTGCAGGGTGTTAGCAGAGACTTTCCCGGGACAGTGAAACCCTATGTCAGAGACAGTGAGAAGAAGCCCCAATGTTCCTTCCAGGCACTTTCAGTGTGGGTGCCTTCTCCACGTGGTTCCTGGTTTCACTGCAGCTCTGAAGAGAATGTTAGCAAAGAGGTAATCGGGACAGTGCAAACAGTACTCAAAGACAGGGAGAGCAAGCTCTACATTACTCTCTTGGCACTTTGGATGTGGGACATAGAGCGAGATGTTTGCTGCTTTTACGTTTGGCTGTTGGGAGATTTACAGCACAAAGATATCTAGTTGATTTGAAGCAGTTCCGAGAAAGTCTAAGCATAATCCTCACTTTTCCCTCCTGGCACTTTCCCTGTAGGAGATACCGCAAGACGTTTCTGTATATTGGGCACAGCGCTCTGCAGGGTGTTAGCAGAGAGTTTCCCGGGACAGTGAAACCCTATGTCAGAGACACTGAGAAGAAGCCCCAATGTTCCCTCCAGGCACTTTCAGTGTGGGTGCCTTCTCCACGTGGTTCCTGGTTTCACTGCAGCTCTGAAGAGAATGTTAGCAAAGAGGTAATCGGGACAGTGCAAACAGTACTCAAAGACAGGGAGAGCAAGCTCTACATTACTCTCTTGGCACTTTGGATGTGGGACATACAGCGAGATGTTTGCTGCTTTTACATTTGGCTGTTGGGAGATTTACAGCACAAAGATATCTAGTTGATTTGAAGCAGTTCCGAGAAAGTCTAAGCATAATCCTCACTTTTCCCTCCTGGCACTTTCCCTGTAGGAGATACCGCAAGACGTTTCTGTATATTGGGCACAGTGCTCTGCAGGGTGTTAGCAGAGAGTTTCCCGGGACAGTGAAACCCTATGTCAGAGACAGTGAGAAGAAGCCCCAATGTTCCTTCCAGGCACTTTCAGTGTGGGTGCCTTCTCCACGTGGTTCCTGGTTTCACTGCAGCTCTGAAGAGAATGTTAGCAAAGAGGTAATCGGGACAGTGCAAACAGTACTCAAAGACAGGGAGAGCAAGCTCTACATTACTCTCTTGGCACTTTGGATGTGGGACATACAGCGATATGTTTGCTGCTTTTACATTTGGCTGTTGGGAGATTTACAGCACAAAGATATCTAGTTGATTTGAAGCAGTTCCGAGAAAGTCTAAGCATAATCCTCACTTTTCCCTCCTGGCACTTTCCCTGTACGGGATACCGCAAGACGTTTCTGTACATTGGGCACAGCGCTCTGCAGGGTGTTAGCAGAGAGTTTCCCGGGAAGTGAAACCCTATATCGGAGACACTGAGAAGAAGCCCCAATGTTCCCTCCAGGCACTTTCAGTGTGGGTGCCTTCTCCACGTGGTTCCTGGTTTCACTGCAGCTCTGAAGAGAATGTTAGCAAAGAGGTAATCGGGACAGTGCAAACAGTACTCAAAGACAGGGAGAGCAAGCTCTCTCTTGGCACTTTGGATGTGGGACATACAGCGAGATGTTTGCTGCTTTTACATTTGGCTGTTGGGAGATTTACAGCACAAAGATATCTAGTTGATTTGAAGCAGTTCCGAGAAAGTCTAAGCATAATCCTCACTTTTCCCTCCTGGCACTTTCCCTGTAGGAGATACCGCAAGACGTTTCTGTATATTGGGCACAGCGCTCTGCAGGGTGTTAGCAGAGAGTTTCCCGGGACAGTGAAACCCTATGTCAGAGACAGTGAGAAGAAGCCCCAATGTTCCCTCCAGGCACTTTCAGTGTGGGTGCCTTCTCCACGTGGTTCCTGGTTTCACTGCAGCTCTGAAGAGAATGTTAGCAAAGAGGTAATCGGGACAGTGCAAACAGTACTCAAAGACAGGGAGAGCAAGCTCTACATTACTCTCTTGGCACTTTGGATGTGGGACATAGAGCGAGATGTTTGCTGCTTTTACATTTGGCTGTTGGGAGATTTACAGCACAAAGATATCTAGTTGATTTGAAGCAGTTCCGAGAAAGTCTAAGCATAATCCTCACTTTTCCCTCCTGGCACTTTCCCTGTAGGAGATACCGCAAGACGTTTCTGTATATTGGGCACAGCGCTCTGCAGGGTGTTAGCAGAGACTTTCCCGGGACAGTGAAACCCTATGTCAGAGACAGTGAGAAGAAGCCCCAATGTTCCTTCCAGGCACTTTCAGTGTGGGTGCCTTCTCCACGTGGTTCCTGGTTTCACTGCAGCTCTGAAGAGAATGTTAGCAAAGAGGTAATCGGGACAGTGCAAACAGTACTCAAAGACAGGGAGAGCAAGCTCTACATTACTCTCTTGGCACTTTGGATGTGGGACATAGAGCGAGATGTTTGCTGCTTTTACGTTTGGCTGTTGGGAGATTTACAGCACAAAGATATCTAGTTGATTTGAAGCAGTTCCGAGAAAGTCTAAGCATAATCCTCACTTTTCCCTCCTGGCACTTTCCCTGTAGGAGATACCGCAAGACGTTTCTGTATATTGGGCACAGCGCTCTGCAGGGTGTTAGCAGAGAGTTTCCCGGGACAGTGAAACCCTATGTCAGAGACACTGAGAAGAAGCCCCAATGTTCCTTCCAGGCACTTTCAGTGTGGGTGCCTTCTCCACGTGGTTCCTGGTTTCACTGCAGCTCTGAAGAGAATGTTAGCAAAGAGGTAATCGGGACAGTGCAAACAGTACTCAAAGACAGGGAGAGCAAGCTCTACATTACTCTCTTGGCACTTTGGATGTGGGACATAGAGCGAGATGTTTGCTGCTTTTACGTTTGGCTGTTGGGAGATTTACAGCACAAAGATATCTAGTTGATTTGAAGCAGTTCCGAGAAAGTCTAAGCATAATCCTCACTTTTCCCTCCTGGCACTTTCCCTGTAGGAGATACCGCAAGACGTTTCTGTATATTGGGCACAGCGCTCTGCAGGGTGTTAGCAGAGAGTTTCCCGGGACAGTGAAACCCTATGTCAGAGACACTGAGAAGAAGCCCCAATGTTCCCTCCAGGCACTTTCAGTGTGGGTGCCTTCTCCACGTGGTTCCTGGTTTCACTGCAGCTCTGAAGAGAATGTTAGCAAAGAGGTAATCGGGACAGTGCAAACAGTACTCAAAGACAGGGAGAGCAAGCTCTACATTACTCTCTTGGCACTTTGGATGTGGGACATACAGCGAGATGTTTGCTGCTTTTACATTTGGCTGTTGGGAGATTTACAGCACAAAGATATCTAGTTGATTTGAAGCAGTTCCGAGAAAGTCTAAGCATAATCCTCACTTTTCCCTCCTGGCACTTTCCCTGTACGGGATACCGCAAGACGTTTCTGTATATTGGGCACAGTGCTCTGCAGGGTGTTAGCAGAGAGTTTCCCGGGACAGTGAAACCCTATGTCAGAGACAGTGAGAAGAAGCCCCAATGTTCCTTCCAGGCACTTTCAGTGTGGGTGCCTTCTCCACGTGGTTCCTGGTTTCACTGCAGCTCTGAAGAGAATGTTAGCAAAGAGGTAATCGGGACAGTGCAAACAGTACTCAAAGACAGGGAGAGCAAGCTCTACATTACTCTCTTGGCACTTTGGATGTGGGACATACAGCGATATGTTTGCTGCTTTTACATTTGGCTGTTGGGAGATTTACAGCACAAAGATATCTAGTTGATTTGAAGCAGTTCCGAGAAAGTCTAAGCATAATCCTCACTTTTCCCTCCTGGCACTTTCCCTGTAGGAGATACCGCAAGACGTTTCTGTATATTGGGCACAGCGCTCTGCAGGGTGTTAGCAGAGAGTTTCCCGGGACAGTGAAACCCTATGTCAGAGACACTGAGAAGAAGCCCCAATGTTCCCTCCAGGCACTTTCAGTGTGGGTGCCTTCTCCACGTGGTTCCTGGTTTCACTGCAGCTCTGAAGAGAATGTTAGCAAAGAGGTAATCGGGACAGTGCAAACAGTACTCAAAGACAGGGAGAGCAAGCTCTACATTACTCTCTTGGCACTTTGGATGTGGGACATAGAGCGAGATGTTTGCTGCTTTTATGTTTGGCTGTTGGGAGATTTACAGCACAAAGATATCTAGTTGATTTGAAGCAGTTCCGAGAAAGTCTAAGCATAATCCTCACTTTTCCCTCCTGGCACTTTCCCTGTACGGGATACAGCAAGATGTTTCTGTACATTGGGCACAGCGCTCTGCAGGGTGTTAGCAGAGAGTTTCCCGGGAAGTGAAACCCTATATCGGAGACACTGAGAAGAAGCCCCAATGTTCCCTCCAGGCACTTTCAGTGTGGGTGCCTTCTCCACGTGGTTCCTGGTTTCACTGCAGCTCTGAAGAGAATGTTAGCAAAGAGGTAATCGGGACAGTGCAAACAGTACTCAAAGACAGGGAGAGCAAGCTCTCTCTTGGCACTTTGGATGTGGGACATACAGCGAGATGTTTGCTGCTTTTACATTTGGCTGTTGGGAGATTTACAGCACAAAGATATCTAGTTGATTTGAAGCAGTTCCGAGAAAGTCTAAGCATAATCCTCACTTTTCCCTCCTGGCACTTTCCCTGTAGGAGATACCGCAAGACATTTCTGTATATTGGGCACAGCGCTCTGCAGGGTGTTAGCAGAGAGTTTCCCGGGACAGTGAAACCCTATGTCAGAGACAGTGAGAAGAAGCCCCAATGTTCCCTCCAGGCACTTTCAGTGTGGGTGCCTTCTCCACGTGGTTCCTGGTTTCACTGCAGCTCTGAAGAGAATGTTAGCAAAGAGGTAATCGGGACAGTGCAAACAGTACTCAAAGACAGGGAGAGCAAGCTCTACATTACTCTCTTGGCACTTTGGATGTGGGACATACAGCGAGATGTTTGCTGCTTTTACATTTGGCTGTTGGGAGATTTACAGCACAAAGATATCTAGTTGATTTGAAGCAGTTCCGAGAAAGTCTAAGCATAATCCTCACTTTTCCCTCCTGGCACTTTCCCTGTAGGAGATACCGCAAGACGTTTCTGTATATTGGGCACAGCGCTCTGCAGGGTGTTAGCAGAGAGTTTCCCGGGACAGTGAAACCCTATGTCAGAGACAGTGAGAAGAAGCCCCAATGTTCCCTCCAGGCACTTTCAGTGTGGGTGCCTTCTCCACGTGGTTTCTCTTTTCACTGCAGCTCTGAAGAGAATGTTAGCAAAGAGGTAATCGGGACAGTGCAAACAGTACTCAAAGACAGGGAGAGCAAGTTCTCTCGGCACTTTGGATGTGGGACATACAGCGAGATGTTTGCTGCTTTTACATTTGGCTGTTGGGAGATTTACAGCACAAAGATATCTAGTTGATTTGAAGCAGTTCCGAGAAAGTCTAAGCATAATCCTCACTTTTCCCTCCTGGCACTTTCCCTGTAGGGGATACCGCAAGACGTTTCTGTATATTGGGCACAGCGCTCTGCAGGGTGTTAGCAGAGAGTTTCCCGGGACAGTGAAACCCTATGTCAGAGACACTGAGAAGAAGCCCCAATGTTCCCTCCAGGCACTTTCAGTGTGGGTGCCTTCTCCACGTGGTTCCTGGTTTCACTGCAGCTCTGAAGAGAATGTTAGCAAAGAGGTAATCGGGACAGTGCAAACAGTACTCAAAGACAGGGAGAGCAAGCTCTACATTACTCTCTTGGCACTTTGGATGTGGGACATAGAGCGAGATGTTTGCTGCTTTTACGTTTGGCTGTTGGGAGATTTACAGCACAAAGATATCTAGTTGATTTGAAGCAGTTCCGAGAAAGTCTAAGCATAATCCTCACTTTTCCCTCCTGGCACTTTCCCTGTAGGAGATACCGCAAGACGTTTCTGTATATTGGGCACAGCGCTCTGCAGGGTGTTAGCAGAGAGTTTCCCGGGACAGTGAAACCCTATGTCAGAGACAGTGAGAAGAAGCCCCAATGTTCCCTCCAGGCACTTTCAGTGTGGGTGCCTTCTCCACGTGGTTCCTGGTTTCACTGCAGCTCTGAAGAGAATGTTAGCAAAGAGGTAATCGGGACAGTGCAAACAGTACTCAAAGACAGGGAGAGCAAGCTCTACATTACTCTCTTAGCACTTTGGATGTGGGACATAGAGCGAGATGTTTGCTGCTTTTACGTTTGGCTGTTGGGAGATTTACAGCACAAAGATATCTAGTTGATTTGAAGCAGTTCCGAGAAAGTCTAAGCATAATCCTCACTTTTCCCTCCTGGCACTTTCCCTGTACGGGATACCGCAAGACGTTTCTGTACATTGGGCACAGCGCTCTGCAGGGTGTTAGCAGAGAGTTTCCCGGGAAGTGAAACCCTATATCGGAGACACTGAGAAGAAGCCCCAATGTTCCCTCCAGGCACTTTCAGTGTGGGTGCCTTCTCCACGTGGTTCCTGGTTTCACTGCAGCTCTGAAGAGAATGTTAGCAAAGAGGTAATCGGGACAGTGCAAACAGTACTCAAAGACAGGGAGAGCAAGCTCTCTCTTGGCACTTTGGATGTGGGACATACAGCGAGATGTTTGCTGCTTTTACATTTGGCTGTTGGGAGATTTACAGCACAAAGATATCTAGTTGATTTGAAGCAGTTCCGAGAAAGTCTAAGCATAATCCTCACTTTTCCCTCCTGGCACTTTCCCTGTAGGAGATACCGCAAGACGTTTCTGTATATTGGGCACAGCGCTCTGCAGGGTGTTAGCAGAGAGTTTCCCGGGACAGTGAAACCCTATGTCAGAGACAGTGAGAAGAAGCCCCAATGTTCCCTCCAGGCACTTTCAGTGTGGGTGCCTTCTCCACGTGGTTCCTGGTTTCACTGCAGCTCTGAAGAGAATGTTAGCAAAGAGGTAATCGGGACAGTGCAAACAGTACTCAAAGACAGGGAGAGCAAGCTCTACATTACTCTCTTGGCACTTTGGATGTGGGACATACAGCGAGATGTTTGCTGCTTTTACATTTGGCTGTTGGGAGATTTACAGCACAAAGATATCTAGTTGATTTGAAGCAGTTCCGAGAAAGTCTAAGCATAATCCTCACTTTTCCCTCCTGGCACTTTCCCTGTAGGAGATACCGCAAGACGTTTCTGTATATTGGGCACAGCGCTCTGCAGGGTGTTAGCAGAGAGTTTCCCGGGACAGTGAAACCCTATGTCAGAGACAGTGAGAAGAAGCCCCAATGTTCCCTCCAGGCACTTTCAGTGTGGGTGCCTTCTCCACGTGGTTCCTGGTTTCACTGCAGCTCTGAAGAGAATGTTAGCAAAGAGGTAATCGGGACAGTGCAAACAGTACTCAAAGACAGGGAGAGCAAGCTCTACATTACTCTCTTGGCACTTTGGATGTGGGACATAGAGCGAGATGTTTGCTGCTTTTGCATTTGGCTGTTGGGAGATTTACAGCACAAAGATATCTAGTTGATTTGAAGCAGTTCCGAGAAAGTCTAAGCATAATCCTCACTTTTCCCTCCTGGCACTTTCCCTGTAGGGGATACCGCAAGACGTTTCTGTATATTGGGCACAGTGCTCTGCAGGGTGTTAGCAGAGAGTTTCCCGGGACAGTGAAACCCTATGTCAGAGACAGTGAGAAGAAGCCCCAATGTTCCTTCCAGGCACTTTCAGTGTGGGTGCCTTCTCCACGTGGTTCCTGGTTTCACTGCAGCTCTGAAGAGAATGTTAGCAAAGAGGTAATCGGGACAGTGCAAACAGTACTCAAAGACAGGGAGAGCAAGCTCTACATTACTCTCTTGGCACTTTGGATGTGGGACATAAAGCGAGATGTTTGCTGCTTTTACGTTTGGCTGTTGGGAGATTTACAGCACAAAGATATCTAGTTGATTTGAAGCAGTTCCGAGAAAGTCTAAGCATAATCCTCACTTTTCCCTCCTGGCACTTTCCCTGTACGGGATACCGCAAGACGTTTCTGTACATTGGGCACAGCGCTCTGCAGGGTGTTAGCAGAGAGTTTCCCGGGACAGTGAAACCCTATATCGGAGACACTGAGAAGAAGCCCCACTGTTCCCTCCAGGCACTTTCAGTGTGGGTGCCTTCTCCACGTGGTTCCTGGTTTCACTGCAGCTCTGAAGAGAATGTTAGCAAAGAGGTAATCGGGACAGTGCAAACAGTACTCAAAGACAGGGAGAGCAAGCTCTACATTACTCTCTTGGCACTTTGGATGTGGGACATAGAGCGAGATGTTTGCTGCTTTTACGTTTGGCTGTTGGGAGATTTACAGCACAAAGATATCTAGTTGATTTGAAGCAGTTCCGAGAAAGTCTAAGCATAATCCTCACTTTTCCCTCCTGGCACTTTCCCTGTACGGGATACCGCAAGACGTTTCTGTATATTGGGCACAGCGCTCTGCAGGGTGTTAGCAGAGAGTTTCCCGGGACAGTGAAACCCTATATCGGAGACACTGAGAAGAAGCCCCACTGTTCCCTCCAGGCACTTTCAGTGTGGGTGCCTTCTCCACGTGGTTCCTGGTTTCACTGCAGCTCTGAAGAGAATGTTAGCAAAGAGGTAATCGGGACAGTGCAAACAGTACTCAAAGACAGGGAGAGCAAGCTCTACATTACTCTCTTGGCACTTTGGATGTGGGACATAGAGCGAGATGTTTGCTGCTTTTACGTTTGGCTGTTGGGAGATTTACAGCACAAAGATATCTAGTTGATTTGAAGCAGTTCCGAGAAAGTCTAAGCATAATCCTCACTTTTCCCTCCTGGCACTTTCCCTGTACGGGATACCGCAAGACGTTTCTGTATATTGGGCACAGCGCTCTGCAGGGTGTTAGCAGAGACTTTCCCGGGACAGTGAAACCCTATGTCAGAGACACTGAGAAGAAGCCCCAATGTTCCTTCCAGGCACTTTCAGTGTGGGTGCCTTCTCCACGTGGTTCCTGGTTTCACTGCAGCTCTGAAGAGAATGTTAGCAAAGAGGTAATCGGGACAGTGCAAACAGTACTCAAAGACAGGGAGAGCAAGCTCTACATTACTCTCTTGGCACTTTGGATGTGGGACATACAGCGATATGTTTGCTGCTTTTACATTTGGCTGTTGGGAGATTTACAGCACAAAGATATCTAGTTGATTTGAAGCAGTTCCGAGAAAGTCTAAGCATAATCCTCACTTTTCCCTCCTGGCACTTTCCCTGTAGGAGATACCGCAAGACGTTTCTGTATATTGGGCACAGCGCTCTGCAGGGTGTTAGCAGAGAGTTTCCCGGGACAGTGAAACCCTATGTCAGAGACACTGAGAAGAAGCCCCAATGTTCCCTCCAGGCACTTTCAGTGTGGGTGCCTTCTCCACGTGGTTCCTGGTTTCACTGCAGCTCTGAAGAGAATGTTAGCAAAGAGGTAATCGGGACAGTGCAAACAGTACTCAAAGACAGGGAGAGCAAGCTCTACATTACTCTCTTGGCACTTTGGATGTGGGACATAGAGCGAGATGTTTGCTGCTTTTACGTTTGGCTGTTGGGAGATTTACAGCACAAAGATATCTAGTTGATTTGAAGCAGTTCCGAGAAAGTCTAAGCATAATCCTCACTTTTCCCTCCTGGCACTTTCCCTGTACGGGATACCGCAAGACGTTTCTGTACATTGGGCACAGCGCTCTGCAGGGTGTTAGCAGAGAGTTTCCCGGGAAGTGAAACCCTATATCGGAGACACTGAGAAGAAGCCCCAATGTTCCCTCCAGGCACTTTCAGTGTGGGTGCCTTCTCCACGTGGTTCCTGGTTTCACTGCAGCTCTGAAGAGAATGTTAGCAAAGAGGTAATCGGGACAGTGCAAACAGTACTCAAAGACAGGGAGAGCAAGCTCTCTCTTGGCACTTTGGATGTGGGACATACAGCGAGATGTTTGCTGCTTTTACATTTGGCTGTTGGGAGATTTACAGCACAAAGATATCTAGTTGATTTGAAGCAGTTCCGAGAAAGTCTAAGCATAATCCTCACTTTTCCCTCCTGGCACTTTCCCTGTAGGAGATACCGCAAGACGTTTCTGTATATTGGGCACAGCGCTCTGCAGGGTGTTAGCAGAGAGTTTCCCGGGACAGTGAAACCCTATGTCAGAGACAGTGAGAAGAAGCCCCAATGTTCCCTCCAGGCACTTTCAGTGTGGGTGCCTTCTCCACGTGGTTCCTGGTTTCACTGCAGCTCTGAAGAGAATGTTAGCAAAGAGGTAATCGGGACAGTGCAAACAGTACTCAAAGACAGGGAGAGCAAGCTCTACATTACTCTCTTGGCACTTTGGATGTGGGACATAGAGCGAGATGTTTGCTGCTTTTACATTTGGCTGTTGGGAGATTTACAGCACAAAGATATCTAGTTGATTTGAAGCAGTTCCGAGAAAGTCTAAGCATAATCCTCACTTTTCCCTCCTGGCACTTTCCCTGTAGGAGATACCGCAAGACGTTTCTGTATATTGGGCACAGCGCTCTGCAGGGTGTTAGCAGAGACTTTCCCGGGACAGTGAAACCCTATGTCAGAGACAGTGAGAAGAAGCCCCAATGTTCCTTCCAGGCACTTTCAGTGTGGGTGCCTTCTCCACGTGGTTCCTGGTTTCACTGCAGCTCTGAAGAGAATGTTAGCAAAGAGGTAATCGGGACAGTGCAAACAGTACTCAAAGACAGGGAGAGCAAGCTCTACATTACTCTCTTGGCACTTTGGATGTGGGACATAGAGCGAGATGTTTGCTGCTTTTACGTTTGGCTGTTGGGAGATTTACAGCACAAAGATATCTAGTTGATTTGAAGCAGTTCCGAGAAAGTCTAAGCATAATCCTCACTTTTCCCTCCTGGCACTTTCCCTGTAGGAGATACCGCAAGACGTTTCTGTATATTGGGCACAGCGCTCTGCAGGGTGTTAGCAGAGAGTTTCCCGGGACAGTGAAACCCTATGTCAGAGACACTGAGAAGAAGCCCCAATGTTCCCTCCAGGCACTTTCAGTGTGGGTGCCTTCTCCACGTGGTTCCTGGTTTCACTGCAGCTCTGAAGAGAATGTTAGCAAAGAGGTAATCGGGACAGTGCAAACAGTACTCAAAGACAGGGAGAGCAAGCTCTACATTACTCTCTTGGCACTTTGGATGTGGGACATACAGCGAGATGTTTGCTGCTTTTACATTTGGCTGTTGGGAGATTTACAGCACAAAGATATCTAGTTGATTTGAAGCAGTTCCGAGAAAGTCTAAGCATAATCCTCACTTTTCCCTCCTGGCACTTTCCCTGTAGGAGATACCGCAAGACGTTTCTGTATATTGGGCACAGTGCTCTGCAGGGTGTTAGCAGAGAGTTTCCCGGGACAGTGAAACCCTATGTCAGAGACAGTGAGAAGAAGCCCCAATGTTCCTTCCAGGCACTTTCAGTGTGGGTGCCTTCTCCACGTGGTTCCTGGTTTCACTGCAGCTCTGAAGAGAATGTTAGCAAAGAGGTAATCGGGACAGTGCAAACAGTACTCAAAGACAGGGAGAGCAAGCTCTACATTACTCTCTTGGCACTTTGGATGTGGGACATACAGCGATATGTTTGCTGCTTTTACATTTGGCTGTTGGGAGATTTACAGCACAAAGATATCTAGTTGATTTGAAGCAGTTCCGAGAAAGTCTAAGCATAATCCTCACTTTTCCCTCCTGGCACTTTCCCTGTACGGGATACCGCAAGACGTTTCTGTACATTGGGCACAGCGCTCTGCAGGGTGTTAGCAGAGAGTTTCCCGGGAAGTGAAACCCTATATCGGAGACACTGAGAAGAAGCCCCAATGTTCCCTCCAGGCACTTTCAGTGTGGGTGCCTTCTCCACGTGGTTCCTGGTTTCACTGCAGCTCTGAAGAGAATGTTAGCAAAGAGGTAATCGGGACAGTGCAAACAGTACTCAAAGACAGGGAGAGCAAGCTCTCTCTTGGCACTTTGGATGTGGGACATACAGCGAGATGTTTGCTGCTTTTACATTTGGCTGTTGGGAGATTTACAGCACAAAGATATCTAGTTGATTTGAAGCAGTTCCGAGAAAGTCTAAGCATAATCCTCACTTTTCCCTCCTGGCACTTTCCCTGTAGGAGATACCGCAAGACGTTTCTGTATATTGGGCACAGCGCTCTGCAGGGTGTTAGCAGAGAGTTTCCCGGGACAGTGAAACCCTATGTCAGAGACAGTGAGAAGAAGCCCCAATGTTCCCTCCAGGCACTTTCAGTGTGGGTGCCTTCTCCACGTGGTTCCTGGTTTCACTGCAGCTCTGAAGAGAATGTTAGCAAAGAGGTAATCGGGACAGTGCAAACAGTACTCAAAGACAGGGAGAGCAAGCTCTACATTACTCTCTTGGCACTTTGGATGTGGGACATAGAGCGAGATGTTTGCTGCTTTTACATTTGGCTGTTGGGAGATTTACAGCACAAAGATATCTAGTTGATTTGAAGCAGTTCCGAGAAAGTCTAAGCATAATCCTCACTTTTCCCTCCTGGCACTTTCCCTGTAGGAGATACCGCAAGACGTTTCTGTATATTGGGCACAGCGCTCTGCAGGGTGTTAGCAGAGACTTTCCCGGGACAGTGAAACCCTATGTCAGAGACAGTGAGAAGAAGCCCCAATGTTCCTTCCAGGCACTTTCAGTGTGGGTGCCTTCTCCACGTGGTTCCTGGTTTCACTGCAGCTCTGAAGAGAATGTTAGCAAAGAGGTAATCGGGACAGTGCAAACAGTACTCAAAGACAGGGAGAGCAAGCTCTACATTACTCTCTTGGCACTTTGGATGTGGGACATAGAGCGAGATGTTTGCTGCTTTTACGTTTGGCTGTTGGGAGATTTACAGCACAAAGATATCTAGTTGATTTGAAGCAGTTCCGAGAAAGTCTAAGCATAATCCTCACTTTTCCCTCCTGGCACTTTCCCTGTAGGAGATACCGCAAGACGTTTCTGTATATTGGGCACAGCGCTCTGCAGGGTGTTAGCAGAGAGTTTCCCGGGACAGTGAAACCCTATGTCAGAGACACTGAGAAGAAGCCCCAATGTTCCTTCCAGGCACTTTCAGTGTGGGTGCCTTCTCCACGTGGTTCCTGGTTTCACTGCAGCTCTGAAGAGAATGTTAGCAAAGAGGTAATCGGGACAGTGCAAACAGTACTCAAAGACAGGGAGAGCAAGCTCTACATTACTCTCTTGGCACTTTGGATGTGGGACATAGAGCGAGATGTTTGCTGCTTTTACGTTTGGCTGTTGGGAGATTTACAGCACAAAGATATCTAGTTGATTTGAAGCAGTTCCGAGAAAGTCTAAGCATAATCCTCACTTTTCCCTCCTGGCACTTTCCCTGTAGGAGATACCGCAAGACGTTTCTGTATATTGGGCACAGCGCTCTGCAGGGTGTTAGCAGAGAGTTTCCCGGGACAGTGAAACCCTATGTCAGAGACACTGAGAAGAAGCCCCAATGTTCCCTCCAGGCACTTTCAGTGTGGGTGCCTTCTCCACGTGGTTCCTGGTTTCACTGCAGCTCTGAAGAGAATGTTAGCAAAGAGGTAATCGGGACAGTGCAAACAGTACTCAAAGACAGGGAGAGCAAGCTCTACATTACTCTCTTGGCACTTTGGATGTGGGACATACAGCGAGATGTTTGCTGCTTTTACATTTGGCTGTTGGGAGATTTACAGCACAAAGATATCTAGTTGATTTGAAGCAGTTCCGAGAAAGTCTAAGCATAATCCTCACTTTTCCCTCCTGGCACTTTCCCTGTACGGGATACCGCAAGACGTTTCTGTATATTGGGCACAGTGCTCTGCAGGGTGTTAGCAGAGAGTTTCCCGGGACAGTGAAACCCTATGTCAGAGACAGTGAGAAGAAGCCCCAATGTTCCTTCCAGGCACTTTCAGTGTGGGTGCCTTCTCCACGTGGTTCCTGGTTTCACTGCAGCTCTGAAGAGAATGTTAGCAAAGAGGTAATCGGGACAGTGCAAACAGTACTCAAAGACAGGGAGAGCAAGCTCTACATTACTCTCTTGGCACTTTGGATGTGGGACATACAGCGATATGTTTGCTGCTTTTACATTTGGCTGTTGGGAGATTTACAGCACAAAGATATCTAGTTGATTTGAAGCAGTTCCGAGAAAGTCTAAGCATAATCCTCACTTTTCCCTCCTGGCACTTTCCCTGTAGGAGATACCGCAAGACGTTTCTGTATATTGGGCACAGCGCTCTGCAGGGTGTTAGCAGAGAGTTTCCCGGGACAGTGAAACCCTATGTCAGAGACACTGAGAAGAAGCCCCAATGTTCCCTCCAGGCACTTTCAGTGTGGGTGCCTTCTCCACGTGGTTCCTGGTTTCACTGCAGCTCTGAAGAGAATGTTAGCAAAGAGGTAATCGGGACAGTGCAAACAGTACTCAAAGACAGGGAGAGCAAGCTCTACATTACTCTCTTGGCACTTTGGATGTGGGACATAGAGCGAGATGTTTGCTGCTTTTATGTTTGGCTGTTGGGAGATTTACAGCACAAAGATATCTAGTTGATTTGAAGCAGTTCCGAGAAAGTCTAAGCATAATCCTCACTTTTCCCTCCTGGCACTTTCCCTGTACGGGATACAGCAAGATGTTTCTGTACATTGGGCACAGCGCTCTGCAGGGTGTTAGCAGAGAGTTTCCCGGGAAGTGAAACCCTATATCGGAGACACTGAGAAGAAGCCCCAATGTTCCCTCCAGGCACTTTCAGTGTGGGTGCCTTCTCCACGTGGTTCCTGGTTTCACTGCAGCTCTGAAGAGAATGTTAGCAAAGAGGTAATCGGGACAGTGCAAACAGTACTCAAAGACAGGGAGAGCAAGCTCTCTCTTGGCACTTTGGATGTGGGACATACAGCGAGATGTTTGCTGCTTTTACATTTGGCTGTTGGGAGATTTACAGCACAAAGATATCTAGTTGATTTGAAGCAGTTCCGAGAAAGTCTAAGCATAATCCTCACTTTTCCCTCCTGGCACTTTCCCTGTAGGAGATACCGCAAGACATTTCTGTATATTGGGCACAGCGCTCTGCAGGGTGTTAGCAGAGAGTTTCCCGGGACAGTGAAACCCTATGTCAGAGACAGTGAGAAGAAGCCCCAATGTTCCCTCCAGGCACTTTCAGTGTGGGTGCCTTCTCCACGTGGTTCCTGGTTTCACTGCAGCTCTGAAGAGAATGTTAGCAAAGAGGTAATCGGGACAGTGCAAACAGTACTCAAAGACAGGGAGAGCAAGCTCTACATTACTCTCTTGGCACTTTGGATGTGGGACATACAGCGAGATGTTTGCTGCTTTTACATTTGGCTGTTGGGAGATTTACAGCACAAAGATATCTAGTTGATTTGAAGCAGTTCCGAGAAAGTCTAAGCATAATCCTCACTTTTCCCTCCTGGCACTTTCCCTGTAGGAGATACCGCAAGACGTTTCTGTATATTGGGCACAGCGCTCTGCAGGGTGTTAGCAGAGAGTTTCCCGGGACAGTGAAACCCTATGTCAGAGACAGTGAGAAGAAGCCCCAATGTTCCCTCCAGGCACTTTCAGTGTGGGTGCCTTCTCCACGTGGTTTCTCTTTTCACTGCAGCTCTGAAGAGAATGTTAGCAAAGAGGTAATCGGGACAGTGCAAACAGTACTCAAAGACAGGGAGAGCAAGTTCTCTCGGCACTTTGGATGTGGGACATACAGCGAGATGTTTGCTGCTTTTACATTTGGCTGTTGGGAGATTTACAGCACAAAGATATCTAGTTGATTTGAAGCAGTTCCGAGAAAGTCTAAGCATAATCCTCACTTTTCCCTCCTGGCACTTTCCCTGTAGGGGATACCGCAAGACGTTTCTGTATATTGGGCACAGCGCTCTGCAGGGTGTTAGCAGAGAGTTTCCCGGGACAGTGAAACCCTATGTCAGAGACACTGAGAAGAAGCCCCAATGTTCCCTCCAGGCACTTTCAGTGTGGGTGCCTTCTCCACGTGGTTCCTGGTTTCACTGCAGCTCTGAAGAGAATGTTAGCAAAGAGGTAATCGGGACAGTGCAAACAGTACTCAAAGACAGGGAGAGCAAGCTCTACATTACTCTCTTGGCACTTTGGATGTGGGACATAGAGCGAGATGTTTGCTGCTTTTACGTTTGGCTGTTGGGAGATTTACAGCACAAAGATATCTAGTTGATTTGAAGCAGTTCCGAGAAAGTCTAAGCATAATCCTCACTTTTCCCTCCTGGCACTTTCCCTGTAGGAGATACCGCAAGACGTTTCTGTATATTGGGCACAGCGCTCTGCAGGGTGTTAGCAGAGAGTTTCCCGGGACAGTGAAACCCTATGTCAGAGACAGTGAGAAGAAGCCCCAATGTTCCCTCCAGGCACTTTCAGTGTGGGTGCCTTCTCCACGTGGTTCCTGGTTTCACTGCAGCTCTGAAGAGAATGTTAGCAAAGAGGTAATCGGGACAGTGCAAACAGTACTCAAAGACAGGGAGAGCAAGCTCTACATTACTCTCTTAGCACTTTGGATGTGGGACATAGAGCGAGATGTTTGCTGCTTTTACGTTTGGCTGTTGGGAGATTTACAGCACAAAGATATCTAGTTGATTTGAAGCAGTTCCGAGAAAGTCTAAGCATAATCCTCACTTTTCCCTCCTGGCACTTTCCCTGTACGGGATACCGCAAGACGTTTCTGTACATTGGGCACAGCGCTCTGCAGGGTGTTAGCAGAGAGTTTCCCGGGAAGTGAAACCCTATATCGGAGACACTGAGAAGAAGCCCCAATGTTCCCTCCAGGCACTTTCAGTGTGGGTGCCTTCTCCACGTGGTTCCTGGTTTCACTGCAGCTCTGAAGAGAATGTTAGCAAAGAGGTAATCGGGACAGTGCAAACAGTACTCAAAGACAGGGAGAGCAAGCTCTCTCTTGGCACTTTGGATGTGGGACATACAGCGAGATGTTTGCTGCTTTTACATTTGGCTGTTGGGAGATTTACAGCACAAAGATATCTAGTTGATTTGAAGCAGTTCCGAGAAAGTCTAAGCATAATCCTCACTTTTCCCTCCTGGCACTTTCCCTGTAGGAGATACCGCAAGACGTTTCTGTATATTGGGCACAGCGCTCTGCAGGGTGTTAGCAGAGAGTTTCCCGGGACAGTGAAACCCTATGTCAGAGACAGTGAGAAGAAGCCCCAATGTTCCCTCCAGGCACTTTCAGTGTGGGTGCCTTCTCCACGTGGTTCCTGGTTTCACTGCAGCTCTGAAGAGAATGTTAGCAAAGAGGTAATCGGGACAGTGCAAACAGTACTCAAAGACAGGGAGAGCAAGCTCTACATTACTCTCTTGGCACTTTGGATGTGGGACATACAGCGAGATGTTTGCTGCTTTTACATTTGGCTGTTGGGAGATTTACAGCACAAAGATATCTAGTTGATTTGAAGCAGTTCCGAGAAAGTCTAAGCATAATCCTCACTTTTCCCTCCTGGCACTTTCCCTGTAGGAGATACCGCAAGACGTTTCTGTATATTGGGCACAGCGCTCTGCAGGGTGTTAGCAGAGAGTTTCCCGGGACAGTGAAACCCTATGTCAGAGACAGTGAGAAGAAGCCCCAATGTTCCCTCCAGGCACTTTCAGTGTGGGTGCCTTCTCCACGTGGTTCCTGGTTTCACTGCAGCTCTGAAGAGAATGTTAGCAAAGAGGTAATCGGGACAGTGCAAACAGTACTCAAAGACAGGGAGAGCAAGCTCTACATTACTCTCTTGGCACTTTGGATGTGGGACATACAGCGAGATGTTTGCTGCTTTTACATTTGGCTGTTGGGAGATTTACAGCACAAAGATATCTAGTTGATTTGAAGCAGTTCCGAGAAAGTCTAAGCATAATCCTCACTTTTCCCTCCTGGCACTTTCCCTGTAGGAGATACCGCAAGACGTTTCTGTATATTGGGCACAGCGCTCTGCAGGGTGTTAGCAGAGAGTTTCCCGGGACAGTGAAACCCTATGTCAGAGACACTGAGAAGAAGCCCCAATGTTCCTTCCAGGCACTTTCAGTGTGGGTGCCTTCTCCACGTGGTTCCTGGTTTCACTGCAGCTCTGAAGAGAATGTTAGCAAAGAGGTAATCGGGACAGTGCAAACAGTACTCAAAGACAGGGAGAGCAAGCTCTACATTACTCTCTTGGCACTTTGGATGTGGGACATAGAGCGAGATGTTTGCTGCTTTTACGTTTGGCTGTTGGGAGATTTACAGCACAAAGATATCTAGTTGATTTGAAGCAGTTCCGAGAAAGTCTAAGCATAATCCTCACTTTTCCCTCCTGGCACTTTCCCTGTAGGAGATACCGCAAGACGTTTCTGTATATTGGGCACAGCGCTCTGCAGGGTGTTAGCAGAGAGTTTCCCGGGACAGTGAAACCCTATGTCAGAGACAGTGAGAAGAAGCCCCAATTTTCCCTCCAGGCACTTTCAGTGTGGGTGCCTTCTCCACGTGGTTCCTGGTTTCACTGCAGCTCTGAAGAGAATGTTAGCAAAGAGGTAATCGGGACAGTGCAAACAGTACTCAAAGACAGGGAGAGCAAGTTCTCTCGGCACTTTGGATGTGGGACATACAGCGAGATGTTTGCTGCTTTTACATTTGGCTGTTGGGAGATTTACAGCACAAAGATATCTAGTTGATTTGAAGCAGTTCCGAGAAAGTCTAAGCATAATCCTCACTTTTCCCTCCTGGCACTTTCCCTGTACGGGATACCGCAAGACGTTTCTGTACATTGGGCACAGCGCTCTGCAGGGTGTTAGCAGAGAGTTTCCCGGGAAGTGAAACCCTATATCGGAGACACTGAGAAGAAGCCCCAATGTTCCTTCCAGGCATTTTCAGTGTGGGTGCCTTCTCCACGTGGTTCCTGGTTTCACTGCAGCTCTGAAGAGAATGTTAGCAAAGAGGTAATCGGGACAGTGCAAACAGTACTCAAAGACAGGGAGAGCAAGCTCTCTCTTGGCACTTTGGATGTGGGACATACAGCGAGATGTTTGCTGCTTTTACATTTGGCTGTTGGGAGATTTACAGCACAAAGATATCTAGTGGATTTGAAGCAGTTCCGAGAAAGTCTAAGCATAATCCTCACTTTTCCCTCCTGGCACTTTCCCTGTAGGGGATACCGCAAGACGTTTCTGTATATTGGGCACAGCGCTCTGCAGGGTGTTAGCAGAGAGTTTCCCGGGACAGTGAAACCCTATGTCAGAGACACTGAGAAGAAGCCCCAATGTTCCCTCCAGGCACTTTCAGTGTGGGTGCCTTCTCCACGTGGTTCCTGGTTTCACTGCAGCTCTGAAGAGAATGTTAGCAAAGAGGTAATCGGGACAGTGCAAACAGTACTCAAAGACAGGGAGAGCAAGCTCTACATTACTCTCTTGGCACTTTGGATGT
Organism: Chroicocephalus ridibundus; assembly: GCF_963924245.1. Classification (NCBI taxonomy): domain Eukaryota; kingdom Metazoa; phylum Chordata; class Aves; order Charadriiformes; family Laridae; genus Chroicocephalus; species Chroicocephalus ridibundus. The sequence continues at coordinate 354,679 of NW_026961183.1, read as the reverse complement.
GGGACATAGAGCGAGATGTTTGCTGCTTTTACGTTTGGCTGTTGGGAGATTTACAGCACAAAGATATCTAGTTGATTTGAAGCAGTTCCGAGAAAGTCTAAGCATAATCCTCACTTTTCCCTCCTGGCACTTTCCCTGTAGGAGATACCGCAAGACGTTTCTGTATATTGGGCACAGCGCTCTGCAGGGTGTTAGCAGAGAGTTTCCCGGGACAGTGAAACCCTATGTCAGAGACACTGAGAAGAAGCCCCAATGTTCCCTCCAGGCACTTTCAGTGTGGGTGCCTTCTCCACGTGGTTCCTGGTTTCACTGCAGCTCTGAAGAGAATGTTAGCAAAGAGGTAATCGGGACAGTGCAAACAGTACTCAAAGACAGGGAGAGCAAGCTCTACATTACTCTCTTGGCACTTTGGATGTGGGACATACAGCGAGATGTTTGCTGCTTTTACATTTGGCTGTTGGGAGATTTACAGCACAAAGATATCTAGTTGATTTGAAGCAGTTCCGAGAAAGTCTAAGCATAATCCTCACTTTTCCCTCCTGGCACTTTCCCTGTAGGAGATACCGCAAGACGTTTCTGTATATTGGGCACAGCGCTCTGCAGGGTGTTAGCAGAGAGTTTCCCGGGACAGTGAAACCCTATGTCAGAGACACTGAGAAGAAGCCCCAATGTTCCCTCCAGGCACTTTCAGTGTGGGTGCCTTCTCCACGTGGTTCCTGGTTTCACTGCAGCTCTGAAGAGAATGTTAGCAAAGAGGTAATCGGGACAGTGCAAACAGTACTCAAAGACAGGGAGAGCAAGTTCTCTCGGCACTTTGGATGTGGGACATAGAGCGAGATGTTTGCTGCTTTTACATTTGGCTGTTGGGAGATTTACAGCACAAAGATATCTAGTTGATTTGAAGCAGTTCCGAGAAAGTCTAAGCATAATCCTCACTTTTCCCTCCTGGCACTTTCCCTGTAGGGGATACCGCAAGACGTTTCTGTATATTGGGCACAGCGCTCTGCAGGGTGTTAGCAGAGAGTTTCCCGGGACAGTGAAACCCTATGTCAGAGACAGTGAGAAGAAGCCCCAATGTTCCCTCCAGGCACTTTCAGTGTGGGTGCCTTCTCCACGTGGTTCCTGGTTTCACTGCAGCTCTGAAGAGAATGTTAGCAAAGAGGTAATCGGGACAGTGCAAACAGTACTCAAAGACAGGGAGAGCAAGCTCTACATTACTCTCTTGGCACTTTGGATGTGGGACATAGAGCGAGATGTTTGCTGCTTTTACGTTTGGCTGTTGGGAGATTTACAGCACAAAGATATCTAGTTGATTTGAAGCAGTTCCGAGAAAGTCTAAGCATAATCCTCACTTTTCCCTCCTGGCACTTTCCCTGTAGGAGATACCGCAAGACGTTTCTGTATATTGGGCACAGCGCTCTGCAGGGTGTTAGCAGAGAGTTTCCCGGGACAGTGAAACCCTATGTCAGAGACAGTGAGAAGAAGCCCCAATGTTCCCTCCAGGCACTTTCAGTGTGGGTGCCTTCTCCACGTGGTTCCTGGTTTCACTGCAGCTCTGAAGAGAATGTTAGCAAAGAGGTAATCGGGACAGTGCAAACAGTACTCAAAGACAGGGAGAGCAAGCTCTACATTACTCTCTTAGCACTTTGGATGTGGGACATAGAGCGAGATGTTTGCTGCTTTTACGTTTGGCTGTTGGGAGATTTACAGCACAAAGATATCTAGTTGATTTGAAGCAGTTCCGAGAAAGTCTAAGCATAATCCTCACTTTTCCCTCCTGGCACTTTCCCTGTACGGGATACCGCAAGACGTTTCTGTACATTGGGCACAGCGCTCTGCAGGGTGTTAGCAGAGAGTTTCCCGGGAAGTGAAACCCTATATCGGAGACACTGAGAAGAAGCCCCAATGTTCCCTCCAGGCACTTTCAGTGTGGGTGCCTTCTCCACGTGGTTCCTGGTTTCACTGCAGCTCTGAAGAGAATGTTAGCAAAGAGGTAATCGGGACAGTGCAAACAGTACTCAAAGACAGGGAGAGCAAGCTCTCTCTTGGCACTTTGGATGTGGGACATACAGCGAGATGTTTGCTGCTTTTACATTTGGCTGTTGGGAGATTTACAGCACAAAGATATCTAGTTGATTTGAAGCAGTTCCGAGAAAGTCTAAGCATAATCCTCACTTTTCCCTCCTGGCACTTTCCCTGTAGGAGATACCGCAAGACGTTTCTGTATATTGGGCACAGCGCTCTGCAGGGTGTTAGCAGAGAGTTTCCCGGGACAGTGAAACCCTATGTCAGAGACAGTGAGAAGAAGCCCCAATGTTCCCTCCAGGCACTTTCAGTGTGGGTGCCTTCTCCACGTGGTTCCTGGTTTCACTGCAGCTCTGAAGAGAATGTTAGCAAAGAGGTAATCGGGACAGTGCAAACAGTACTCAAAGACAGGGAGAGCAAGCTCTACATTACTCTCTTGGCACTTTGGATGTGGGACATACAGCGAGATGTTTGCTGCTTTTACATTTGGCTGTTGGGAGATTTACAGCACAAAGATATCTAGTTGATTTGAAGCAGTTCCGAGAAAGTCTAAGCATAATCCTCACTTTTCCCTCCTGGCACTTTCCCTGTAGGGGATACCGCAAGACGTTTCTGTATATTGGGCACAGCGCTCTGCAGGGTGTTAGCAGAGAGTTTCCCGGGACAGTGAAACCCTATGTCAGAGACACTGAGAAGAAGCCCCAATGTTCCCTCCAGGCACTTTCAGTGTGGGTGCCTTCTCCACGTGGTTCCTGGTTTCACTGCAGCTCTGAAGAGAATGTTAGCAAAGAGGTAATCGGGACAGTGCAAACAGTACTCAAAGACAGGGAGAGCAAGCTCTACATTACTCTCTTGGCACTTTGGATGTGGGACATAGAGCGAGATGTTTGCTGCTTTTACGTTTGGCTGTTGGGAGATTTACAGCACAAAGATATCTAGTTGATTTGAAGCAGTTCCGAGAAAGTCTAAGCATAATCCTCACTTTTCCCTCCAGGCACTTTCCCTGTAGGGGATACCGCAAGACGTTTCTGTATATTGGGCACAGCGCTCTGCAGGGTGTTAGCAGAGACTTTCCCGGGACAGTGAAACCCTATGTCAGAGACACTGAGAAGAAGCCCCAATGTTCCCTCCAGGCACTTTCAGTGTGGGTGCCTTCTCCACGTGGTTCCTGGTTTCACTGCAGCTCTGAAGAGAATGTTAGCAAAGAGGTAATCGGGACAGTGCAAACAGTACTCAAAGACAGGGAGAGCAAGTTCTCTCGGCACTTTGGATGTGGGACATACAGCGAGATGTTTGCTGCTTTTACATTTGGCTGTTGGGAGATTTACAGCACAAAGATATCTAGTTGATTTGAAGCAGTTCCGAGAAAGTCTAAGCATAATCCTCACTTTTCCCTCCTGGCACTTTCCCTGTAGGAGATACCGCAAGACGTTTCTGTATATTGGGCACAGCGCTCTGCAGGGTGTTAGCAGAGAGTTTCCCGGGACAGTGAAACCCTATGTCAGAGACAGTGAGAAGAAGCCCCAATGTTCCCTCCAGGCACTTTCAGTGTGGGTGCCTTCTCCACGTGGTTCCTGGTTTCACTGCAGCTCTGAAGAGAATGTTAGCAAAGAGGTAATCGGGACAGTGCAAACAGTACTCAAAGACAGGGAGAGCAAGCTCTACATTACTCTCTTGGCACTTTGGATGTGGGACATACAGCGAGATGTTTGCTGCTTTTACATTTGGCTGTTGGGAGATTTACAGCACAAAGATATCTAGTTGATTTGAAGCAGTTCCGAGAAAGTCTAAGCATAATCCTCACTTTTCCCTCCTGGCACTTTCCCTGTAGGAGATACCGCAAGACGTTTCTGTATATTGGGCACAGCGCTCTGCAGGGTGTTAGCAGAGAGTTTCCCGGGACAGTGAAACCCTATGTCAGAGACACTGAGAAGAAGCCCCAATGTTCCTTCCAGGCACTTTCAGTGTGGGTGCCTTCTCCACGTGGTTCCTGGTTTCACTGCAGCTCTGAAGAGAATGTTAGCAAAGAGGTAATCGGGACAGTGCAAACAGTACTCAAAGACAGGGAGAGCAAGCTCTACATTACTCTCTTGGCACTTTGGATGTGGGACATACAGCGAGATGTTTGCTGCTTTTACGTTTGGCTGTTGGGAGATTTACAGCACAAAGATATCTAGTTGATTTGAAGCAGTTCCGAGAAAGTCTAAGCATAATCCTCACTTTTCCCTCCTGGCACTTTCCCTGTAGGAGATACCGCAAGACGTTTCTGTATATTGGGCACAGCGCTCTGCAGGGTGTTAGCAGAGAGTTTCCCGGGACAGTGAAACCCTATGTCAGAGACAGTGAGAAGAAGCCCCAATTTTCCCTCCAGGCACTTTCAGTGTGGGTGCCTTCTCCACGTGGTTCCTGGTTTCACTGCAGCTCTGAAGAGAATGTTAGCAAAGAGGTAATCGGGACAGTGCAAACAGTACTCAAAGACAGGGAGAGCAAGTTCTCTCGGCACTTTGGATGTGGGACATACAGCGAGATGTTTGCTGCTTTTACATTTGGCTGTTGGGAGATTTACAGCACAAAGATATCTAGTTGATTTGAAGCAGTTCCGAGAAAGTCTAAGCATAATCCTCACTTTTCCCTCCTGGCACTTTCCCTGTACGGGATACCGCAAGACGTTTCTGTACATTGGGCACAGCGCTCTGCAGGGTGTTAGCAGAGAGTTTCCCGGGAAGTGAAACCCTATATCGGAGACACTGAGAAGAAGCCCCAATGTTCCTTCCAGGCATTTTCAGTGTGGGTGCCTTCTCCACGTGGTTCCTGGTTTCACTGCAGCTCTGAAGAGAATGTTAGCAAAGAGGTAATCGGGACAGTGCAAACAGTACTCAAAGACAGGGAGAGCAAGCTCTCTCTTGGCACTTTGGATGTGGGACATACAGCGAGATGTTTGCTGCTTTTACATTTGGCTGTTGGGAGATTTACAGCACAAAGATATCTAGTGGATTTGAAGCAGTTCCGAGAAAGTCTAAGCATAATCCTCACTTTTCCCTCCTGGCACTTTCCCTGTAGGGGATACCGCAAGACGTTTCTGTATATTGGGCACAGCGCTCTGCAGGGTGTTAGGAGAGAGTTTCCCGGGACAGTGAAACCCTATGTCAGAGACACTGAGAAGAAGCCCCAATGTTCCCTCCAGGCACTTTCAGTGTGGGTGCCTTCTCCACGTGGTTCCTGGTTTCACTGCAGCTCTGAAGAGAATGTTAGCAAAGAGGTAATCGGGACAGTGCAAACAGTACTCAAAGACAGGGAGAGCAAGTTCTCTCGGCACTTTGGATGTGGGACATACAGCGAGATGTTTGCTGCTTTTACATTTGGCTGTTGGGAGATTTACAGCACAAAGATATCTAGTTGATTTGAAGCAGTTCCGAGAAAGTCTAAGCATAATCCTCACTTTTCCCTCCTGGCACTTTCCCTGTAGGAGATACCGCAAGACGTTTCTGTATATTGGGCACAGCGCTCTGCAGGGTGTTAGCAGAGAGTTTCCCGGGACAGTGAAACCCTATGTCAGAGACAGTGAGAAGAAGCCCCAATGTTCCCTCCAGGCACTTTCAGTGTGGGTGCCTTCTCCACGTGGTTCCTGGTTTCACTGCAGCTCTGAAGAGAATGTTAGCAAAGAGGTAATCGGGACAGTGCAAAGAGTACTCAAAGACAGGGAGAGCAAGCTCTACATTACTCTCTTGGCACTTTGGATGTGGGACATACAGCGAGATGTTTGCTGCTTTTACATTTGGCTGTTGGGAGATTTACAGCACAAAGATATCTAGTTGATTTGAAGCAGTTCCGAGAAAGTCTAAGCATAATCCTCACTTTTCCCTCCTGGCACTTTCCCTGTAGGAGATACCGCAAGACGTTTCTGTATATTGGGCACAGCGCTCTGCAGGGTGTTAGCAGAGAGTTTCCCGGGACAGTGAAACCCTATGTCAGAGACACTGAGAAGAAGCCCCAATGTTCCTTCCAGGCACTTTCAGTGTGGGTGCCTTCTCCACGTGGTTCCTGGTTTCACTGCAGCTCTGAAGAGAATGTTAGCAAAGAGGTAATCGGGACAGTGCAAACAGTACTCAAAGACAGGGAGAGCAAGCTCTACATTACTCTCTTGGCACTTTGGATGTGGGACATACAGCGAGATGTTTGCTGCTTTTACGTTTGGCTGTTGGGAGATTTACAGCACAAAGATATCTAGTTGATTTGAAGCAGTTCCGAGAAAGTCTAAGCATAATCCTCACTTTTCCCTCCTGGCACTTTCCCTGTAGGAGATACCGCAAGACGTTTCTGTATATTGGGCACAGCGCTCTGCAGGGTGTTAGCAGAGAGTTTCCCGGGACAGTGAAACCCTATGTCAGAGACAGTGAGAAGAAGCCCCAATTTTCCCTCCAGGCACTTTCAGTGTGGGTGCCTTCTCCACGTGGTTCCTGGTTTCACTGCAGCTCTGAAGAGAATGTTAGCAAAGAGGTAATCGGGACAGTGCAAACAGTACTCAAAGACAGGGAGAGCAAGTTCTCTCGGCACTTTGGATGTGGGACATACAGCGAGATGTTTGCTGCTTTTACATTTGGCTGTTGGGAGATTTACAGCACAAAGATATCTAGTTGATTTGAAGCAGTTCCGAGAAAGTCTAAGCATAATCCTCACTTTTCCCTCCTGGCACTTTCCCTGTACGGGATACCGCAAGACGTTTCTGTACATTGGGCACAGCGCTCTGCAGGGTGTTAGCAGAGAGTTTCCCGGGAAGTGAAACCCTATATCGGAGACACTGAGAAGAAGCCCCAATGTTCCTTCCAGGCATTTTCAGTGTGGGTGCCTTCTCCACGTGGTTCCTGGTTTCACTGCAGCTCTGAAGAGAATGTTAGCAAAGAGGTAATCGGGACAGTGCAAACAGTACTCAAAGACAGGGAGAGCAAGCTCTCTCTTGGCACTTTGGATGTGGGACATACAGCGAGATGTTTGCTGCTTTTACATTTGGCTGTTGGGAGATTTACAGCACAAAGATATCTAGTGGATTTGAAGCAGTTCCGAGAAAGTCTAAGCATAATCCTCACTTTTCCCTCCTGGCACTTTCCCTGTAGGGGATACCGCAAGACGTTTCTGTATATTGGGCACAGCGCTCTGCAGGGTGTTAGCAGAGAGTTTCCCGGGACAGTGAAACCCTATGTCAGAGACACTGAGAAGAAGCCCCAATGTTCCCTCCAGGCACTTTCAGTGTGGGTGCCTTCTCCACGTGGTTCCTGGTTTCACTGCAGCTCTGAAGAGAATGTTAGCAAAGAGGTAATCGGGACAGTGCAAACAGTACTCAAAGACAGGGAGAGCAAGCTCTACATTACTCTCTTGGCACTTTGGATGTGGGACATAGAGCGAGATGTTTGCTGCTTTTACGTTTGGCTGTTGGGAGATTTACAGCACAAAGATATCTAGTTGATTTGAAGCAGTTCCGAGAAAGTCTAAGCATAATCCTCACTTTTCCCTCCTGGCACTTTCCCTGTAGGAGATACCGCAAGACGTTTCTGTATATTGGGCACAGCGCTCTGCAGGGTGTTAGCAGAGAGTTTCCCGGGACAGTGAAACCCTATGTCAGAGACACTGAGAAGAAGCCCCAATGTTCCCTCCAGGCACTTTCAGTGTGGGTGCCTTCTCCACGTGGTTCCTGGTTTCACTGCAGCTCTGAAGAGAATGTTAGCAAAGAGGTAATCGGGACAGTGCAAACAGTACTCAAAGACAGGGAGAGCAAGCTCTACATTACTCTCTTGGCACTTTGGATGTGGGACATAGAGCGAGATGTTTGCTGCTTTTACATTTGGCTGTTGGGAGATTTACAGCACAAAGATATCTAGTTGATTTGAAGCAGTTCCGAGAAAGTCTAAACATAATCCTCACTTTTCCCTCCTGGCACTTTCCCTGTAGGAGATACCGCAAGACGTTTCTGTATATTGGGCACAGCGCTCTGCAGGGTGTTAGCAGAGAGTTTCCCGGGACAGTGAAACCCTATGTCAGAGACAGTGAGAAGAAGCCCCAATGTTCCCTCCAGGCACTTTCAGTGTGGGTGCCTTCTCCACGTGGTTCCTGGTTTCACTGCAGCTCTGAAGAGAATGTTAGCAAAGAGGTAATCGGGACAGTGCAAACAGTACTCAAAGACAGGGAGAGCAAGTTCTCTCGGCACTTTGGATGTGGGACATACAGCGAGATGTTTGCTGCTTTTACGTTTGGCTGTTGGGAGATTTACAGCACAAAGATATCTAGTTGATTTGAAGCAGTTCCGAGAAAGTCTAAGCATAATCCTCACTTTTCCCTCCTGGCACTTTCCCTGTACGGGATACCGCAAGACGTTTCTGTACATTGGGCACAGCGCTCTGCAGGGTGTTAGCAGAGAGTTTCCCGGGACAGTGAAACCCTATATCGGAGACACTGAGAAGAAGCCCCAATGTTCCCTCCAGGCACTTTCAGTGTGGGTGCCTTCTCCACGTGGTTCCTGGTTTCACTGCAGCTCTGAAGAGAATGTTAGCAAAGAGGTAATCGGGACAGTGCAAACAGTACTCAAAGACAGGGAGAGCAAGCTCTACATTACTCTCTTGGCACTTTGGATGTGGGACATAGAGCGAGATGTTTGCTGCTTTTACATTTGGCTGTTGGGAGATTTACAGCACAAAGATATCTAGTTGATTTGAAGCAGTTCCGAGAAAGTCTAAGCATAATCCTCACTTTTCCCTCCTGGCACTTTCCCTGTAGGAGATACCGCAAGACGTTTCTGTATATTGGGCACAGCGCTCTGCAGGGTGTTAGCAGAGAGTTTCCCGGGACAGTGAAACCCTATGTCAGAGACACTGAGAAGAAGCCCCAATGTTCCCTCCAGGCACTTTCAGTGTGGGTGCCTTCTCCACGTGGTTCCTGGTTTCACTGCAGCTCTGAAGAGAATGTTAGCAAAGAGGTAATCGGGACAGTGCAAACAGTACTCAAAGACAGGGAGAGCAAGTTCTCTTGGCACTTTGGATGTGGGACATACAGCGAGATGTTTGCTGCTTTTACATTTGGCTGTTGGGAGATTTACAGCACAAAGATATCTAGTTGATTTGAAGCAGTTCCGAGAAAGTCTAAGCATAATCCTCACTTTTCCCTCCTGGCACTTTCCATGTGGGAGATATAGCAGGATATATATTGGTTTTGAGGACAACTCAGTGGACAGTGTAGGGAGAAAAGTTCCTGGCTCCTTGAATGCCGTTTCTGGAGACACTGCGATCAATGTGGGAGATATGTCAAGATGTGTGTTGGTTTTGAGGACAGCTTTCTGGAGTGTCTTAGCAAAGAGGTCACACGGATAATCAGAGCAATTCTCAGCGACACTGAGACCAAGCTCCACAATTCCTCCTGGCACTTTCCCTGTAGGAGATACCGCAAGACGTTTCTGTATATTGGGCACAGCGCTCTGCAGGGTGTTAGCAGAGAGTTTCCCGGGACAGTGAAACCCTATGTCAGAGACAGTGAGAAGAAGCCCCAATGTTCCCTCCAGGCACTTTCAGTGTGGGTGCCTTCTCCACGTGGTTCCTGGTTTCACTGCAGCTCTGAAGAGAATGTTAGCAAAGAGGTAATCGGGACAGTGCAAACAGTACTCAAAGACAGGGAGAGCAAGCTCTACATTACTCTCTTGGCACTTTGGATGTGGGACATACAGCGAGATGTTTGCTGCTTTTACGTTTGGCTGTTGGGAGATTTACAGCACAAAGATATCTAGTTGATTTGAAGCAGTTCCGAGAAAGTCTAAGCATAATCCTCACTTTTCCCTCCTGGCACTTTCCCTGTAGGGGATACCGCAAGACGTTTCTGTATATTGGGCACAGCGCTCTGCAGGGTGTTAGCAGAGAGTTTCCCGGGACAGTGAAACCCTATGTCAGAGACACTGAGAAGAAGCCCCAATGTTCCCTCCAGGCACTTTCAGTGTGGGTGCCTTCTCCACGTGGTTCCTGGTTTCACTGCAGCTCTGAAGAGAATGTTAGCAAAGAGGTAATCGGGACAGTGCAAACAGTACTCAAAGACAGGGAGAGCAAGCTCTACATTACTCTCTTGGCACTTTGGATGTGGGACATAGAGCGAGATGTTTGCTGCTTTTACGTTTGGCTGTTGGGAGATTTACAGCACAAAGATATCTAGTTGATTTGAAGCAGTTCCGAGAAAGTCTAAGCATAATCCTCACTTTTCCCTCCTGGCACTTTCCCTGTAGGAGATACCGCAAGACGTTTCTGTATATTGGGCACAGCGTTCTGCAGGGTGTTAGCAGAGAGTTTCCCGGTACAGTGAAACCCTATGTCAGAGACACTGAGAAGAAGCCCCAATGTTCCCTCCAGGCACTTTCAGTGTGGGTGCCTTCTCCACGTGGTTCCTGGTTTCACTGCAGCTCTGAAGAGAATGTTAGCAAAGAGGTAATCGGGACAGTGCAAACAGTACTCAAAGACAGGGAGAGCAAGTTCTCTCGGCACTTTGGATGTGGGACATAGAGCGAGATGTTTGCTGCTTTTACGTTTGGCTGTTGGGAGATTTACAGCACAAAGATATCTAGTTGATTTGAAGCAGTTCCGAGAAAGTCTAAGCATAATCCTCACTTTTCCCTCCTGGCACTTTCCCTGTAGGGGATACCGCAAGACGTTTCTGTACATTGGGCACAGCGCTCTGCAGGGTGTTAGCAGAGAGTTTCCCGGGACAGTGAAACCCTATGTCAGAGACAGTGAGAAGAAGCCCCAATGTTCCCTCCAGGCACTTTCAGTGTGGGTGCCTTCTCCACGTGGTTCCTGGTTTCACTGCAGCTCTGAAGAGAATGTTAGCAAAGAGGTAATCGGGACAGTGCAAACAGTACTCAAAGACAGGGAGAGCAAGCTCTACATTACTCTCTTGGCACTTTGGATGTGGGACATACAGCGAGATGTTTGCTGCTTTTACGTTTGGCTGTTGGGAGATTTACAGCACAAAGATATCTAGTTGATTTGAAGCAGTTCCGAGAAAGTCTAAGCATAATCCTCACTTTTCCCTCCTGGCACTTTCCCTGTAGGGGATACCGCAAGACGTTTCTGTATATTGGGCACAGCGCTCTGCAGGGTGTTAGCAGAGAGTTTCCCGGGACAGTGAAACCCTATGTCAGAGACAGTGAGAAGAAGCCCCAATGTTCCCTCCAGGCACTTTCAGTGTGGGTGCCTTCTCCACGTGGTTCCTGGTTTCACTGCAGCTCTGAAGAGAATGTTAGCAAAGAGGTAATCGGGACAGTGCAAACAGTACTCAAAGACAGGGAGAGCAAGCTCTACATTACTCTCTTGGCACTTTGGATGTGGGACATAGAGCGAGATGTTTGCTGCTTTTACGTTTGGCTGTTGGGAGATTTACAGCACAAAGATATCTAGTTGATTTGAAGCAGTTCCGAGAAAGTCTAAGCATAATCCTCACTTTTCCCTCCTGGCACTTTCCCTGTAGGAGATACCGCAAGACGTTTCTGTATATTGGGCACAGCGTTCTGCAGGGTGTTAGCAGAGAGTTTCCCGGTACAGTGAAACCCTATGTCAGAGACACTGAGAAGAAGCCCCAATGTTCCCTCCAGGCACTTTCAGTGTGGGTGCCTTCTCCACGTGGTTCCTGGTTTCACTGCAGCTCTGAAGAGAATGTTAGCAAAGAGGTAATCGGGACAGTGCAAACAGTACTCAAAGACAGGGAGAGCAAGTTCTCTCGGCACTTTGGATGTGGGACATAGAGCGAGATGTTTGCTGCTTTTGCGTTTGGCTGTTGGGAGATTTACAGCACAAAGATATCTAGTTGATTTGAAGCAGTTCCGAGAAAGTCTAAGCATAATCCTCACTTTTCCCTCCTGGCACTTTCCCTGTAGGGGATACCGCAAGACGTTTCTGTACATTGGGCACAGCGCTCTGCAGGGTGTTAGCAGAGAGTTTCCCGGGACAGTGAAACCCTATATCGGAGACACTGAGAAGAAGCCCCAATGTTCCCTCCAGGCACTTTCAGTGTGGGTGCCTTCTCCACGTGGTTCCTGGTTTCACTGCAGCTCTGAAGAGAATGTTAGCAAAGAGGTAATCGGGACAGTGCAAACAGTACTCAAAGACAGGGAGAGCAAGTTCTCTTGGCACTTTGGATGTGGGACATACAGCGAGATGTTTGCTGCTTTTACATTTGGCTGTTGGGAGATTTACAGCACAAAGATATCTAGTTGATTTGAAGCAGTTCCGAGAAAGTCTAAGCATAATCCTCACTTTTCCCTCCTGGCACTTTCCATGTGGGAGATATAGCAGGATATATATTGGTTTTGAGGACAACTCAGTGGACAGTGTAGGGAGAAAAGTTCCTGGCTCCTTGAATGCCGTTTCTGGAGACACTGCGATCAATGTGGGAGATATGTCAAGATGTGTGTTGGTTTTGAGGACAGCTTTCTGGAGTGTCTTAGCAAAGAGGTCACACGGATAATCAGAGCAATTCTCAGCGACACTGAGACCAAGCTCCACAATTCCTCCTGGCACTTTCCCTGTAGGAGATACCGCAAGACGTTTCTGTATATTGGGCACAGCGCTCTGCAGGGTGTTAGCAGAGAGTTTCCCGGGACAGTGAAACCCTATGTCAGAGACAGTGAGAAGAAGCCCCAATGTTCCCTCCAGGCACTTTCAGTGTGGGTGCCTTCTCCACGTGGTTCCTGGTTTCACTGCAGCTCTGAAGAGAATGTTAGCAAAGAGGTAATCGGGACAGTGCAAACAGTACTCAAAGACAGGGAGAGCAAGCTCTACATTACTCTCTTGGCACTTTGGATGTGGGACATACAGCGAGATGTTTGCTGCTTTTACGTTTGGCTGTTGGGAGATTTACAGCACAAAGATATCTAGTTGATTTGAAGCAGTTCCGAGAAAGTCTAAGCATAATCCTCACTTTTCCCTCCTGGCACTTTCCCTGTAGGGGATACCGCAAGACGTTTCTGTATATTGGGCACAGCGCTCTGCAGGGTGTTAGCAGAGAGTTTCCCGGGACAGTGAAACCCTATGTCAGAGACAGTGAGAAGAAGCCCCAATGTTCCCTCCAGGCACTTTCAGTGTGGGTGCCTTCTCCACGTGGTTCCTGGTTTCACTGCAGCTCTGAAGAGAATGTTAGCAAAGAGGTAATCGGGACAGTGCAAACAGTACTCAAAGACAGGGAGAGCAAGCTCTACATTACTCTCTTGGCACTTTGGATGTGGGACATAGAGCGAGATGTTTGCTGCTTTTACGTTTGGCTGTTGGGAGATTTACAGCACAAAGATATCTAGTTGATTTGAAGCAGTTCCGAGAAAGTCTAAGCATAATCCTCACTTTTCCCTCCTGGCACTTTCCCTGTAGGAGATACCGCAAGACGTTTCTGTATATTGGGCACAGCGTTCTGCAGGGTGTTAGCAGAGAGTTTCCCGGTACAGTGAAACCCTATGTCAGAGACACTGAGAAGAAGCCCCAATGTTCCCTCCAGGCACTTTCAGTGTGGGTGCCTTCTCCACGTGGTTCCTGGTTTCACTGCAGCTCTGAAGAGAATGTTAGCAAAGAGGTAATCGGGACAGTGCAAACAGTACTCAAAGACAGGGAGAGCAAGTTCTCTCGGCACTTTGGATGTGGGACATAGAGCGAGATGTTTGCTGCTTTTACGTTTGGCTGTTGGGAGATTTACAGCACAAAGATATCTAGTTGATTTGAAGCAGTTCCGAGAAAGTCTAAGCATAATCCTCACTTTTCCCTCCTGGCACTTTCCCTGTAGGGGATACCGCAAGACGTTTCTGTACATTGGGCACAGCGCTCTGCAGGGTGTTAGCAGAGAGTTTCCCGGGACAGTGAAACCCTATGTCAGAGACAGTGAGAAGAAGCCCCAATGTTCCCTCCAGGCACTTTCAGTGTGGGTGCCTTCTCCACGTGGTTCCTGGTTTCACTGCAGCTCTGAAGAGAATGTTAGCAAAGAGGTAATCGGGACAGTGCAAACAGTACTCAAAGACAGGGAGAGCAAGCTCTACATTACTCTCTTGGCACTTTGGATGTGGGACATACAGCGAGATGTTTGCTGCTTTTACGTTTGGCTGTTGGGAGATTTACAGCACAAAGATATCTAGTTGATTTGAAGCAGTTCCGAGAAAGTCTAAGCATAATCCTCACTTTTCCCTCCTGGCACTTTCCCTGTAGGGGATACCGCAAGACGTTTCTGTATATTGGGCACAGCGCTCTGCAGGGTGTTAGCAGAGAGTTTCCCGGGACAGTGAAACCCTATGTCAGAGACAGTGAGAAGAAGCCCCAATGTTCCCTCCAGGCACTTTCAGTGTGGGTGCCTTCTCCACGTGGTTCCTGGTTTCACTGCAGCTCTGAAGAGAATGTTAGCAAAGAGGTAATCGGGACAGTGCAAACAGTACTCAAAGACAGGGAGAGCAAGCTCTACATTACTCTCTTGGCACTTTGGATGTGGGACATACAGCGAGATGTTTGCTGCTTTTACGTTTGGCTGTTGGGAGATTTACAGCACAAAGATATCTAGTTGATTTGAAGCAGTTCCGAGAAAGTCTAAGCATAATCCTCACTTTTCCCTCCTGGCACTTTCCCTGTAGGGGATACCGCAAGACGTTTCTGTACATTGGGCACAGCGCTCTGCAGGGTGTTAGCAGAGAGTTTCCCGGGACAGTGAAACCCTATGTCAGAGACAGTGAGAAGAAGCCCCAATGTTCCCTCCAGGCACTTTCAGTGTGGGTGCCTTCTCCACGTGGTTCCTGGTTTCACTGCAGCTCTGAAGAGAATGTTAGCAAAGAGGTAATCGGGACAGTGCAAACAGTACTCAAAGACAGGGAGAGCAAGCTCTACATTACTCTCTTGGCACTTTGGATGTGGGACATACAGCGAGATGTTTGCTGCTTTTACGTTTGGCTGTTGGGAGATTTACAGCACAAAGATATCTAGTTGATTTGAAGCAGTTCCGAGAAAGTCTAAGCATAATCCTCACTTTTCCCTCCTGGCACTTTCCCTGTAGGGGATACCGCAAGACGTTTCTGTATATTGGGCACAGCGCTCTGCAGGGTGTTAGCAGAGAGTTTCCCGGGACAGTGAAACCCTATGTCAGAGACAGTGAGAAGAAGCCCCAATGTTCCCTCCAGGCACTTTCAGTGTGGGTGCCTTCTCCACGTGGTTCCTGGTTTCACTGCAGCTCTGAAGAGAATGTTAGCAAAGAGGTAATCGGGACAGTGCAAACAGTACTCAAAGACAGGGAGAGCAAGCTCTACATTACTCTCTTGGCACTTTGGATGTGGGACATAGAGCGAGATGTTTGCTGCTTTTACGTTTGGCTGTTGGGAGATTTACAGCACAAAGATATCTAGTTGATTTGAAGCAGTTCCGAGAAAGTCTAAGCATAATCCTCACTTTTCCCTCCTGGCACTTTCCCTGTAGGAGATACCGCAAGACGTTTCTGTATATTGGGCACAGCGTTCTGCAGGGTGTTAGCAGAGAGTTTCCCGGTACAGTGAAACCCTATGTCAGAGACACTGAGAAGAAGCCCCAATGTTCCCTCCAGGCACTTTCAGTGTGGGTGCCTTCTCCACGTGGTTCCTGGTTTCACTGCAGCTCTGAAGAGAATGTTAGCAAAGAGGTAATCGGGACAGTGCAAACAGTACTCAAAGACAGGGAGAGCAAGTTCTCTCGGCACTTTGGATGTGGGACATAGAGCGAGATGTTTGCTGCTTTTGCGTTTGGCTGTTGGGAGATTTACAGCACAAAGATATCTAGTTGATTTGAAGCAGTTCCGAGAAAGTCTAAGCATAATCCTCACTTTTCCCTCCTGGCACTTTCCCTGTAGGGGATACCGCAAGACGTTTCTGTACATTGGGCACAGCGCTCTGCAGGGTGTTAGCAGAGAGTTTCCCGGGACAGTGAAACCCTATGTCAGAGACAGTGAGAAGAAGCCCCAATGTTCCCTCCAGGCACTTTCAGTGTGGGTGCCTTCTCCACGTGGTTCCTGGTTTCACTGCAGCTCTGAAGAGAATGTTAGCAAAGAGGTAATCGGGACAGTGCAAACAGTACTCAAAGACAGGGAGAGCAAGCTCTACATTACTCTCTTGGCACTTTGGATGTGGGACATACAGCGAGATGTTTGCTGCTTTTACGTTTGGCTGTTGGGAGATTTACAGCACAAAGATATCTAGTTGATTTGAAGCAGTTCCGAGAAAGTCTAAGCATAATCCTCACTTTTCCCTCCTGGCACTTTCCCTGTAGGGGATACCGCAAGACGTTTCTGTATATTGGGCACAGCGCTCTGCAGGGTGTTAGCAGAGAGTTTCCCGGGACAGTGAAACCCTATGTCAGAGACAGTGAGAAGAAGCCCCAATGTTCCCTCCAGGCACTTTCAGTGTGGGTGCCTTCTCCACGTGGTTCCTGGTTTCACTGCAGCTCTGAAGAGAATGTTAGCAAAGAGGTAATCGGGACAGTGCAAACAGTACTCAAAGACAGGGAGAGCAAGCTCTACATTACTCTCTTGGCACTTTGGATGTGGGACATAGAGCGAGATGTTTGCTGCTTTTACGTTTGGCTGTTGGGAGATTTACAGCACAAAGATATCTAGTTGATTTGAAGCAGTTCCGAGAAAGTCTAAGCATAATCCTCACTTTTCCCTCCTGGCACTTTCCCTGTAGGGGATACCGCAAGACGTTTCTGTACATTGGGCACAGCGCTCTGCAGGGTGTTAGCAGAGAGTTTCCCGGGACAGTGAAACCCTATGTCAGAGACAGTGAGAAGAAGCCCCAATGTTCCCTCCAGGCACTTTCAGTGTGGGTGCCTTCTCCACGTGGTTCCTGGTTTCACTGCAGCTCTGAAGAGAATGTTAGCAAAGAGGTAATCGGGACAGTGCAAACAGTACTCAAAGACAGGGAGAGCAAGCTCTACATTACTCTCTTGGCACTTTGGATGTGGGACATACAGCGAGATGTTTGCTGCTTTTACGTTTGGCTGTTGGGAGATTTACAGCACAAAGATATCTAGTTGATTTGAAGCAGTTCCGAGAAAGTCTAAGCATAATCCTCACTTTTCCCTCCTGGCACTTTCCCTGTAGGGGATACCGCAAGACGTTTCTGTATATTGGGCACAGCGCTCTGCAGGGTGTTAGCAGAGAGTTTCCCGGGACAGTGAAACCCTATGTCAGAGACAGTGAGAAGAAGCCCCAATGTTCCCTCCAGGCACTTTCAGTGTGGGTGCCTTCTCCACGTGGTTCCTGGTTTCACTGCAGCTCTGAAGAGAATGTTAGCAAAGAGGTAATCGGGACAGTGCAAACAGTACTCAAAGACAGGGAGAGCAAGCTCTACATTACTCTCTTGGCACTTTGGATGTGGGACATAGAGCGAGATGTTTGCTGCTTTTACGTTTGGCTGTTGGGAGATTTACAGCACAAAGATATCTAGTTGATTTGAAGCAGTTCCGAGAAAGTCTAAGCATAATCCTCACTTTTCCCTCCTGGCACTTTCCCTGTAGGAGATACCGCAAGACGTTTCTGTATATTGGGCACAGCGTTCTGCAGGGTGTTAGCAGAGAGTTTCCCGGTACAGTGAAACCCTATGTCAGAGACACTGAGAAGAAGCCCCAATGTTCCCTCCAGGCACTTTCAGTGTGGGTGCCTTCTCCACGTGGTTCCTGGTTTCACTGCAGCTCTGAAGAGAATGTTAGCAAAGAGGTAATCGGGACAGTGCAAACAGTACTCAAAGACAGGGAGAGCAAGTTCTCTCGGCACTTTGGATGTGGGACATAGAGCGAGATGTTTGCTGCTTTTGCGTTTGGCTGTTGGGAGATTTACAGCACAAAGATATCTAGTTGATTTGAAGCAGTTCCGAGAAAGTCTAAGCATAATCCTCACTTTTCCCTCCTGGCACTTTCCCTGTAGGGGATACCGCAAGACGTTTCTGTACATTGGGCACAGCGCTCTGCAGGGTGTTAGCAGAGAGTTTCCCGGGACAGTGAAACCCTATATCGGAGACACTGAGAAGAAGCCCCAATGTTCCCTCCAGGCACTTTCAGTGTGGGTGCCTTCTCCACGTGGTTCCTGGTTTCACTGCAGCTCTGAAGAGAATGTTAGCAAAGAGGTAATCGGGACAGTGCAAACAGTACTCAAAGACAGGGAGAGCAAGCTCTACATTACTCTCTTGGCACTTTGGATGTGGGACATAGAGCGAGATGTTTGCTGCTTTTACGTTTGGCTGTTGGGAGATTTACAGCACAAAGATATCTAGTTGATTTGAAGCAGTTCCGAGAAAGTCTAAGCATAATCCTCACTTTTCCCTCCAGGCACTTTCCCTGTAGGGGATACCGCAAGACGTTTCTGTATATTGGGCACAGCGCTCTGCAGGGTGTTAGCAGAGAGTTTCCCGGGACAGTGAAACCCTATATCGGAGACACTGAGAAGAAGCCCCAATGTTCCCTCCAGGCACTTTCAGTGTGGGTGCCTTCTCCACGTGGTTCCTGGTTTCACTGCAGCTCTGAAGAGAATGTTAGCAAAGAGGTAATCGGGACAGTGCAAACAGTACTCAAAGACAGGGAGAGCAAGTTCTCTCGGCACTTTGGATGTGGGACATAGAGCGAGATGTTTGCTGCTTTTACGTTTGGCTGTTGGGAGATTTACAGCACAAAGATATCTAGTTGATTTGAAGCAGTTCCGAGAAAGTCTAAGCATAATCCTCACTTTTCCCTCCAGGCACTTTCCCTGTAGGGGATACCGCAAGACGTTTCTGTATATTGGGCACAGCGCTCTGCAGGGTGTTAGCAGAGAGTTTCCCGGGACAGTGAAACCCTATGTCAGAGACAGTGAGAAGAAGCCCCAATGTTCCCTCCAGGCACTTTCAGTGTGGGTGCCTTCTCCACGTGGTTCCTGGTTTCACTGCAGCTCTGAAGAGAATGTTAGCAAAGAGGTAATCGGGACAGTGCAAACAGTACTCAAAGACAGGGAGAGCAAGTTCTCTTGGCACTTTGGATGTGGGACATACAGCGAGATGTTTGCTGCTTTTACATTTGGCTGTTGGGAGATTTACAGCACAAAGATATCTAGTTGATTTGAAGCAGTTCCGAGAAAGTCTAAGCATAATCCTCACTTTTCCCTCCTGGCACTTTCCATGTGGGAGATATAGCAGGATATATATTGGTTTTGAGGACAACTCAGTGGACAGTGTAGGGAGAAAAGTTCCTGGCTCCTTGAATGCCGTTTCTGGAGACACTGCGATCAATGTGGGAGATATGTCAAGATGTGTGTTGGTTTTGAGGACAGCTTTCTGGAGTGTCTTAGCAAAGAGGTCACACGGATAATCAGAGCAATTCTCAGCGACACTGAGACCAAGCTCCACAATTCCTCCTGGCACTTTCCCTGTAGGAGATACCGCAAGACGTTTCTGTATATTGGGCACAGCGCTCTGCAGGGTGTTAGCAGAGAGTTTCCCGGGACAGTGAAACCCTATGTCAGAGACAGTGAGAAGAAGCCCCAATGTTCCCTCCAGGCACTTTCAGTGTGGGTGCCTTCTCCACGTGGTTCCTGGTTTCACTGCAGCTCTGAAGAGAATGTTAGCAAAGAGGTAATCGGGACAGTGCAAACAGTACTCAAAGACAGGGAGAGCAAGCTCTACATTACTCTCTTGGCACTTTGGATGTGGGACATACAGCGAGATGTTTGCTGCTTTTACGTTTGGCTGTTGGGAGATTTACAGCACAAAGATATCTAGTTGATTTGAAGCAGTTCCGAGAAAGTCTAAGCATAATCCTCACTTTTCCCTCCTGGCACTTTCCCTGTAGGGGATACCGCAAGACGTTTCTGTATATTGGGCACAGCGCTCTGCAGGGTGTTAGCAGAGAGTTTCCCGGGACAGTGAAACCCTATGTCAGAGACAGTGAGAAGAAGCCCCAATGTTCCCTCCAGGCACTTTCAGTGTGGGTGCCTTCTCCACGTGGTTCCTGGTTTCACTGCAGCTCTGAAGAGAATGTTAGCAAAGAGGTAATCGGGACAGTGCAAACAGTACTCAAAGACAGGGAGAGCAAGCTCTACATTACTCTCTTGGCACTTTGGATGTGGGACATAGAGCGAGATGTTTGCTGCTTTTACGTTTGGCTGTTGGGAGATTTACAGCACAAAGATATCTAGTTGATTTGAAGCAGTTCCGAGAAAGTCTAAGCATAATCCTCACTTTTCCCTCCTGGCACTTTCCCTGTAGGAGATACCGCAAGACGTTTCTGTATATTGGGCACAGCGTTCTGCAGGGTGTTAGCAGAGAGTTTCCCGGTACAGTGAAACCCTATGTCAGAGACACTGAGAAGAAGCCCCAATGTTCCCTCCAGGCACTTTCAGTGTGGGTGCCTTCTCCACGTGGTTCCTGGTTTCACTGCAGCTCTGAAGAGAATGTTAGCAAAGAGGTAATCGGGACAGTGCAAACAGTACTCAAAGACAGGGAGAGCAAGTTCTCTCGGCACTTTGGATGTGGGACATAGAGCGAGATGTTTGCTGCTTTTACGTTTGGCTGTTGGGAGATTTACAGCACAAAGATATCTAGTTGATTTGAAGCAGTTCCGAGAAAGTCTAAGCATAATCCTCACTTTTCCCTCCTGGCACTTTCCCTGTAGGGGATACCGCAAGACGTTTCTGTACATTGGGCACAGCGCTCTGCAGGGTGTTAGCAGAGAGTTTCCCGGGACAGTGAAACCCTATGTCAGAGACAGTGAGAAGAAGCCCCAATGTTCCCTCCAGGCACTTTCAGTGTGGGTGCCTTCTCCACGTGGTTCCTGGTTTCACTGCAGCTCTGAAGAGAATGTTAGCAAAGAGGTAATCGGGACAGTGCAAACAGTACTCAAAGACAGGGAGAGCAAGCTCTACATTACTCTCTTGGCACTTTGGATGTGGGACATACAGCGAGATGTTTGCTGCTTTTACGTTTGGCTGTTGGGAGATTTACAGCACAAAGATATCTAGTTGATTTGAAGCAGTTCCGAGAAAGTCTAAGCATAATCCTCACTTTTCCCTCCTGGCACTTTCCCTGTAGGGGATACCGCAAGACGTTTCTGTATATTGGGCACAGCGCTCTGCAGGGTGTTAGCAGAGAGTTTCCCGGGACAGTGAAACCCTATGTCAGAGACAGTGAGAAGAAGCCCCAATGTTCCCTCCAGGCACTTTCAGTGTGGGTGCCTTCTCCACGTGGTTCCTGGTTTCACTGCAGCTCTGAAGAGAATGTTAGCAAAGAGGTAATCGGGACAGTGCAAACAGTACTCAAAGACAGGGAGAGCAAGCTCTACATTACTCTCTTGGCACTTTGGATGTGGGACATAGAGCGAGATGTTTGCTGCTTTTACGTTTGGCTGTTGGGAGATTTACAGCACAAAGATATCTAGTTGATTTGAAGCAGTTCCGAGAAAGTCTAAGCATAATCCTCACTTTTCCCTCCTGGCACTTTCCCTGTAGGAGATACCGCAAGACGTTTCTGTATATTGGGCACAGCGTTCTGCAGGGTGTTAGCAGAGAGTTTCCCGGTACAGTGAAACCCTATGTCAGAGACACTGAGAAGAAGCCCCAATGTTCCCTCCAGGCACTTTCAGTGTGGGTGCCTTCTCCACGTGGTTCCTGGTTTCACTGCAGCTCTGAAGAGAATGTTAGCAAAGAGGTAATCGGGACAGTGCAAACAGTACTCAAAGACAGGGAGAGCAAGTTCTCTCGGCACTTTGGATGTGGGACATAGAGCGAGATGTTTGCTGCTTTTGCGTTTGGCTGTTGGGAGATTTACAGCACAAAGATATCTAGTTGATTTGAAGCAGTTCCGAGAAAGTCTAAGCATAATCCTCACTTTTCCCTCCTGGCACTTTCCCTGTAGGGGATACCGCAAGACGTTTCTGTACATTGGGCACAGCGCTCTGCAGGGTGTTAGCAGAGAGTTTCCCGGGACAGTGAAACCCTATATCGGAGACACTGAGAAGAAGCCCCAATGTTCCCTCCAGGCACTTTCAGTGTGGGTGCCTTCTCCACGTGGTTCCTGGTTTCACTGCAGCTCTGAAGAGAATGTTAGCAAAGAGGTAATCGGGACAGTGCAAACAGTACTCAAAGACAGGGAGAGCAAGCTCTACATTACTCTCTTGGCACTTTGGATGTGGGACATAGAGCGAGATGTTTGCTGCTTTTACGTTTGGCTGTTGGGAGATTTACAGCACAAAGATATCTAGTTGATTTGAAGCAGTTCCGAGAAAGTCTAAGCATAATCCTCACTTTTCCCTCCTGGCACTTTCCCTGTAGGAGATACCGCAAGACCTTTCTGTATATTGGGCACAGCGCTCTGCAGGGTGTTAGCAGAGAGTTTCCCGGGACAGTGAAACCCTATATCGGAGACACTGAGAAGAAGCCCCAATGTTCCCTCCAGGCACTTTCAGTGTGGGTGCCTTCTCCACGTGGTTCCTGGTTTCACTGCAGCTCTGAAGAGAATGTTAGCAAAGAGGTAATCGGGACAGTGCAAACAGTACTCAAAGACAGGGAGAGCAAGCTCTACATTACTCTCTTGGCACTTTGGATGTGGGACATAGAGCGAGATGTTTGCTGCTTTTACGTTTGGCTGTTGGGAGATTTACAGCACAAAGATATCTAGTTGATTTGAAGCAGTTCCGAGAAAGTCTAAGCATAATCCTCACTTTTCCCTCCAGGCACTTTCCCTGTAGGGGATACCGCAAGACGTTTCTGTATATTGGGCACAGCGCTCTGCAGGGTGTTAGCAGAGAGTTTCCCGGGACAGTGAAACCCTATGTCAGAGACAGTGAGAAGAAGCCCCAATGTTCCCTCCAGGCACTTTCAGTGTGGGTGCCTTCTCCACGTGGTTCCTGGTTTCACTGCAGCTCTGAAGAGAATGTTAGCAAAGAGGTAATCGGGACAGTGCAAACAGTACTCAAAGACAGGGAGAGCAAGCTCTACATTACTCTCTTGGCACTTTGGATGTGGGACATAGAGCGAGATGTTTGCTGCTTTTACGTTTGGCTGTTGGGAGATTTACAGCACAAAGATATCTAGTTGATTTGAAGCAGTTCCGAGAAAGTCTAAGCATAATCCTCACTTTTCCCTCCTGGCACTTTCCCTGTAGGAGATACCGCAAGACGTTTCTGTATATTGGGCACAGCGCTCTGCAGGGTGTTAGCAGAGAGTTTCCCGGGACAGTGAAACCCTATGTCAGAGACAGTGAGAAGAAGCCCCAATGTTCCCTCCAGGCACTTTCAGTGTGGGTGCCTTCTCCACGTGGTTCCTGGTTTCACTGCAGCTCTGAAGAGAATGTTAGCAAAGAGGTAATCGGGACAGTGCAAACAGTACTCAAAGACAGGGAGAGCAAGTTCTCTCGGCACTTTGGATGTGGGACATACAGCGAGATGTTTGCTGCTTTTACATTTGGCTGTTGGGAGATTTACAGCACAAAGATATCTAGTTGATTTGAAGCAGTTCCGAGAAAGTCTAAGCATAATCCTCACTTTTCCCTCCTGGCACTTTCCCTGTACGGGATACCGCAAGACGTTTCTGTACATTGGGCACAGCGCTCTGCAGGGTGTTAGCAGAGAGTTTCCCGGGACAGTGAAACCCTATATCGGAGACGCTGAGAAGAAGCCCCAATGTTCCCTCCAGGCACTTTCAGTGTGGGTGCCTTCTCCACGTGGTTCCTGGTTTCACTGCAGCTCTGAAGAGAATGCTAGCAAAGAGGTAATCGGGACAGTGCAAACAGTACTCAAAGACAGGGAGAGCAAGCTCTACATTACTCTCTTGGCACTTTGGATGTGGGACATAGAGCGAGATGTTTGCTGCTTTTACGTTTGGCTGTTGGGAGATTTACAGCACAAAGATATCTAGTTGATTTGAAGCAGTTCCGAGAAAGTCTAAGCATAATCCTCACTTTTCCCTCCAGGCACTTTCCCTGTAGGGGATACCGCAAGACGTTTCTGTATATTGGGCACAGCGCTCTGCAGGGTGTTAGCAGAGAGTTTCCCGGGACAGTGAAACCCTATATCGGAGACAGTGAGAAGAAGCCCCAATGTTCCCTCCAGGCACTTTCAGTGTGGGTGCCTTCTCCACGTGGTTCCTGGTTTCACTGCAGCTCTGAAGAGAATGTTAGCAAAGAGGTAATCGGGACAGTGTAAACAGTACTCAAAGACAGGGAGAGCAAGTTCTCTCGGCACTTTGGATGTGGGACATACAGCGAGATGTTTGCTGCTTTTACATTTGGCTGTTGGGAGATTTACAGCACAAAGATATCTAGTTGATTTGAAGCAGTTCCGAGAAAGTCTAAGCATAATCCTCACTTTTCCCTCCTGGCACTTTCCCTGTAGGAGATACCGCAAGACCTTTCTGTATATTGGGCACAGCGCTCTGCAGGGTGTTAGCAGAGAGTTTCCCGGGACAGTGAAACCCTATATCGGAGACACTGAGAAGAAGCCCCAATGTTCCCTCCAGGCACTTTCAGTGTGGGTGCCTTCTCCACGTGGTTCCTGGTTTCACTGCAGCTCTGAAGAGAATGTTAGCAAAGAGGTAATCGGGACAGTGCAAACAGTACTCAAAGACAGGGAGAGCAAGCTCTACATTACTCTCTTGGCACTTTGGATGTGGGACATAGAGCGAGATGTTTGCTGCTTTTACGTTTGGCTGTTGGGAGATTTACAGCACAAAGATATCTAGTTGATTTGAAGCAGTTCCGAGAAAGTCTAAGCATAATCCTCACTTTTCCCTCCAGGCACTTTCCCTGTAGGGGATACCGCAAGACGTTTCTGTATATTGGGCACAGCGCTCTGCAGGGTGTTAGCAGAGAGTTTCCCGGGACAGTGAAACCCTATGTCAGAGACAGTGAGAAGAAGCCCCAATGTTCCCTCCAGGCACTTTCAGTGTGGGTGCCTTCTCCACGTGGTTCCTGGTTTCACTGCAGCTCTGAAGAGAATGTTAGCAAAGAGGTAATCGGGACAGTGCAAACAGTACTCAAAGACAGGGAGAGCAAGTTCTCTTGGCACTTTGGATGTGGGACATACAGCGAGATGTTTGCTGCTTTTACATTTGGCTGTTGGGAGATTTACAGCACAAAGATATCTAGTTGATTTGAAGCAGTTCCGAGAAAGTCTAAGCATAATCCTCACTTTTCCCTCCTGGCACTTTCCATGTGGGAGATATAGCAGGATATATATTGGTTTTGAGGACAACTCAGTGGACAGTGTAGGGAGAAAAGTTCCTGGCTCCTTGAATGCCGTTTCTGGAGACACTGCGATCAATGTGGGAGATATGTCAAGATGTGTGTTGGTTTTGAGGACAGCTTTCTGGAGTGTCTTAGCAAAGAGGTCACACGGATAATCAGAGCAATTCTCAGCGACACTGAGACCAAGCTCCACAATTCCTCCTGGCACTTTCCCTGTAGGAGATACCGCAAGACGTTTCTGTATATTGGGCACAGCGCTCTGCAGGGTGTTAGCAGAGAGTTTCCCGGGACAGTGAAACCCTATGTCAGAGACAGTGAGAAGAAGCCCCAATGTTCCCTCCAGGCACTTTCAGTGTGGGTGCCTTCTCCACGTGGTTCCTGGTTTCACTGCAGCTCTGAAGAGAATGTTAGCAAAGAGGTAATCGGGACAGTGCAAACAGTACTCAAAGACAGGGAGAGCAAGCTCTACATTACTCTCTTGGCACTTTGGATGTGGGACATACAGCGAGATGTTTGCTGCTTTTACGTTTGGCTGTTGGGAGATTTACAGCACAAAGATATCTAGTTGATTTGAAGCAGTTCCGAGAAAGTCTAAGCATAATCCTCACTTTTCCCTCCTGGCACTTTCCCTGTAGGGGATACCGCAAGACGTTTCTGTATATTGGGCACAGCGCTCTGCAGGGTGTTAGCAGAGAGTTTCCCGGGACAGTGAAACCCTATGTCAGAGACAGTGAGAAGAAGCCCCAATGTTCCCTCCAGGCACTTTCAGTGTGGGTGCCTTCTCCACGTGGTTCCTGGTTTCACTGCAGCTCTGAAGAGAATGTTAGCAAAGAGGTAATCGGGACAGTGCAAACAGTACTCAAAGACAGGGAGAGCAAGCTCTACATTACTCTCTTGGCACTTTGGATGTGGGACATAGAGCGAGATGTTTGCTGCTTTTACGTTTGGCTGTTGGGAGATTTACAGCACAAAGATATCTAGTTGATTTGAAGCAGTTCCGAGAAAGTCTAAGCATAATCCTCACTTTTCCCTCCTGGCACTTTCCCTGTAGGAGATACCGCAAGACGTTTCTGTATATTGGGCACAGCGTTCTGCAGGGTGTTAGCAGAGAGTTTCCCGGTACAGTGAAACCCTATGTCAGAGACACTGAGAAGAAGCCCCAATGTTCCCTCCAGGCACTTTCAGTGTGGGTGCCTTCTCCACGTGGTTCCTGGTTTCACTGCAGCTCTGAAGAGAATGTTAGCAAAGAGGTAATCGGGACAGTGCAAACAGTACTCAAAGACAGGGAGAGCAAGTTCTCTCGGCACTTTGGATGTGGGACATAGAGCGAGATGTTTGCTGCTTTTACGTTTGGCTGTTGGGAGATTTACAGCACAAAGATATCTAGTTGATTTGAAGCAGTTCCGAGAAAGTCTAAGCATAATCCTCACTTTTCCCTCCTGGCACTTTCCCTGTAGGGGATACCGCAAGACGTTTCTGTACATTGGGCACAGCGCTCTGCAGGGTGTTAGCAGAGAGTTTCCCGGGACAGTGAAACCCTATGTCAGAGACAGTGAGAAGAAGCCCCAATGTTCCCTCCAGGCACTTTCAGTGTGGGTGCCTTCTCCACGTGGTTCCTGGTTTCACTGCAGCTCTGAAGAGAATGTTAGCAAAGAGGTAATCGGGACAGTGCAAACAGTACTCAAAGACAGGGAGAGCAAGCTCTACATTACTCTCTTGGCACTTTGGATGTGGGACATACAGCGAGATGTTTGCTGCTTTTACGTTTGGCTGTTGGGAGATTTACAGCACAAAGATATCTAGTTGATTTGAAGCAGTTCCGAGAAAGTCTAAGCATAATCCTCACTTTTCCCTCCTGGCACTTTCCCTGTAGGGGATACCGCAAGACGTTTCTGTATATTGGGCACAGCGCTCTGCAGGGTGTTAGCAGAGAGTTTCCCGGGACAGTGAAACCCTATGTCAGAGACAGTGAGAAGAAGCCCCAATGTTCCCTCCAGGCACTTTCAGTGTGGGTGCCTTCTCCACGTGGTTCCTGGTTTCACTGCAGCTCTGAAGAGAATGTTAGCAAAGAGGTAATCGGGACAGTGCAAACAGTACTCAAAGACAGGGAGAGCAAGCTCTACATTACTCTCTTGGCACTTTGGATGTGGGACATAGAGCGAGATGTTTGCTGCTTTTACGTTTGGCTGTTGGGAGATTTACAGCACAAAGATATCTAGTTGATTTGAAGCAGTTCCGAGAAAGTCTAAGCATAATCCTCACTTTTCCCTCCTGGCACTTTCCCTGTAGGAGATACCGCAAGACGTTTCTGTATATTGGGCACAGCGTTCTGCAGGGTGTTAGCAGAGAGTTTCCCGGTACAGTGAAACCCTATGTCAGAGACACTGAGAAGAAGCCCCAATGTTCCCTCCAGGCACTTTCAGTGTGGGTGCCTTCTCCACGTGGTTCCTGGTTTCACTGCAGCTCTGAAGAGAATGTTAGCAAAGAGGTAATCGGGACAGTGCAAACAGTACTCAAAGACAGGGAGAGCAAGTTCTCTCGGCACTTTGGATGTGGGACATAGAGCGAGATGTTTGCTGCTTTTGCGTTTGGCTGTTGGGAGATTTACAGCACAAAGATATCTAGTTGATTTGAAGCAGTTCCGAGAAAGTCTAAGCATAATCCTCACTTTTCCCTCCTGGCACTTTCCCTGTAGGGGATACCGCAAGACGTTTCTGTACATTGGGCACAGCGCTCTGCAGGGTGTTAGCAGAGAGTTTCCCGGGACAGTGAAACCCTATATCGGAGACACTGAGAAGAAGCCCCAATGTTCCCTCCAGGCACTTTCAGTGTGGGTGCCTTCTCCACGTGGTTCCTGGTTTCACTGCAGCTCTGAAGAGAATGTTAGCAAAGAGGTAATCGGGACAGTGCAAACAGTACTCAAAGACAGGGAGAGCAAGCTCTACATTACTCTCTTGGCACTTTGGATGTGGGACATAGAGCGAGATGTTTGCTGCTTTTACGTTTGGCTGTTGGGAGATTTACAGCACAAAGATATCTAGTTGATTTGAAGCAGTTCCGAGAAAGTCTAAGCATAATCCTCACTTTTCCCTCCTGGCACTTTCCCTGTAGGAGATACCGCAAGACCTTTCTGTATATTGGGCACAGCGCTCTGCAGGGTGTTAGCAGAGAGTTTCCCGGGACAGTGAAACCCTATATCGGAGACAGTGAGAAGAAGCCCCAATGTTCCCTCCAGGCACTTTCAGTGTGGGTGCCTTCTCCACGTGGTTCCTGGTTTCACTGCAGCTCTGAAGAGAATGTTAGCAAAGAGGTAATCGGGACAGTGCAAACAGTACTCAAAGACAGGGAGAGCAAGCTCTACATTACTCTCTTGGCACTTTGGATGTGGGACATAGAGCGAGATGTTTGCTGCTTTTACGTTTGGCTGTTGGGAGATTTACAGCACAAAGATATCTAGTTGATTTGAAGCAGTTCCGAGAAAGTCTAAGCATAATCCTCACTTTTCCCTCCAGGCACTTTCCCTGTAGGGGATACCGCAAGACGTTTCTGTATATTGGGCACAGCGCTCTGCAGGGTGTTAGCAGAGAGTTTCCCGGGACAGTGAAACCCTATGTCAGAGACAGTGAGAAGAAGCCCCAATGTTCCCTCCAGGCACTTTCAGTGTGGGTGCCTTCTCCACGTGGTTCCTGGTTTCACTGCAGCTCTGAAGAGAATGTTAGCAAAGAGGTAATCGGGACAGTGCAAACAGTACTCAAAGACAGGGAGAGCAAGCTCTACATTACTCTCTTGGCACTTTGGATGTGGGACATAGAGCGAGATGTTTGCTGCTTTTACGTTTGGCTGTTGGGAGATTTACAGCACAAAGATATCTAGTTGATTTGAAGCAGTTCCGAGAAAGTCTAAGCATAATCCTCACTTTTCCCTCCTGGCACTTTCCCTGTAGGAGATACCGCAAGACGTTTCTGTATATTGGGCACAGCGCTCTGCAGGGTGTTAGCAGAGAGTTTCCCGGGACAGTGAAACCCTATGTCAGAGACACTGAGAAGAAGCCCCAATGTTCCCTCCAGGCACTTTCAGTGTGGGTGCCTTCTCCACGTGGTTCCTGGTTTCACTGCAGCTCTGAAGAGAATGTTAGCAAAGAGGTAATCGGGACAGTGCAAACAGTACTCAAAGACAGGGAGAGCAAGTTCTCTCGGCACTTTGGATGTGGGACATACAGCGAGATGTTTGCTGCTTTTACATTTGGCTGTTGGGAGATTTACAGCACAAAGATATCTAGTTGATTTGAAGCAGTTCCGAGAAAGTCTAAGCATAATCCTCACTTTTCCCTCCTGGCACTTTCCCTGTACGGGATACCGCAAGACGTTTCTGTACATTGGGCACAGCGCTCTGCAGGGTGTTAGCAGAGAGTTTCCCGGGACAGTGAAACCCTATATCGGAGACGCTGAGAAGAAGCCCCAATGTTCCCTCCAGGCACTTTCAGTGTGGGTGCCTTCTCCACGTGGTTCCTGGTTTCACTGCAGCTCTGAAGAGAATGCTAGCAAAGAGGTAATCGGGACAGTGCAAACAGTACTCAAAGACAGGGAGAGCAAGCTCTACATTACTCTCTTGGCACTTTGGATGTGGGACATAGAGCGAGATGTTTGCTGCTTTTACATTTGGCTGTTGGGAGATTTACAGCACAAAGATATCTAGTTGATTTGAAGCAGTTCCGAGAAAGTCTAAGCATAATCCTCACTTTTCCCTCCTGGCACTTTCCATGTGGGAGATATAGCAGGATATATATTGGTTTTGAGGACAACTCAATGGACAGTGTAGGGAGAAAAGTTCCTGGCTCCTTGAATGCCGTTTCTGGAGACACTGCGATCAATGTGGGAGATATGTCAAGATGTGTGTTGGTTTTGAGGACAGCTTTCTGGAGTGTCTTAGCAAAGAGGTCACACGGATAATCAGAGCAATTCTCAGAGACACTGAGACCAAGCTCCACAATTCCTCCTGGCACTTTCCCTGTAGGAGATACCGCAAGACGTTTCTGTATATTGGGCACAGCGCTCTGCAGGGTGTTAGCAGAGAGTTTCCCGGGACAGTGAAACCCTATATCAGAGACACTGAGAAGAAGCCCCAACGTTCCTTCCAGGCACTTTCAGTGTGGGTGCCTTCTCCACGTGGTTCCTGGTTTCACTGCAGCTCTGAAGAGAATGTTAGCAAAGAGGTAATCGGGACAGTGCAAACAGTACTCAAAGACAGGGAGAGCAAGCTCTCTCTTGGCACTTTGGATGTGGGACATAGAGCGAGATGTTTGCTGCTTTTACATTTGGCTGTTGGGAGATTTACAGCACAAAGATATCTAGTTGATTTGAAGCAGTTCCGAGAAAGTCTAAACATAATCCTCACTTTTCCCTCCTGGCACTTTCCCTGTAGGAGATACCGCAAGACGTTTCTGTACATTGGGCACAGCGCTCTGCAGGGTGTTAGCAGAGAGTTTCCCGGGACAGTGAAACCCTATGTCAGAGACAGTGAGAAGAAGCCCCAATGTTCCCTCCAGGCACTTTCAGTGTGGGTGCCTTCTCCACGTGGTTCCTGGTTTCACTGCAGCTCTGAAGAGAATGTTAGCAAAGAGGTAATCGGGACAGTGCAAACAGTACTCAAAGACAGGGGCTTCTTCTCACTGTCTCTGACATAGGGTTTCACTGTCCCGGGAAACCCTCTGCTAACACCCTGCAGAGCGCTGTGCCCAATATACAGAAACGTCTTGCGGTATCTCCTACAGGGAAAGTGCCAGGAGGGAAAAGTGAGGATTATTTTTGGACTTTCTCGGAACTGCTTCAAATCAACTAGATATCTTTGTGCTGTAAATCTCCCAACAGCCAAATGTAAAAGCAGCAAACATCTCGCTGTATGTCCCACATCCAAAGTGCCAAGAGAGTAATGTAGAGCTTGCTCTCCCTGTCTTTGAGTACTGTTTGCACTGTCCCGATTACCTCTTTGCTAACATTCTCTTCAGAGCTGCAGTGAAACCAGGAACCACGTGGAGAAGGCACCCACACTGAAAGTGCCTGGAGGGAACATTGGGGCTTCTTCTCACTGTCTCTGACATAGGGTTTCACTGTCCCGGGAAACTCTCTGCTAACACCCTGCAGAGCGCTGTGCCCAATATACAGAAACGTCTTGCGGTTACCCTACAGGGAAAGTGCCTGGAGGGAAAAGTGAGGATTATGCTTAGACTTTCTCGGAACTGCTTCAAATCAACTAGATATCTTTGTGCTGTAAATCTCCCAACAGCCAAACGTAAAAGCAGCAAACATCTCGCTCTATGTCCCACATCCAAAGTGCCAAGAGAGAGCTTGCTCTCCCTGTCTTTGAGTACTGTTTGCACTGTCCCAATTACCTCTTTGCTAACATTCTCTTCAGAGCTGCAGTGAAACCAGGAACCACGTGGAGAAGGCACCCACACTGAAAGTGCCTGGAGGGAACATTGGGGCTTCTTCTCAGTGTCTCTGATATAGGGTTTCACTGTCCCGGGAAACTCTCTGCTAACACCCTGCAGAGCGCTGTGCCCAATATACAGAAACGTCTTGCGGTATCTCCTACAGGGAAAGTGCCAGGAGGAATTGTGGAGCTTGGTCTCAGTGTCGCTGAGAATTGCTCTGATTATCCGTGTGACCTCTTTGCTAAGACACTCCAGAAAGCTGTCCTCAAAACCAACACACATCTTGACATATCTCCCACATTGATCGCAGTGTCTCCAGAAACGGCATTCAAGGAGCCAGGAACTTTTCTCCCTACACTGTCCATTGAGTTGTCCTCAAAACCAATATACATCCTGCTATATCTCCCACATGGAAAGTGCCAGGAGGGAAAAGTGAGGATTATGCTTAGACTTTCTCGGAACTGCTTCAAATCAACTAGATATCTTTGTGCTGTAAATCTCCCAACAGCCAAACGTAAAAGCAGCAAACATCTCGCTGTATGTCCCACATCCAAAGTGCCAAGAGAGTAATGTAGAGCTTGCTCTCCCTGTCTTTGAGTACTGTTTGCACTGTCCCGATTACCTCTTTGCTAACATTCTCTTCAGAGCTGCAGTGAAACCAGGAACCACGTGGAGAAGGCACCCACACTGAAAGTGCCTGGAGGGAACATTGGGGCTTCTTCTCACTGTCTCTGACATAGGGTTTCACTGTCCCGGGAAAGTCTCTGCTAACACCCTGCAGAGCGCTGTGCCCAATATACAGAAACGTCTTGCGGTATCCCGTACAGGGAAAGTGCCAGGAGGGAAAAGTGAGGATTATGCTTAGACTTTCTCGGAACTGCTTCAAATCAACTAGATATCTTTGTGCTGTAAATCTCCCAACAGCCAAATGTAAAAGCAGCAAACATCTCGCTGTATGTCCCACATCCAAAGTGCCAAGAGAGTAATGTAGAGCTTGCTCTCCCTGTCTTTGAGTACTGTTTGCACTGTCCCGATTACCTCTTTGCTAACATTCTCTTCAGAGCTGCAGTGAAACCAGGAACCACGTGGAGAAGGCACCCACACTGAAAGTGCCTGGAGGGAACATTGGGGCTTCTTCTCACTGTCTCTGACATAGGGTTTCACTGTCCCGGGAAAGTCTCTGCTAACACCCTGCAGAGCGCTGTGCCCAATATACAGAAACGTCTTGCGGTATCTCCTACAGGGAAAGTGCCAGGAGGGAAAAGTGAGGATTATGCTTAGACTTTCTCGGAACTGCTTCAAATCAACTAGATATCTTTGTGCTGTAAATCTCCCAACAGCCAAATGTAAAAGCAGCAAACATCTCGCTCTATGTCCCACATCCAAAGTGCCAAGAGAATAATGTAGAGCTTGCTCTCCCTGTCTTTGAGTACTGTTTGCACTGTCCCGATTACCTCTTTGCTAACATTCTCTTCAGAGCTGCAGTGAAACCAGGAACCACGTGGAGAAGGCACCCACACTGAAAGTGCCTGGAGGGAACATTGGGGCTTCTTCTCACTGTCTCTGACATAGGGTTTCACTGTCCCGGGAAACTCTCTGCTAACACCCTGCAGAGCGCTGTGCCCAATATACAGAAACGTCTTGCGGTATCCCCTACAGGGAAAGTGCCAGGAGGGAAAAGTGAGGATTATGCTTAGACTTTCTCGGAACTGCTTCAAATCAACTAGATATCTTTGTGCTGTAAATCTCCCAACAGCCAAACGTAAAAGCAGCAAACATCTCGCTCTATGTCCCACATCCAAAGTGCCAAGAGAGTAATGTAGAGCTTGCTCTCCCTGTCTTTGAGTACTGTTTGCACTGTCCCGATTACCTCTTTGCTAACATTCTCTTCAGAGCTGCAGTGAAACCAGGAACCACGTGGAGAAGGCACCCACACTGAAAGTGCCTGGAGGGAACATTGGGGCTTCTTCTCACTGTCTCTGACATAGGGTTTCACTGTCCCGGGAAACCCTCTGCTAACACCCTGCAGAGCGCTGTGCCCAATATACAGAAACGTCTTGCGGTATCCCCTACAGGGAAAGTGCCAGGAGGGAAAAGTGAGGATTATGCTTAGACTTTCTCGGAACTGCTTCAAATCAACTAGATATCTTTGTGCTGTAAATCTCCCAACAGCCAAATGTAAAAGCAGCAAACATCTCGCTGTATGTCCCACATCCAAAGTGCCAAGAGAGTAATGTAGAGCTTGCTCTCCCTGTCTTTGAGTACTGTTTGCACTGTCCCGATTACCTCTTTGCTAACATTCTCTTCAGAGCTGCAGTGAAACCAGGAACCACGTGGAGAAGGCACCCACACTGAAAGTGCCTGGAGGGAACATTGGGGCTTCTTCTCAGTGTCTCTGACATAGGGTTTCACTGTCCCGGGAAAGTCTCTGCTAACACCCTGCAGAGCGCTGTGCCCAATATACAGAAACGTCTTGCGGTATCCCCTACAGGGAAAGTGCCTGGAGGGAAAAGTGAGGATTATGTTTAGACTTTCTCGGAACTGCTTCAAATCAACTAGATATCTTTGTGCTGTAAATCTCCCAACAGCCAAACGTAAAAGCAGCAAACATCTCGCTCTATGTCCCACATCCAAAGTGCCAAGAGAGAGCTTGCTCTCCCTGTCTTTGAGTACTGTTTGCACTGTCCCGATTACCTATTTGCTAACATTCTCTTCAGAGCTGCAGTGAAACCAGGAACCACGTGGAGAAGGCACCCACACTGAAAGTGCCTGGAAGGAACGTTGGGGCTTCTTCTCAGTGTCTCTGATATAGGGTTTCACTGTCCCGGGAAACTCTCTGCTAACACCCTGCAGAGCGCTGTGCCCAATATACAGAAACGTCTTGCGGTATCTCCTACAGGGAAAGTGCCAGGAGGAATTGTGGAGCTTGGTCTCAGTGTCGCTGAGAATTGCTCTGATTATCCGTGTGACCTCTTTGCTAAGACACTCCAGAAAGCTGTCCTCAAAACCAACACACATCTTGACATATCTCCCACATTGATCGCAGTGTCTCCAGAAACGGCATTCAAGGAGCCAGGAACTTTTCTCCCTACACTGTCCATTGAGTTGTCCTCAAAACCAATATACATCCTGCTATATCTCCCACATGGAAAGTGCCAGGAGGGAAAAGTGAGGATTATGCTTAGACTTTCTCGGAACTGCTTCAAATCAACTAGATATCTTTGTGCTGTAAATCTCCCAACAGCCAAATGTAAAAGCAGCAAACATCTCGCTCTATGTCCCACATCCAAAGTGCCAAGAGAGTAATGTAGAGCTTGCTCTCCCTGTCTTTGAGTACTGTTTGCACTGTCCCGATTACCTCTTTGCTAGCATTCTCTTCAGAGCTGCAGTGAAACCAGGAACCACGTGGAGAAGGCACCCACACTGAAAGTGCCTGGAGGGAACATTGGGGCTTCTTCTCAGTGTCTCCGATATAGGGTTTCACTGTCCCGGGAAACTCTCTGCTAACACCCTGCAGAGCGCTGTGCCCAATGTACAGAAACGTCTTGCGGTATCCCGTACAGGGAAAGTGCCAGGAGGGAAAAGTGAGGATTATGCTTAGACTTTCTCGGAACTGCTTCAAATCAACTAGATATCTTTGTGCTGTAAATCTCCCAACAGCCAAATGTAAAAGCAGCAAACATCTCGCTGTATGTCCCACATCCAAAGTGCCGAGAGAACTTGCTCTCCCTGTCTTTGAGTACTGTTTGCACTGTCCCGATTACCTCTTTGCTAACATTCTCTTCAGAGCTGCAGTGAAACCAGGAACCACGTGGAGAAGGCACCCACACTGAAAGTGCCTGGAGGGAACATTGGGGCTTCTTCTCACTGTCTCTGACATAGGGTTTCACTGTCCCGGGAAACTCTCTGCTAACACCCTGCAGAGCGCTGTGCCCAATATACAGAAACGTCTTGCGGTATCTCCTACAGGGAAAGTGCCAGGAGGGAAAAGTGAGGATTATGCTTAGACTTTCTCGGAACTGCTTCAAATCAACTAGATATCTTTGTGCTGTAAATCTCCCAACAGCCAAATGTAAAAGCAGCAAACATCTCGCTCTATGTCCCACATCCAAAGTGCCAAGAGAGTAATGTAGAGCTTGCTCTCCCTGTCTTTGAGTACTGTTTGCACTGTCCCGATTACCTCTTTGCTAACATTCTCTTCAGAGCTGCAGTGAAACCAGGAACCACGTGGAGAAGGCACCCACACTGAAAGTGCCTGGAGGGAACATTGGGGCTTCTTCTCAGTGTCTTTGACATAGGGTTTCACTGTCCCGGGAAACTCTCTGCTAACACCCTGCAGAGCGCTGTGCCCAATATACAGAAACGTCTTGCGGTATCCCCTACAGGGAAAGTGCCAGGAGGGAAAAGTGAGGATTATGCTTAGACTTTCTCGGAACTGCTTCAAATCAACTAGATATCTTTGTGCTGTAAATCTCCCAACAGCCAAACGTAAAAGCAGCAAACATCTCGCTCTATGTCCCACATCCAAAGTGCCAAGAGAGTAATGTAGAGCTTGCTCTCCCTGTCTTTGAGTACTGTTTGCACTGTCCCGATTACCTATTTGCTAACATTCTCTTCAGAGCTGCAGTGAAACCAGGAACCACGTGGAGAAGGCACCCACACTGAAAGTGCCTGGAGGGAACATTGGAGCTTCTTCTCACTGTCTCTGACATAGGGTTTCACTGTCCCGGGAAACTCTCTGCTAACACCCTGCAGAGCGCTGTGCCCAATATACAGAAACGTCTTGCGGTATCTCCTACAGGGAAAGTGCCAGGAGGAATTGTGGAGCTTGGTCTCAGTGTCGCTGAGAATTGCTCTGATTATCCGTGTGACCTCTTTGCTAAGACACTCCAGAAAGCTGTCCTCAAAACCAACACACATCTTGACATATCTCCCACATTGATCGCAGTGTCTCCAGAAACGGCATTCAAGGAGCCAGGAACTTTTCTCCCTACACTGTCCATTGAGTTGTCCTCAAAACCAATATACATCCTGCTATATCTCCCACATGGAAAGTGCCAGGAGGGAAAAGTGAGGATTATGCTTAGACTTTCTCGGAACTGCTTCAAATCAACTAGATATCTTTGTGCTGTAAATCTCCCAACAGCCAAACGTAAAAGCAGCAAACATCTCGCTCTATGTCCCACATCCAAAGTGCCAAGAGAGTAATGTAGAGCTTGCTCTCCCTGTCTTTGAGTACTGTTTGCACTGTCCCGATTACCTCTTTGCTAGCATTCTCTTCAGAGCTGCAGTGAAACCAGGAACCACGTGGAGAAGGCACCCACACTGAAAGTGCCTGGAGGGAACATTGGGGCTTCTTCTCAGTGTCTCCGATATAGGGTTTCACTGTCCCGGGAAACTCTCTGCTAACACCCTGCAGAGCGCTGTGCCCAATGTACAGAAACGTCTTGCGGTATCCCCTACAGGGAAAGTGCCAGGAGGGAAAAGTGAGGATTATGCTTAGACTTTCTCGGAACTGCTTCAAATCAACTAGATATCTTTGTGCTGTAAATCTCCCAACAGCCAAATGTAAAAGCAGCAAACATCTCGCTGTATGTCCCACATCCAAAGTGCCGAGAGAACTTGCTCTCCCTGTCTTTGAGTACTGTTTGCACTGTCCCGATTACCTCTTTGCTAACATTCTCTTCAGAGCTGCAGTGAAACCAGGAACCACGTGGAGAAGGCACCCACACTGAAAGTGCCTGGAGGGAACATTGGGGCTTCTTCTCACTGTCTCTGACATAGGGTTTCACTGTCCCGGGAAACTCTCTGCTAA
The DNA here is from genome assembly GCF_963924245.1 of Chroicocephalus ridibundus. Lineage (NCBI taxonomy): Eukaryota > Metazoa > Chordata > Aves > Charadriiformes > Laridae > Chroicocephalus > Chroicocephalus ridibundus. The sequence goes on along the minus strand of NW_026961183.1, from coordinate 317,203 downwards.
CACCCTGCAGAGCGCTGTGCCCAATATACAGAAACGTCTTGCGGTATCTCCTACAGGGAAAGTGCCAGGAGGGAAAAGTGAGGATTATGCTTAGACTTTCTCGGAACTGCTTCAAATCAACTAGATATCTTTGTGCTGTAAATCTCCCAACAGCCAAACGTAAAAGCAGCAAACATCTCGCTCTATGTCCCACATCCAAAGTGCCAAGAGAGTAATGTAGAGCTTGCTCTCCCTGTCTTTGAGTACTGTTTGCACTGTCCCGATTACCTCTTTGCTAACATTCTCTTCAGAGCTGCAGTGAAACCAGGAACCACGTGGAGAAGGCACCCACACTGAAAGTGCCTGGAGGGAACATTGGGGCTTCTTCTCAGTGTCTCTGACATAGGGTTTCACTGTCCCGGGAAACTCTCTGCTAACACCCTGCAGAGCGCTGTGCCCAATATACAGAAACGTCTTGCGGTATCTCCTACAGGGAAAGTGCCAGGAGGAATTGTGGAGCTTGGTCTCAGTGTCGCTGAGAATTGCTCTGATTATCCGTGTGACCTCTTTGCTAAGACACTCCAGAAAGCTGTCCTCAAAACCAACACACATCTTGACATATCTCCCACATTGATCGCAGTGTCTCCAGAAACGGCATTCAAGGAGCCAGGAACTTTTCTCCCTACACTGTCCATTGAGTTGTCCTCAAAACCAATATACATCCTGCTATATCTCCCACATGGAAAGTGCCAGGAGGGAAAAGTGAGGATTATGCTTAGACTTTCTCGGAACTGCTTCAAATCAACTAGATATCTTTGTGCTGTAAATCTCCCAACAGCCAAACGTAAAAGCAGCAAACATCTCGCTCTATGTCCCACATCCAAAGTGCCAAGAGAGTAATGTAGAGCTTGCTCTCCCTGTCTTTGAGTACTGTTTGCACTGTCCCGATTACCTCTTTGCTAGCATTCTCTTCAGAGCTGCAGTGAAACCAGGAACCACGTGGAGAAGGCACCCACACTGAAAGTGCCTGGAGGGAACATTGGGGCTTCTTCTCAGTGTCTCCGATATAGGGTTTCACTGTCCCGGGAAACTCTCTGCTAACACCCTGCAGAGCGCTGTGCCCAATGTACAGAAACGTCTTGCGGTATCCCCTACAGGGAAAGTGCCAGGAGGGAAAAGTGAGGATTATGCTTAGACTTTCTCGGAACTGCTTCAAATCAACTAGATATCTTTGTGCTGTAAATCTCCCAACAGCCAAATGTAAAAGCAGCAAACATCTCGCTGTATGTCCCACATCCAAAGTGCCGAGAGAACTTGCTCTCCCTGTCTTTGAGTACTGTTTGCACTGTCCCGATTACCTCTTTGCTAACATTCTCTTCAGAGCTGCAGTGAAACCAGGAACCACGTGGAGAAGGCACCCACACTGAAAGTGCCTGGAGGGAACATTGGGGCTTCTTCTCACTGTCTCTGACATAGGGTTTCACTGTCCCGGGAAACTCTCTGCTAACACCCTGCAGAGCGCTGTGCCCAATATACAGAAACGTCTTGCGGTATCTCCTACAGGGAAAGTGCCAGGAGGGAAAAGTGAGGATTATGCTTAGACTTTCTCGGAACTGCTTCAAATCAACTAGATATCTTTGTGCTGTAAATCTCCCAACAGCCAAACGTAAAAGCAGCAAACATCTCGCTCTATGTCCCACATCCAAAGTGCCAAGAGAGTAATGTAGAGCTTGCTCTCCCTGTCTTTGAGTACTGTTTGCACTGTCCCGATTACCTCTTTGCTAACATTCTCTTCAGAGCTGCAGTGAAACCAGGAACCACGTGGAGAAGGCACCCACACTGAAAGTGCCTGGAGGGAACATTGGGGCTTCTTCTCAGTGTCTCTGACATAGGGTTTCACTGTCCCGGGAAACTCTCTGCTAACACCCTGCAGAGCGCTGTGCCCAATATACAGAAACGTCTTGCGGTATCCCCTACAGGGAAAGTGCCAGGAGGGAAAAGTGAGGATTATGCTTAGACTTTCTCGGAACTGCTTCAAATCAACTAGATATCTTTGTGCTGTAAATCTCCCAACAGCCAAACGTAAAAGCAGCAAACATCTCGCTCTATGTCCCACATCCAAAGTGCCAAGAGAGTAATGTAGAGCTTGCTCTCCCTGTCTTTGAGTACTCTTTGCACTGTCCCGATTACCTATTTGCTAACATTCTCTTCAGAGCTGCAGTGAAACCAGGAACCACGTGGAGAAGGCACCCACACTGAAAGTGCCTGGAGGGAACATTGGGGCTTCTTCTCACTGTCTCCGATATAGGGTTTCACTGTCCCGGGAAACTCTCTGCTAACACCCTGCAGAGCGCTGTGCCCAATATACAGAAACGTCTTGCGGTATCTCCTACAGGGAAAGTGCCAGGAGGGAAAAGTGAGGATTATGTTTAGACTTTCTCGGAACTGCTTCAAATCAACTAGATATCTTTGTGCTGTAAATCTCCCAACAGCCAAACGTAAAAGCAGCAAACATCTCGCTCTATGTCCCACATCCAAAGTGCCAAGAGAGTAATGTAGAGCTTGCTCTCCCTGTCTTTGAGTACTGTTTGCACTGTCCCGATTACCTCTTTGCTAACATTCTCTTCAGAGCTGCAGTGAAACCAGGAACCACGTGGAGAAGGCACCCACACTGAAAGTGCCTGGAGGGAACATTGGGGCTTCTTCTCACTGTCTCTGACATAGGGTTTCACTGTCCCGGGAAACTCTCTGCTAACACCCTGCAGAGCGCTGTGCCCAATATACAGAAACGTCTTGCGGTATCCCCTACAGGGAAAGTGCCAGGAGGGAAAAGTGAGGATTATGCTTAGACTTTCTCGGAACTGCTTCAAATCAACTAGATATCTTTGTGCTGTAAATCTCCCAACAGCCAAATGTAAAAGCAGCAAACATCTCGCTGTATGTCCCACATCCAAAGTGCCAAGAGAGTAATGTAGAGCTTGCTCTCCCTGTCTTTGAGTACTGTTTGCACTGTCCCGATTACCTCTTTGCTAACATTCTCTTCAGAGCTGCAGTGAAACCAGGAACCACGTGGAGAAGGCACCCACACTGAAAGTGCCTGGAGGGAACACTGGGGCTTCTTCTCAGTGTCTCCGATATAGGGTTTCACTGTCCCGGGAAACTCTCTGCTAACACCCTGCAGAGCGCTGTGCCCAATGTACAGAAACGTCTTGCAGTATCCCGTACAGGGAAAGTGCCAGGAGGGAAAAGTGAGGATTATGTTTAGACTTTCTCGGAACTGCTTCAAATCAACTAGATATCTTTGTGCTGTAAATCTCCCAACAGCCAAATGTAAAAGCAGCAAACATCTCGCTGTATGTCCCACATCCAAAGTGCCAAGAGAGTAATGTAGAGCTTGCTCTCCCTGTCTTTGAGTACTGTTTGCACTGTCCCGATTACCTCTTTGCTAACATTCTCTTCAGAGCTGCAGTGAAACCAGGAACCACGTGGAGAAGGCACCCACACTGAAAGTGCCTGGAGGGAACATTGGGGCTTCTTCTCACTGTCTCTGACATAGGGTTTCACTGTCCCGGGAAACTCTCTGCTAACACCCTGCAGAGCGCTGTGCCCAATATACAGAAACGTCTTGCGGTATCCCCTACAGGGAAAGTGCCTGGAGGGAAAAGTGAGGATTATGTTTAGACTTTCTCGGAACTGCTTCAAATCAACTAGATATCTTTGTGCTGTAAATCTCCCAACAGCCAAATGTAAAAGCAGCAAACATCTCGCTGTATGTCCCACATCCAAAGTGCCGAGAGAACTTGCTCTCCCTGTCTTTGAGTACTGTTTGCACTGTCCCGATTACCTCTTTGCTAACATTCTCTTCAGAGCTGCAGTGAAACCAGGAACCACGTGGAGAAGGCACCCACACTGAAAGTGCCTGGAGGGAACATTGGGGCTTCTTCTCACTGTCTCTGACATAGGGTTTCACTGTCCCGGGAAACTCTCTGCTAACACCCTGCAGAGCGCTGTGCCCAATATACAGAAACGTCTTGCGGTATCTCCTACAGGGAAAGTGCCAGGAGGGAAAAGTGAGGATTATGCTTAGACTTTCTCGGAACTGCTTCAAATCAACTAGATATCTTTGTGCTGTAAATCTCCCAACAGCCAAACGTAAAAGCAGCAAACATCTCGCTCTATGTCCCACATCCAAAGTGCCAAGAGAGTAATGTAGAGCTTGCTCTCCCTGTCTTTGAGTACTGTTTGCACTGTCCCGATTACCTCTTTGCTAACATTCTCTTCAGAGCTGCAGTGAAACCAGGAACCACGTGGAGAAGGCACCCACACTGAAAGTGCCTGGAGGGAACATTGGGGCTTCTTCTCAGTGTCTCTGACATAGGGTTTCACTGTCCCGGGAAACTCTCTGCTAACACCCTGCAGAGCGCTGTGCCCAATATACAGAAACGTCTTGCGGTATCTCCTACAGGGAAAGTGCCAGGAGGAATTGTGGAGCTTGGTCTCAGTGTCGCTGAGAATTGCTCTGATTATCCGTGTGACCTCTTTGCTAAGACACTCCAGAAAGCTGTCCTCAAAACCAACACACATCTTGACATATCTCCCACATTGATCGCAGTGTCTCCAGAAACGGCATTCAAGGAGCCAGGAACTTTTCTCCCTACACTGTCCATTGAGTTGTCCTCAAAACCAATATACATCCTGCTATATCTCCCACATGGAAAGTGCCAGGAGGGAAAAGTGAGGATTATGCTTAGACTTTCTCGGAACTGCTTCAAATCAACTAGATATCTTTGTGCTGTAAATCTCCCAACAGCCAAACGTAAAAGCAGCAAACATCTCGCTCTATGTCCCACATCCAAAGTGCCAAGAGAGTAATGTAGAGCTTGCTCTCCCTGTCTTTGAGTACTGTTTGCACTGTCCCGATTACCTCTTTGCTAGCATTCTCTTCAGAGCTGCAGTGAAACCAGGAACCACGTGGAGAAGGCACCCACACTGAAAGTGCCTGGAGGGAACATTGGGGCTTCTTCTCAGTGTCTCCGATATAGGGTTTCACTGTCCCGGGAAACTCTCTGCTAACACCCTGCAGAGCGCTGTGCCCAATGTACAGAAACGTCTTGCGGTATCCCCTACAGGGAAAGTGCCAGGAGGGAAAAGTGAGGATTATGCTTAGACTTTCTCGGAACTGCTTCAAATCAACTAGATATCTTTGTGCTGTAAATCTCCCAACAGCCAAATGTAAAAGCAGCAAACATCTCGCTGTATGTCCCACATCCAAAGTGCCGAGAGAACTTGCTCTCCCTGTCTTTGAGTACTGTTTGCACTGTCCCGATTACCTCTTTGCTAACATTCTCTTCAGAGCTGCAGTGAAACCAGGAACCACGTGGAGAAGGCACCCACACTGAAAGTGCCTGGAGGGAACATTGGGGCTTCTTCTCACTGTCTCTGACATAGGGTTTCACTGTCCCGGGAAACTCTCTGCTAACACCCTGCAGAGCGCTGTGCCCAATATACAGAAACGTCTTGCGGTATCCCCTACAGGGAAAGTGCCTGGAGGGAAAAGTGAGGATTATGTTTAGACTTTCTCGGAACTGCTTCAAATCAACTAGATATCTTTGTGCTGTAAATCTCCCAACAGCCAAATGTAAAAGCAGCAAACATCTCGCTGTATGTCCCACATCCAAAGTGCCGAGAGAACTTGCTCTCCCTGTCTTTGAGTACTGTTTGCACTGTCCCGATTACCTCTTTGCTAACATTCTCTTCAGAGCTGCAGTGAAACCAGGAACCACGTGGAGAAGGCACCCACACTGAAAGTGCCTGGAGGGAACATTGGGGCTTCTTCTCACTGTCTCTGACATAGGGTTTCACTGTCCCGGGAAACTCTCTGCTAACACCCTGCAGAGCGCTGTGCCCAATATACAGAAACGTCTTGCGGTATCTCCTACAGGGAAAGTGCCAGGAGGGAAAAGTGAGGATTATGCTTAGACTTTCTCGGAACTGCTTCAAATCAACTAGATATCTTTGTGCTGTAAATCTCCCAACAGCCAAACGTAAAAGCAGCAAACATCTCGCTCTATGTCCCACATCCAAAGTGCCAAGAGAGTAATGTAGAGCTTGCTCTCCCTGTCTTTGAGTACTGTTTGCACTGTCCCGATTACCTCTTTGCTAACATTCTCTTCAGAGCTGCAGTGAAACCAGGAACCACGTGGAGAAGGCACCCACACTGAAAGTGCCTGGAGGGAACATTGGGGCTTCTTCTCAGTGTCTCTGACATAGGGTTTCACTGTCCCGGGAAACTCTCTGCTAACACCCTGCAGAGCGCTGTGCCCAATATACAGAAACGTCTTGCGGTATCTCCTACAGGGAAAGTGCCAGGAGGAATTGTGGAGCTTGGTCTCAGTGTCGCTGAGAATTGCTCTGATTATCCGTGTGACCTCTTTGCTAAGACACTCCAGAAAGCTGTCCTCAAAACCAACACACATCTTGACATATCTCCCACATTGATCGCAGTGTCTCCAGAAACGGCATTCAAGGAGCCAGGAACTTTTCTCCCTACACTGTCCATTGAGTTGTCCTCAAAACCAATATACATCCTGCTATATCTCCCACATGGAAAGTGCCAGGAGGGAAAAGTGAGGATTATGCTTAGACTTTCTCGGAACTGCTTCAAATCAACTAGATATCTTTGTGCTGTAAATCTCCCAACAGCCAAACGTAAAAGCAGCAAACATCTCGCTCTATGTCCCACATCCAAAGTGCCAAGAGAGTAATGTAGAGCTTGCTCTCCCTGTCTTTGAGTACTGTTTGCACTGTCCCGATTACCTCTTTGCTAGCATTCTCTTCAGAGCTGCAGTGAAACCAGGAACCACGTGGAGAAGGCACCCACACTGAAAGTGCCTGGAGGGAACATTGGGGCTTCTTCTCAGTGTCTCCGATATAGGGTTTCACTGTCCCGGGAAACTCTCTGCTAACACCCTGCAGAGCGCTGTGCCCAATGTACAGAAACGTCTTGCGGTATCCCCTACAGGGAAAGTGCCAGGAGGGAAAAGTGAGGATTATGCTTAGACTTTCTCGGAACTGCTTCAAATCAACTAGATATCTTTGTGCTGTAAATCTCCCAACAGCCAAATGTAAAAGCAGCAAACATCTCGCTGTATGTCCCACATCCAAAGTGCCGAGAGAACTTGCTCTCCCTGTCTTTGAGTACTGTTTGCACTGTCCCGATTACCTCTTTGCTAACATTCTCTTCAGAGCTGCAGTGAAACCAGGAACCACGTGGAGAAGGCACCCACACTGAAAGTGCCTGGAGGGAACATTGGGGCTTCTTCTCACTGTCTCTGACATAGGGTTTCACTGTCCCGGGAAACTCTCTGCTAACACCCTGCAGAGCGCTGTGCCCAATATACAGAAACGTCTTGCGGTATCTCCTACAGGGAAAGTGCCAGGAGGGAAAAGTGAGGATTATGCTTAGACTTTCTCGGAACTGCTTCAAATCAACTAGATATCTTTGTGCTGTAAATCTCCCAACAGCCAAACGTAAAAGCAGCAAACATCTCGCTCTATGTCCCACATCCAAAGTGCCAAGAGAGTAATGTAGAGCTTGCTCTCCCTGTCTTTGAGTACTGTTTGCACTGTCCCGATTACCTCTTTGCTAACATTCTCTTCAGAGCTGCAGTGAAACCAGGAACCACGTGGAGAAGGCACCCACACTGAAAGTGCCTGGAGGGAACATTGGGGCTTCTTCTCAGTGTCTCTGACATAGGGTTTCACTGTCCCGGGAAACTCTCTGCTAACACCCTGCAGAGCGCTGTGCCCAATATACAGAAACGTCTTGCGGTATCCCCTACAGGGAAAGTGCCAGGAGGGAAAAGTGAGGATTATGCTTAGACTTTCTCGGAACTGCTTCAAATCAACTAGATATCTTTGTGCTGTAAATCTCCCAACAGCCAAACGTAAAAGCAGCAAACATCTCGCTCTATGTCCCACATCCAAAGTGCCAAGAGAGTAATGTAGAGCTTGCTCTCCCTGTCTTTGAGTACTGTTTGCACTGTCCCGATTACCTATTTGCTAACATTCTCTTCAGAGCTGCAGTGAAACCAGGAACCACGTGGAGAAGGCACCCACACTGAAAGTGCCTGGAGGGAGCATTGGGGCTTCTTCTCACTGTCTCCGATATAGGGTTTCACTGTCCCGGGAAACTCTCTGCTAACACCCTGCAGAGCGCTGTGCCCAATATACAGAAACGTCTTGCGGTATCTCCTACAGGGAAAGTGCCAGGAGGGAAAAGTGAGGATTATGTTTAGACTTTCTCGGAACTGCTTCAAATCAACTAGATATCTTTGTGCTGTAAATCTCCCAACAGCCAAACGTAAAAGCAGCAAACATCTCGCTCTATGTCCCACATCCAAAGTGCCAAGAGAGTAATGTAGAGCTTGCTCTCCCTGTCTTTGAGTACTGTTTGCACTGTCCCGATTACCTCTTTGCTAACATTCTCTTCAGAGCTGCAGTGAAACCAGGAACCACGTGGAGAAGGCACCCACACTGAAAGTGCCTGGAGGGAACATTGGGGCTTCTTCTCACTGTCTCTGACATAGGGTTTCACTGTCCCGGGAAACTCTCTGCTAACACCCTGCAGAGCGCTGTGCCCAATATACAGAAACGTCTTGCGGTATCCCCTACAGGGAAAGTGCCTGGAGGGAAAAGTGAGGATTATGTTTAGACTTTCTCGGAACTGCTTCAAATCAACTAGATATCTTTGTGCTGTAAATCTCCCAACAGCCAAACGTAAAAGCAGCAAACATCTCGCTCTATGTCCCACATCCAAAGTGCCAAGAGAGAGCTTGCTCTCCCTGTCTTTGAGTACTGTTTGCACTGTCCCGATTACCTATTTGCTAACATTCTCTTCAGAGCTGCAGTGAAACCAGGAACCACGTGGAGAAGGCACCCACACTGAAAGTGCCTGGAAGGAACGTTGGGGCTTCTTCTCAGTGTCTCTGATATAGGGTTTCACTGTCCCGGGAAACTCTCTGCTAACACCCTGCAGAGCGCTGTGCCCAATATACAGAAACGTCTTGCGGTATCTCCTACAGGGAAAGTGCCAGGAGGAATTGTGGAGCTTGGTCTCAGTGTCGCTGAGAATTGCTCTGATTATCCGTGTGACCTCTTTGCTAAGACACTCCAGAAAGCTGTCCTCAAAACCAACACACATCTTGACATATCTCCCACATTGATCGCAGTGTCTCCAGAAACGGCATTCAAGGAGCCAGGAACTTTTCTCCCTACACTGTCCATTGAGTTGTCCTCAAAACCAATATACATCCTGCTATATCTCCCACATGGAAAGTGCCAGGAGGGAAAAGTGAGGATTATGCTTAGACTTTCTCGGAACTGCTTCAAATCAACTAGATATCTTTGTGCTGTAAATCTCCCAACAGCCAAACGTAAAAGCAGCAAACATCTCGCTCTATGTCCCACATCCAAAGTGCCAAGAGAGTAATGTAGAGCTTGCTCTCCCTGTCTTTGAGTACTGTTTGCACTGTCCCGATTACCTCTTTGCTAGCATTCTCTTCAGAGCTGCAGTGAAACCAGGAACCACGTGGAGAAGGCACCCACACTGAAAGTGCCTGGAGGGAACATTGGGGCTTCTTCTCACTGTCTCTGACATAGGGTTTCACTGTCCCGGGAAACTCTCTGCTAACACCCTGCAGAGCGCTGTGCCCAATATACAGAAACGTCTTGCGGTATCCCCTACAGGGAAAGTGCCTGGAGGGAAAAGTGAGGATTATGTTTAGACTTTCTCGGAACTGCTTCAAATCAACTAGATATCTTTGTGCTGTAAATCTCCCAACAGCCAAATGTAAAAGCAGCAAACATCTCGCTGTATGTCCCACATCCAAAGTGCCGAGAGAACTTGCTCTCCCTGTCTTTGAGTACTGTTTGCACTGTCCCGATTACCTCTTTGCTAACATTCTCTTCAGAGCTGCAGTGAAACCAGGAACCACGTGGAGAAGGCACCCACACTGAAAGTGCCTGGAGGGAACATTGGGGCTTCTTCTCACTGTCTCTGACATAGGGTTTCACTGTCCCGGGAAACTCTCTGCTAACACCCTGCAGAGCGCTGTGCCCAATATACAGAAACGTCTTGCGGTATCTCCTACAGGGAAAGTGCCAGGAGGGAAAAGTGAGGATTATGCTTAGACTTTCTCGGAACTGCTTCAAATCAACTAGATATCTTTGTGCTGTAAATCTCCCAACAGCCAAACGTAAAAGCAGCAAACATCTCGCTCTATGTCCCACATCCAAAGTGCCAAGAGAGTAATGTAGAGCTTGCTCTCCCTGTCTTTGAGTACTGTTTGCACTGTCCCGATTACCTCTTTGCTAACATTCTCTTCAGAGCTGCAGTGAAACCAGGAACCACGTGGAGAAGGCACCCACACTGAAAGTGCCTGGAGGGAACATTGGGGCTTCTTCTCAGTGTCTCTGACATAGGGTTTCACTGTCCCGGGAAACTCTCTGCTAACACCCTGCAGAGCGCTGTGCCCAATATACAGAAACGTCTTGCGGTATCTCCTACAGGGAAAGTGCCAGGAGGAATTGTGGAGCTTGGTCTCAGTGTCGCTGAGAATTGCTCTGATTATCCGTGTGACCTCTTTGCTAAGACACTCCAGAAAGCTGTCCTCAAAACCAACACACATCTTGACATATCTCCCACATTGATCGCAGTGTCTCCAGAAACGGCATTCAAGGAGCCAGGAACTTTTCTCCCTACACTGTCCATTGAGTTGTCCTCAAAACCAATATACATCCTGCTATATCTCCCACATGGAAAGTGCCAGGAGGGAAAAGTGAGGATTATGCTTAGACTTTCTCGGAACTGCTTCAAATCAACTAGATATCTTTGTGCTGTAAATCTCCCAACAGCCAAACGTAAAAGCAGCAAACATCTCGCTCTATGTCCCACATCCAAAGTGCCAAGAGAGTAATGTAGAGCTTGCTCTCCCTGTCTTTGAGTACTGTTTGCACTGTCCCGATTACCTCTTTGCTAGCATTCTCTTCAGAGCTGCAGTGAAACCAGGAACCACGTGGAGAAGGCACCCACACTGAAAGTGCCTGGAGGGAACATTGGGGCTTCTTCTCAGTGTCTCCGATATAGGGTTTCACTGTCCCGGGAAACTCTCTGCTAACACCCTGCAGAGCGCTGTGCCCAATGTACAGAAACGTCTTGCGGTATCCCCTACAGGGAAAGTGCCAGGAGGGAAAAGTGAGGATTATGCTTAGACTTTCTCGGAACTGCTTCAAATCAACTAGATATCTTTGTGCTGTAAATCTCCCAACAGCCAAATGTAAAAGCAGCAAACATCTCGCTGTATGTCCCACATCCAAAGTGCCGAGAGAACTTGCTCTCCCTGTCTTTGAGTACTGTTTGCACTGTCCCGATTACCTCTTTGCTAACATTCTCTTCAGAGCTGCAGTGAAACCAGGAACCACGTGGAGAAGGCACCCACACTGAAAGTGCCTGGAGGGAACATTGGGGCTTCTTCTCACTGTCTCTGACATAGGGTTTCACTGTCCCGGGAAACTCTCTGCTAACACCCTGCAGAGCGCTGTGCCCAATATACAGAAACGTCTTGCGGTATCTCCTACAGGGAAAGTGCCAGGAGGGAAAAGTGAGGATTATGCTTAGACTTTCTCGGAACTGCTTCAAATCAACTAGATATCTTTGTGCTGTAAATCTCCCAACAGCCAAACGTAAAAGCAGCAAACATCTCGCTCTATGTCCCACATCCAAAGTGCCAAGAGAGTAATGTAGAGCTTGCTCTCCCTGTCTTTGAGTACTGTTTGCACTGTCCCGATTACCTCTTTGCTAACATTCTCTTCAGAGCTGCAGTGAAACCAGGAACCACGTGGAGAAGGCACCCACACTGAAAGTGCCTGGAGGGAACATTGGGGCTTCTTCTCAGTGTCTCTGACATAGGGTTTCACTGTCCCGGGAAACTCTCTGCTAACACCCTGCAGAGCGCTGTGCCCAATATACAGAAACGTCTTGCGGTATCCCCTACAGGGAAAGTGCCAGGAGGGAAAAGTGAGGATTATGCTTAGACTTTCTCGGAACTGCTTCAAATCAACTAGATATCTTTGTGCTGTAAATCTCCCAACAGCCAAACGTAAAAGCAGCAAACATCTCGCTCTATGTCCCACATCCAAAGTGCCAAGAGAGTAATGTAGAGCTTGCTCTCCCTGTCTTTGAGTACTGTTTGCACTGTCCCGATTACCTATTTGCTAACATTCTCTTCAGAGCTGCAGTGAAACCAGGAACCACGTGGAGAAGGCACCCACACTGAAAGTGCCTGGAGGGAACATTGGGGCTTCTTCTCACTGTCTCCGATATAGGGTTTCACTGTCCCGGGAAACTCTCTGCTAACACCCTGCAGAGCGCTGTGCCCAATATACAGAAACGTCTTGCGGTATCTCCTACAGGGAAAGTGCCAGGAGGGAAAAGTGAGGATTATGTTTAGACTTTCTCGGAACTGCTTCAAATCAACTAGATATCTTTGTGCTGTAAATCTCCCAACAGCCAAACGTAAAAGCAGCAAACATCTCGCTCTATGTCCCACATCCAAAGTGCCAAGAGAGTAATGTAGAGCTTGCTCTCCCTGTCTTTGAGTACTGTTTGCACTGTCCCGATTACCTCTTTGCTAACATTCTCTTCAGAGCTGCAGTGAAACCAGGAACCACGTGGAGAAGGCACCCACACTGAAAGTGCCTGGAGGGAACATTGGGGCTTCTTCTCACTGTCTCTGACATAGGGTTTCACTGTCCCGGGAAACTCTCTGCTAACACCCTGCAGAGCGCTGTGCCCAATATACAGAAACGTCTTGCGGTATCCCCTACAGGGAAAGTGCCTGGAGGGAAAAGTGAGGATTATGTTTAGACTTTCTCGGAACTGCTTCAAATCAACTAGATATCTTTGTGCTGTAAATCTCCCAACAGCCAAACGTAAAAGCAGCAAACATCTCGCTCTATGTCCCACATCCAAAGTGCCAAGAGAGAGCTTGCTCTCCCTGTCTTTGAGTACTGTTTGCACTGTCCCGATTACCTATTTGCTAACATTCTCTTCAGAGCTGCAGTGAAACCAGGAACCACGTGGAGAAGGCACCCACACTGAAAGTGCCTGGAAGGAACGTTGGGGCTTCTTCTCAGTGTCTCTGATATAGGGTTTCACTGTCCCGGGAAACTCTCTGCTAACACCCTGCAGAGCGCTGTGCCCAATATACAGAAACGTCTTGCGGTATCTCCTACAGGGAAAGTGCCAGGAGGAATTGTGGAGCTTGGTCTCAGTGTCGCTGAGAATTGCTCTGATTATCCGTGTGACCTCTTTGCTAAGACACTCCAGAAAGCTGTCCTCAAAACCAACACACATCTTGACATATCTCCCACATTGATCGCAGTGTCTCCAGAAACGGCATTCAAGGAGCCAGGAACTTTTCTCCCTACACTGTCCATTGAGTTGTCCTCAAAACCAATATACATCCTGCTATATCTCCCACATGGAAAGTGCCAGGAGGGAAAAGTGAGGATTATGCTTAGACTTTCTCGGAACTGCTTCAAATCAACTAGATATCTTTGTGCTGTAAATCTCCCAACAGCCAAACGTAAAAGCAGCAAACATCTCGCTCTATGTCCCACATCCAAAGTGCCAAGAGAGTAATGTAGAGCTTGCTCTCCCTGTCTTTGAGTACTGTTTGCACTGTCCCGATTACCTCTTTGCTAGCATTCTCTTCAGAGCTGCAGTGAAACCAGGAACCACGTGGAGAAGGCACCCACACTGAAAGTGCCTGGAGGGAACATTGGGGCTTCTTCTCAGTGTCTCCAATATAGGGTTTCACTGTCCCGGGAAACTCTCTGCTAACACCCTGCAGAGCGCTGTGCCCAATGTACAGAAACGTCTTGCGGTATCCCGTACAGGGAAAGTGCCAGGAGGGAAAAGTGAGGATTATGCTTAGACTTTCTCGGAACTGCTTCAAATCAACTAGATATCTTTGTGCTGTAAATCTCCCAACAGCCAAATGTAAAAGCAGCAAACATCTCGCTGTATGTCCCACATCCAAAGTGCCGAGAGAACTTGCTCTCCCTGTCTTTGAGTACTGTTTGCACTGTCCCGATTACCTCTTTGCTAACATTCTCTTCAGAGCTGCAGTGAAACCAGGAACCACGTGGAGAAGGCACCCACACTGAAAGTGCCTGGAGGGAACATTGGGGCTTCTTCTCACTGTCTCTGACATAGGGTTTCACTGTCCCGGGAAACTCTCTGCTAACACCCTGCAGAGCGCTGTGCCCAATATACAGAAACGTCTTGCGGTATCTCCTACAGGGAAAGTGCCAGGAGGGAAAAGTGAGGATTATGCTTAGACTTTCTCGGAACTGCTTCAAATCAACTAGATATCTTTGTGCTGTAAATCTCCCAACAGCCAAATGTAAAAGCAGCAAACATCTCGCTCTATGTCCCACATCCAAAGTGCCAAGAGAGTAATGTAGAGCTTGCTCTCCCTGTCTTTGAGTACTGTTTGCACTGTCCCGATTACCTCTTTGCTAACATTCTCTTCAGAGCTGCAGTGAAACCAGGAACCACGTGGAGAAGGCACCCACACTGAAAGTGCCTGGAGGGAACATTGGGGCTTCTTCTCAGTGTCTTTGACATAGGGTTTCACTGTCCCGGGAAACTCTCTGCTAACACCCTGCAGAGCGCTGTGCCCAATATACAGAAACGTCTTGCGGTATCCCCTACAGGGAAAGTGCCAGGAGGGAAAAGTGAGGATTATGCTTAGACTTTCTCGGAACTGCTTCAAATCAACTAGATATCTTTGTGCTGTAAATCTCCCAACAGCCAAACGTAAAAGCAGCAAACATCTCGCTCTATGTCCCACATCCAAAGTGCCAAGAGAGTAATGTAGAGCTTGCTCTCCCTGTCTTTGAGTACTGTTTGCACTGTCCCGATTACCTCTTTGCTAACATTCTCTTCAGAGCTGCAGTGAAACCAGGAACCACGTGGAGAAGGCACCCACACTGAAAGTGCCTGGAGGGAACATTGGAGCTTCTTCTCACTGTCTCTGACATAGGGTTTCACTGTCCCGGGAAACTCTCTGCTAACACCCTGCAGAGCGCTGTGCCCAATATACAGAAACGTCTTGCGGTATCTCCTACAGGGAAAGTGCCAGGAGGAATTGTGGAGCTTGGTCTCAGTGTCGCT